>NC_135712.1:68104378-68472995 GCF_964656455.1 Halichoerus grypus
ATATGCTGAATGGCTGTTTTGTGTGTCAAAGTCCAGGTGTTGGTGTTGAGTAAGTGGGTCTTCCTCAGAAACCCAACCGAGTGCTGGGCCTTCTCTGTCTTCCTATGGCATAATCCTCTTGAGCCATACTTTGGCCAGCATTTTAATGCATTAACTGCCTCTATTACATCTAACTTATTATGTACTGGCCATGTGCTAGGCATTGTGTGGAAGAGACTCTTTAGAACTAGTCCTTCCTACCTTGCTGAGAACTGCTGGACAGTGGTCCCTCTGCCTTGTTAGGGACAAGGGGGTAAGTACACAGAGGAGCAAGGCAGAGTTTGGGTTGCAGTTAGAAGGAAAATGAGAATGGTTACACCAGGGCGCCTGGGCTTCCCTCCACAGGGGTTTCAAGGAAGGTGTGGGCATTGGCCTTTAATCTGCTGAGGATGGAGGTAGAACCCTGGGGTCTGGATATTAGGAGATCATGGGTCATCTTTGAAGGAACAGTTTCAGGAGATGGGGGTGGCGAGGAAAGCAGAGCTGAGAATTTCTGTATTATCTGGAAGCGCTTCGTGGCTCCCACCTAAGTCTCTCCTGGTGCACTTTGATCCCTTTTATTTTGGTTCTATGGGCAGTGGAGATGGCTTTTTCCATGGTGTTTTGCAATGCCCTTCTGGTACTGGGAGGTGGAGGGAGGTACTGCCTTGCTGACTCTCATATTACACTCCAGGGTCCCACATTGTCACCTGGTAAGTCCAGCCAGCAGGTTGTCTGTTTTAGGACCCCTCTCATTCAGATCCCCGGTGAAGCTATGACCTTGCTCTTTCAGGCCCCTTTGCCCTCTGGTGTCTGACTCACTTCAACGTCTCCAAATAGGATCCATGATCTCAGCTCCAAAATGACCCCCTCCTCCGCTCCAAAGCATCAAAACTCTTGCCCAGGCAGCTGATAAGTTGATGTACATTTTATAACTTATGATTGACTGGTAACAGCTCCATGGGCTTTCCTCAGGGGAGAGTTTGATATTTAAGAGAAGCATGTTAAACTAAAGAAGTAGACCTCTAATGGTAGAATTTCAACTGTCATTGACAATCAGGCAGAGTTGATATTTTGGGAGCCCTGGGCTGCATTTACAGAAGAGCAGTTATAGCTCCCCCCACTCCCAGCTGTATGTCTGTCAGACTTTATCATGAGGATGCAATTCAGTTTGTGGTGCCCCAAACCCAGCTTCGGGGGAAACATGATCAACATTTGGCTAGTAGAAGGGGAAACTGACATTTTTTGTGCTGCAGAGCATATAACTAGGCCTTCTGAGTAGATATCTATGGAACAACTGTATCATTGAGAACTGATGGGAATGCAAAGGCCTGCTCTCAGGTGGGGGTGAAGGGAACTAACATTTAACTGATGCCGTCTGTATGCCCTACACTGTGCCAGGTACCTGACACTAAGACGCTTGTCTTACTTTTCCGACAGGTTGGGCAACCTGCCCATGCACGCTCAGGTGCAACAACTGTCATTCATGCCCAGATCTTTCTGACTTCAAAGTCCTATCCCGTGTTTCTCTACCAAGATGCTGGGCAAGGTCCTCTGTGATCTTCTGTCCCTGGCAAGGCTGGTGATCCCTCACTAGAGACAAAAAGAATTCCTGCTTAGAGAGGGAAGTACACTAGATTCTTCTGGGCCTGACCCTGTTTGAGAGCTTCTCTTGCTCTATTGATGGGAATAATTAAGTGTTGGCTCAGGGTTTCTGTTTCCATTCTCCTTGTGACTTCTCTTACCAGGACATACAGTTCCTAACTCACAGAGCAGCTGACTTGCCTTCCCTGGGGGCTTAAGGACCAGTGGAGGGCGGTCTCACCCTGGGTGATGGGTGACGCCTCTGGCCCTCCCCCAGCCTCAGGTTTCCTTTTCCTGAGTTTGTGATTCATGATTTTTTCACTTGAATATCCTAGAGACAGCTTAGACAGAATGTCTAATAGGAAGCTGATCAACCTCATCATCACCCTCCCCCCAAATTTTATTTTTTGCTGGCCTTCTCTAGTTCTGAACATGGGACTCTCACTCTCTTGGCTTGAAGTTAAGTTAATTTTGATTCCCCCTTCTCCTGTTCCCCAATCACTAGGACTTTTCTGTTCATCCTTGAAATATCCAGGAGACTAGTCCTTCCTTGCCATCCTCAGTGACACTGCCTAGTTGGGACCCTTGTCATCCCATGCCTATTAGTCCCTTCCCTGGTTCTCTGAGCACTGCTGTCTTCCTTTCATTAAACTCCCTGTTGACCATTTCTTTCCCCTGCCCAAGCATGGCCAGTGGTTTCTCATAGCCTTCTGGTGAAGGATTGGACCCTTCACTCCCTCAGTGGAGGCCCTATTGTCTCACCCAACCCAGCTGGTCTAATGTTTCCCACCAGCTCCTTCTTCTAAGTGAAGTGGTCTTCCACAGAGCATGTTTCCTGCTTTTTCTCCTATGGATGAGATTTTCCTGTCCCATAGGTCCTCACCTGTCTCCCCTCTCCCCGCCCACCCTCCCCCTGAATCCTTCAAAGCCTACCTCCAGTCCCCTTCCTGCACAGAATCCCCAGCGCCCACCCAGATCTTCCCCCATTTAAACTGTGCTATATGCCTACTTTGGCAATTTTTGTAACATTTCACTAATTGTTAATTTTCGCATTTTATCGCCCTGGTTGCAAATTAATTCAGGGCAAGGACTGTTTAATATACTGTTTTCTTTTCCATAGCATTTAGCACAATGCAGGGTGTTGCTAAATGCAGGGGCTGCCGGGTTCTCCTTTCTACTCATCGAATCTTCCTCATACTCACCGCCCCTGTCCTCATCCCTAGGAACCGCCCCTTGTTAATCCTGGCCGTTTTTCAGCCTGCCAGTGTCTTTGCCCCTATTGCTTCCTGCAGTCCTTCTCCTGCCCCATTCTGATGCCAGCCTTACCATCTTGGAGAAGCAGTGCGATCCAGGCAAAGTGCACAGGCCACGGAGCCAGGTGGGTCTGGGTTTGAATCTTGCATCTGCTATTCCTAGCTGTGTGGGCTGACTAAGTTGCTTAACCTCCTTGTGGGGTGACTAAGTTACTTAAGCCTCCTTGAGGTTTCTTCAACTCTGAATACGGGGAAACGATTCTTTATGGTCAGGTAAGCGTGCACAATAGGCCCTCAATAAAAATTAGACTCCCTCCCCCACTGCATCCTCAATTCCTCCCTCTTCCATATGGCGCTTCCTGAGTATTCCATTTGATACTCAATTCTGCTTTCTCTGCAGTCCTTTTGCATTTATAGTATCAGGGACTCAGCCATATCTGAACTGTTCATTTTAGAGATCCAGAGACTGAGGCCCAAAGAGCCTTGCTGCGGGCTGCGCAGAGCCCATGGACAGCCAAGCCAGGTCTAACACTCGGGCCTGAGTCCCCGCAGGTGTCTGTCAGCACCATGCTATCCTCTGCATGCCCTGACCCAACAATGTGAGCCCTCCGTCAGCCCCACAACATCCTGCACCTTGCAGAAGGAACAGGGAGGAGGTGTTTAATAAATACTTGTTGATGCTCTGTTTATGCATGTGCGTCTTACTCCCCTGGTGGACGTGTGTTCTCCCAGGCGGAAAGCACGCCGGGCTTTGTGCTGTTCTTTGTATTCGGTACAGACCTGGATTTAATAACGGTAGGTTAACTTCAGGCCCAAGAACAAGGGTTTTTGCAGCTGGGCAGGAGGCCTCTCTCTGTGGTTCCTGGGGCTGTCCCCACAATATTCTGGCTGCCTCTGGTGAGCATGATTCTGTGCAGTGTCCAATTGTGAGCTGCTCCAGGGGAGAAGCCTGTGTGTGCAGGGTGGTGCTCACTGTGCACCACTTTGCCTCCCATTTGGTACTCCTGGGCCGCCTCCTCCCCCCACCCACTCCCTCCCTGCACCACGCTGCTTCTGCGCCTGCTCTGGCTAGGAATACATCCTCCTGGTTGCATAGCAACGTGTTTGGTTTCCTTTACTTCTCCTTCTCCTCCTCCCACAAAACTGCCTGAGCTCTAAATTTAAGGTAGTGTGTCAGGAGATGCCACTACCCCCCAAATGCCTCTGAACCCCAGCATTGTTCCCCCTATAGCTACCAGCTTTGTGAGGGCAGAACACTTTGTTCACTATCCCCAACACCTAGTATACTTCTTGGCATATAGTAGGTGTTCAGTAAATATCTGTTGGATGATGAGTGAATGAATCATTTTCTCAGAATCCCTACAGTTGAGAGGTGCTTCTTGGATTGGGAAATGTTATTACTGACTCTGGGATGGTCTATAATTGACCACTCCTGGCTGGATGCCTTCCTCTTTTTCTCCAGCCACCTAAGAAATGGGTGGAGGAAAAGAAGGCACATATTTCTTCATATTCCATTGGCATGTGGATGGTGACTATGTTTTCCTCTTTCTTTTCTGGAAGCTGGTGGTTCAGTCGATCCACATGATTTATGGAGCCCAGTGAGATACCAGTGTAATGGGGCTTTATGATTCCTGCCTTGGGGAAGCTTATGGTCTGAGGGGCTGGGGATAGATTGACTCTTTCTGGTGACAGGAGTGTGAGGCTTGCTTTCAGAGGTAAGCTTTGAAGTCACAAAGTACTAGGTTTGAATCCCAGCTCTGCTAATTGCAACTTGTGTGACCGTGGGTGGGTCGCTTAACTTAGCTCATGGATTGTAAGAGTTATATGAGAAAAACCATGAATAGAATCTAACAGAGTGTCAGGAAACAGGGGTGCCTATATTAGTGCAAATTTTCTTTTCCCCTTTTAGTGAGAAGACAGAAATAACCCAGAAAATGCCTGTCAGTGCTAGTGATGGGATGCCATCAATATGCAGGCCTACAGAGAAGGGGGAACCCGGGAAGTATCTGCTTTTTGGGGCTAGAGGGAGGGCTCTCCCTGGAGCTGATGTATTTCCTTTTTATTTTTCCCTAGTTTAAAAAATAAGGGATTTCACAACTGACTTCCCAGCTACCCTATATTCGTCTCCTTCCAAACATCCTCACGTACATCCCGAATTGACTCAGTGTAAGCCTCAGGGGGGTGGGGTGAGAGATTTAGGGTCCAGAGGGAGGATGAAAGTTCAGTGACTCCTCTGGGGTCATGGAAATAAGCTGGAGAAGAGGAGGCTGGGGAGAGGCCGCTGTTCAGCTAAAAATAGCATCAGCAGTGGCCGCAGCTCAGGAAGCAGCCAGGGGTCAGAAGTTGGGGCCGCCCCAGCACACATTCCCAGCAGAGGACTTGGAGTTTGGCTAGCTGTTCCCTGCCCCTTGGGATGGGGTGGTGGACAGTGCCTCATCACGTGGGTCGCCTGTGCCTGCCCACAGTGGGCAGCCAGCATCTCGTGTCCCCTTCCAAGCCTGCACATCACATTGCTTCCTCGTCTTCCTGTTCACTTCACACACTGCCCCCACTCCCTTCCATCCTCCCCTTCTAGGGCAGTGCAACAGCAACATCCATTTACTAGACTTTTTACAAACCAGCCACTTTGTACTAAGTGTTCTTGGGCTTCTGTGCTCTGGAAGTCTGTTGTCTGAGATAGCATCCTGGACCCATGGACCGCCAGAAGAACAATCGAAGAACAACCATTAAATAAACACAAAATAGATGAGATAACACGTTCCCATCCTGTATGAGTTGAGGCCAGTGGTATTTGTGGGGGTCTTCTGGGTGTGTATTTGAGAAAGCTCGAGAGTTTCCTGCTTGAAAAAGGTGAGGATGAGCTAAGTTCGTGCTGTCCTAGTGCCAGTGATCCGGAAACAAACCCCCCTCCCACCCGCAAGAGGATGGAAGAGGAGTGCTTTCTGGCTGGAGTTTAAGACCGGACCTTGGGAGGAGGTGCATGCTGGAGGGGAGGAGTTTAAGGAGAAGGAGTCAAAACTGTCTCCACGTTTGCTGCAGACTCATTCTGATAACTGGATAGATCACTGGATTTGAATCCAATTGGATCAAATTAGATTGATCAATGGATCGATGCATTGATTGAGCCATTCACCCACTCAACAAACATTTAAGGAACATCTGCTAAGTACCAGCATGGATGTGAGGGCATTCCAAGCCAGTGGTTTCTTATCCTAGCTGCACACTGGAATTACCTATGGAATCTGAAAAATGCTGATGCTCAGGTTTCACCCCAGAACAATTACATTAAAAAAAAAAATCTCTGGGTCTGGGAGGCAAGGCCTGGGTAGTTAAGTTCCCCAGGTGATTCCACTGTGCAGCCAGGATAGAAAGCCACTGTTCTAAGTGAGCCCAAGGCTCCTTCCTATAACACTGCCACTCATTGCCCCTTTCTGCTGAGTTCCCTTTCCGTCGTTGCCTGCCGAGTGATGCGATTGAAAATGTGACCTGGAGAGGCTGAGACATAGCCAGCACTCTATGGCCAGCTCACACAAATGTTTATTGAGCAGCTATCATGGGCCCAGCATTCAAAAGACACAAAGGTGAGAATAACAGGGTCCCCTGGAAGTAAATTAATATAAGCACTCCACTTCCTCGACTGTTTATTTGGTAAGCCACCCCAGCTTTTCTGATGAATGGGATTTTCTGTGATTTATTCTCTCTTGTCCCTCAGTGGAAGAGAAACAGTGACTATATCTGGTGCATTTCAGTTAAAGCAGGTGGTAAAAAAGACCCCCACAGAGATAGACGGAGGGCAGGCAAGAAGGGAGGGATGCTAAAGGGACAAAATGTGTTCGTTGGTTAGGTTTTCAAATGTGCTCTCAAGTTGTCTAAATCATGAAACAGTAGGAGTAACTAATATGGCTGTTTAATATTTGGATTATCAGCAAGGGTTTGAGCCCCTATGAATCATCTGTCCGACCACCTAGGCATAGTGGAGTGACCCTGGCACTCAGAGAACATGCAGTCTAGCTGGGGAATTTACACTGATATGAAAAACAGAGATTGTAAGTACTTAGTTGTGTTTTATGACTAATGTTATCAGGAGCTTGGAGAAAGGAGGTACCGGAGACACTACCTGAGGTGCAGTCCGTGGCCCAGCTCTGCCCACTGTTTGTTATCAGCCGGGAATGAGAAGTAGAGAAACTGAAAGGAAGCACTGATAAACTTTTACAGCAATTTTTCAGAGTAATTTTGTCTGAACCTAAAAATTTTTAAAAGGGGGGGCTTATATTTTGTTTTTAAAATTGCATTTATCTAGTAATTCATTTTTTATTGTATTTTATGAAAGTACCAGTCTATGACAGATTGGAATCAAAAAATGAAAGAAAAAACAAAAACCAAACTAGTCCTTTACTGCAGATGGTTGAAAGAGTATTGGATGGAGTAGCTGGAAATTTGAGATATCATGGCAAACTGGAGAGGTACCAGCAAGCGAGAGAACAGTGGGACTTCTATTTGATATTACAAAGGGAATAAGAGTGTGTCCTAAAAACCTAGACCTTCCTCATCCAGGAGGCTCTCAGACCGTGAATGTGTTTTCGGGTTTTGGTGGATGCTGGAGCTTTATATGTGCTTCGTATGAATTATTTCATTGCCTCCTCTCACAGCCCTATGTGATAATAGTGCTTGTCTCCATCTCTGTTTTGTGGAGGGCTAATATGCACAGCTCACTAAGGCTGGTGGTGAGTAGTAGACCTGCATTTTGAAGACAGGTGTGTTGGACTCTGGAGCCTGGTGGTTCATGAACACCCACCGCCACTCCACGTAGCCCCTCCAGGTGACAAGGAGCATGGACCACAGACTGTGCCCATCCAGACAATCCAGAATAAGAATGAGAAGAAGGCCCTGCAGATACAGATCACAGAGCTCAGGGCTATCCTTCCAGAAAGATACCCTATATCCTAGGAAGGACAAGGTGTGAACCTTTATCTGGAAGTCTTCTCTCTTCTCCTTGATGCTCATTTCCAGAAGTATTTTAATAGATGAATCCGATCTGGTTTGGGCCTTTTATTAGACTTTGAATTATCCCATCAGCAGCCTTTGCCAGTGGCAGCTCATCCATCTACTTACTTTTAAACTTTTAATTTTGAAATAAAGATTCATAGGAAGTTGCAAAGAAACATACAGGGAGCTCCTGTGCACCCTTCTTCCAGCATCTCCCACTGTTAGTACAATATCAGGAATTGACATTGGTATAATCCACAGACTCCCCCATCCACTTTTTTCTATTAATTTCTTTGAAAGATTATTTTTTTAGAGCAGTTTTAGGTTGACTGAAAAATGGAGGGAAAGATAGATTTCCCTTTTACCCCATGCCCCCCGCTTGTCCACATTCACAGCCTCCCTGATTGTCAGCATCCCCCACCAGAGTGGTGCATTTGTGACAGTTGATGAACCTACACTGACACATCATAATCACTCGAAGTCCATCATTTACATTAGGGTTCACTGTTGTTGTACATTCCATAGGTTTGGACAAAAATATGATAGGTATTCACCATTATGGTATTATACACAGTAGTTTCACTGCTGTAAAGATCCCCTGTGTTCTGCCTACTTGTCCTTCTCTCCTCCTAAACCCCTGGTAACCAGTGATCTTTTTCTGTCTCCATAGTTTTGCCTTTTCCAGAATGTCACATAGTGGAATCATACAGTATGTGATGTTTTCAGGTTGGCTTCTTTCACCTAGCAATATGCATTTAAGATTTCTCCATGTCTTTTTGTGGCTTAACAGCTCATTTCTTTTTAGCACTGAATAATATTCTATTATCTGGATGTACCATGGTTTATCTGCTCCCCAACTAAAAGATTATCTTGGTTGCTTCCAAGTTTTGGCAATTTTGGATAAAGCTATAAACATCCATGTGCAAGTATTTGTGTAGACATAGGTTTTAGCTCCTTTGGGTAAATACCTAGGAGTACAATATACCCTTCTGTTTTTTTTCTCCCACACTATGGGTACCATGCTTGAAGAGAAGCATCAACAAGCCATTGTGTATCCGGAGGAGGGAGAGGGTGAGTAGTCTGGAAGCCAGGTCACACCCAGATTGTTCTTGGTGACTAGTGTGACCATCTTGTGTGTAGATGCCATATGTTATTTAGTTCTCCTGTCTTAGCACCTAAAGCAGTGTGAGGCACATAACTGACCCTCAACAGATGTTTTTTGAACTGAATGTTTGATTCAGAGCAGAAAACATGCATAGAAACATAATGGCTGTCTTCCATATTGCTGGGTCTCCAGTGTGGAAGAATGATGAGATTGATCTGTGTCCCCTTCACCCCCCCTATTGCTCTTGAGGACAGACCTGGGATTAGTGAATGGGGAGGGGCGGGGAAGACATAAGGGGAAACATCCCAGATGGATTTATGGAAGAACTTGACCAAGAATGGGAATAATGCAGCAAGGAAGTAGTCAGCTTCTCTACACTGGAAGACAATCAGGGATGTATTGGAAATGGTTCCTGTATTTTTTTTGACAGTGGGCCAAATATCTTTAATAGAAGTTCTTCCAGTTTCTTATTTCTGAGAGTCTAAGAACATGAAGGCATGGATAGAAATAGGACGGTTGGGAGGAGGGATCAGTTTATGGGTAGAGGGTATTCAGGAGTTTGAGGTGACAGCAAAAGGTTTTCATGGAAGAACACCTGTAGATTTTGAAAAGTTTGTATTTGCTTTTTAAAAGGAAAGTCATGGGTAGCCAGATATATAAGACACTTTCAGCTTCTCTGGGTAACCTATGGAATTTGTCCAGAGCAACATTTGGACTTAACCTGGCAATCAGACACTCATCTTTTCTTTCAGGCAGAATTTGGCAACATCAGTCCTAGAGAAAATCATGGGAGCTGGATTCTGACCACAGCTGACATGTTTTTGTCATGTTAATCACTTAGATTGACATTTAGGAGAAGATTATTGCAATTTCTATTCCAGAAAATGAAACAGGAATGAAGCAGGCACTGAGTTAATCAGATTACTTCCAGGTGAAAAAGAAAAAAAAAATAGGTCAAGGTTCCTAAATTGGGCCATCTTAGAAGGTTATTATATACTCATATATGATTACCCTGTAAGGTAGGACTTTAGATGATTTATGTTTTTATTTCATTCTAGCTGCCAAGGAAGATACAAATTGATTTTTTTTTAAGGTAGGGAGTAGGGAAAGGAAGTAATACTTCTTTATTGCTTACTACATGCCAGGAACTTTACATTTATTATTTCATCAATTTTCACAATGATTCTGATATGTAGGTATTATCATTGCTATTTTATGGTCAAGGCAACTGAAGCTCATCAGAGCAAAGTAACTTGTTCTGGGACACGTATCTAGTGAAAAATAGAGATGGGATTCAAAGCCAAATCTACTGGACTCTAAAGCCACTGCTCTTTATCCTGTTTGGTATTCACAACATACTGTCTCTAGCAGAACCCAAACCTATCATATTCATGGATAGATTTCAGAGCTATATCTCATATATTTCAAACCCATAGGTGTCAGTTCCCTATCTGCAGAAAAGCCTGCCCAGATGGCACATGTTTCTACCATTGCTGATGACCTCTTTCTGTAGTAGAGTCAGACTAAAGCATTCTAACCATTGTCACGCTCAACTGCTAATTGCCCCTAGTCCTGGCTCCCACCCAGCCCACTTTGTTTTCTCAGTGCCTCCAAATGCATGATCCTGAAGGTGTGAACACTGTCTGTGGGCTTGGTGCTAGCTTCCAGCTTGCCTGCTGCCCAATGTCTATTAATCCTAGCCTAACTATTTTCAAGTCTTGAGATTGTGTTCTCATTGTCATAAGCAGGCTTGGAGGAGAGCCAGGAGACCTCCTGGTACAGGAGACAGAGCACTGTGCCTGAATGTGCTTTTGCTGTCCTTGCTGTGTAACTTACCATTGCTGGGGCTGTAAGGAGTCCCTTCACTGTCTGAGTCTTAGTTCTTCATGAGCAAAAAGGGGATAGTAATAACTCCCCTCTTTTTTTTTAGGATGAGCAAGAGACTCATATGATATTAGTATCCCGGAAACTTTATAAACCATGGGCATTGTACAAATTTAAGTTCGGTGGGTGAAAGAGAATGATCCCATCTCCTGGAAAAGCTTTCCTTCAAAAGGGGTGGAAGCCAGCACACATGTTCTAAGTAGGAAACCATGAGCTCCCTCTGGCCTGCCAGGTTCTGTTTCACTTGAGCAGGCTTGGTCTCTGTCCCACACGCACCCCCCCGCCCCCTGAATAGCATGGCTGTGTTTCTTGGCTTGGATTACTGAGATAATTGCTCCCAATCTTCCGTTTCCAGTGAGCATGAGCCTGTTAGACCTGAATGATAGCCACTGGCTGAAGCCTTCTGAAGGCTCTGATTGGGTAGACTGTGTTTGGCTCAGCTGAATTTGCTTGCTGGCTATGTAAATATTAGGGTTGTTAATCTTTATTAGAGGGTGTTAGCCAAGAAAAATTACATTTTTAAAAACCCATATATTAACATGGGAAAAAAATAAAAGTAAATCAAGCAAAATTTAACAATTTTGATGTCCTAAAAGCTTCCAATGAAGACTAAAAAGGCCTCAAGTGTGTATTTGTTCAATAAATAAGACTGTGGCTTCCAATCCTTTTTGAAAGTGGGGCATAGATCTTAAATAAAAAAGCCAATTTTCATTTTAGAATAGAAAAATCTGAACAATAAGAAGGTATCAATTTCACTGTCATTTAATAGGTTTGCATTTGCAAGTCAGTTTTTGTGGATTCTTTTCCCCACATAGACTTTCTGTCTTTAATTTGCATTTATATTTTCATATTGTAAACTTTTTACTGAAGTATAACGTACATCCAGAAAAGTACACAAATCCTAAGCTCAGTGATTTTTTACCTAGTGAACACACTTGAGTAACTAGCATATAGATCAAGAAACAGAACATTACTCCAGAACACTGGCCCCCCAGTGTCCCCTTCCATTTATCAGTCCCTCCCTTTGAGGCCAATCTCCAGGGTGACTTCCAGCACCTTAAGATTAGTTTGCCTGTTTTGAAACTTTATATAAATGGAATCTTCAAGTATATACTATTTTGCGTCTCTCTTCTTTTGTCCAACATTACACGTGTGGGATTAATCCGTGCTGAGTGTAGCAATTACATGTCACGTTCATTACTATGTAATAGTCTACTGTATATATATGCTGCAATTTATCCATTTTACTGTATAAGGTACTTGAGTATTTGAGTTGTTTCCACCTTGGGGCTATTATGAATAAAGCTGCTGTGAACACTTTTGTGTAGGTCTATGGATGAATACATGTACTCAGTATTGTGGAGTATGTATCTAAGAGAGTAATGACCAGGCTATAGGGTATGAGTATTAGCTTTAGTTAAATCCTGCCAAATAGTTTTCCAAAGTAGTTGTAAAAATTTACATCTCCACTAGCAGGAAGGATACTTCCAGTTGCTCCACATCTTTGCTAACAGTTGGTATTATTTGTCTTTTCTATTTTAGCTCTTCTGGTAGGTATGTGGTAGTGCCACATTATGGATGGCTTTTGTTTTGTTTTGTATTTGTATTTCCTGGATGGTGAATGAAGTCAAGAACATTTTCATGTGTTTATTGACCATTTGGATGCTGTCTTTTGAAAAGTGAATCTTTGGTTGTTTTGCCTTATCTTTGCTATTGCATTATCTGCATTTTTCTTATTGAGTTGTAGGAGTTCTTTATATATTCTGGATATGAGCCCTTTGATAAGTGTATTGTGAATATCTCCTTCTAGTCTGTGGCTTGCCTCTTCACACTCTTCATGGTGTATTTTGATGAATATACATTAATAATTTTAATGTAGTCTAGTCTTTAAAATATTTTCTTTTTTGAAAAAAGATTTTATTTATTTATCTGACAAAGAGAGACACAGTGAGAGAGGGAACACAAGCAGGGGGAGTGGGAGAGGGAGAAGCAGGCTTCCCGTGGAGCAGGGAGCCCGATGCAGGGCTCGATCCCTGGACCCTGGGACCATGACCTGAGCTGAGGGCAGACGCTTAACAACTGAGCCACCCAGGCGCCCCCAAAATATTTTCTTTTATTGTTAGTGGTTGTTGTGTCCTGTTTAAGAAATCTTTGTCTACTCTAAATTTTGTGCTGAAAAAACTTTACTGTTTTACTTTTTACATTTAGATCAGTACTGTATTTGAACGTGCTTTTCTTGTGTGGTGAGGGAAAGATTCTTTTATTTTTTTCTTCCTGTTTTGGTACCAGTTGGCTTAGAGTAACTTGTTGAAAACACCATTCTTTCCCCACAGCACTGTAGTGTCACCTTTGTCATAAACCAAGTGACCATATATGTGTGGGTCTGTTTCCATGTATTAAAATTTGGAGGTGCCGCCAAGTGATTGGTACTATATTGAGTTTGATTGTATTGAATAAGTGGCTAGCGAAATCCTTGACATAGGCATGGATGACTAAGAGAAGCGAGGGCAGAACAGAGGTCCAGAAATTTTCCAGATATAAACCACCCCCTGACTCGGACTGTATTTAGATATGCTTCTCCAAATAAAGTATCCCTAACAGAATCTAGGATGTGTTGGTTAACTGTCATCTCTGTTGGAAGATGGATATGTCACAAGAAATGGAATTTAAAGGAATGCAATACCTAGTTTGAAATTAAATATAATTTCTCAAAAGATTCCACTGAAAACGATCATTACTTTATCTAATGCTAGTTCTCCTCATAACAAGGAAATGCTTTCTCTGAAAACAGGCTTAGCTGGTCCTTATTCTTGGGGTTCATCACATCTGCCCGATCTAAGTGCTCAGGAATTAGACACCCAGAGCCTTTAACTGCTCACTCATTTTAATGACTCTGTGGAGGGCCTTTTGTGTCCAACTACTTCCAGCAACCTGAAATCTTTTAGTTTTTCTAAGACTCTAAGACAGCTGGGTAGGGGGTGCTGCTAAAGAGTATTTATTCAAATAGATGAGTACCCCTTTTCCAAGAGTCCCACCCAACTTAGACTATGGAGGACATTGACTCTCTGGTAGTTCCCCAACCCGTCTAGATAATACAGCTCCTTTCCATCAGTGGTACCCAGGGTGGTTGATGAAGTGGGATCCTTTTTCTGGGGGATATGAACCTGGTCCAGGTACCTTTAAGCTTAGAAAGTTACCCCTTATTCCCATTTCCCTCTCTTGCAGCTGACCTGGCAGTCTGAGCTGCCATGAATGGGAAATATTGTTCAGTGAGCAATGGAGCAGTAGTTTCTTTGTAAATTTCCATGTGGTCAACACGTACAGTTGAGCATCTTCTGCATACCAGCACTCAAAATCTATTCCCAGCCCTTGAGGGCTTGGTTTACCTCTGGTTGTGTTAAGTGACAGTCTCTGCTTAAACTTGGGGCCTGACAAAACCTTTCTGATGCTTGATCACCTGACCTAACCTCTCACCATCTCTCTTCCCTGCCATGGCCAGATTCACTGGAGTATTTGGTGATGAATCTTACCTGTCTGTCCCTATATTGTACTCCCTTTGTACCTCCATTGTTACCTGAACTAATCTCTAGTGACTTCAACTTGGATAGCCGTATTTGCATAGTAACATCCAAACTGGGCACCTGCTGAAGCCCTTGGTTGCCCCACCCAAGTTCTTAAGTATCTTGAGATGCTGTTCTGATGCTCCAGGGTCCGCCACTTCGCTGTGCCTTTGTCAAGAGAGAATGGATTTTTTTTTCATATAATGTCATCAATTTATTGGGATCTTGGGCTCCTTCTATGGCCAAAGGTCTAGCAGTAACATGGAGTTAGGACTGCGGTATAGAGTCTCATAGCTGTCGTGTGTCTTGTTTCAATCAGTAAACAGTCCCAGTTACCACAAGTTTTTGCCACCCCAGATGTTGTATAGCTTTGATCTCATCCACCCACTTTCTCTGTGTGTGAACACAGAATGGCTGGAGATTTTATTTTAGGTTCTTTAACTTCGGTTCTTTTAAAATGGGCATTAAAAACGGAGTCTTCTGTTTTGTTTGTTTAAAAATTTTTTTTTACTTATCTTCGCACATTAAAAAACCATTGTATATAACAGAATAACAGACTTTAGAACCCAGAGATATTAGATATCATTAGTTCAATCTTCTCATGACTAAATAATATTGTGAGATTTCTTTCCCTGGAGATATTTTTAAATGTCTTTTACAATCACAGGAAGTCAGAGTTGGAAGAGAACTGAGAACCGTGTGAGGCCAGCAATCTCATTCTACAGATGAGGAGCCTGAGACCCTGAGGACTCAAATGGCTGGATCACAGTGCTGTGATAAGATTCTGGGTCTCTAGACTTCGCAATCTGGGGGTCTTTGCTTGTGTAGCCAAGGCTGCTTCTTACTTTGAATTTTGCTTCATTATTGTTATCCAGGGACAGCCAGGAATTTCTCATAGAGTCTGTGAATGTGCTTGTCATGAGACATTAATCTGTGCCAGAATTTAAGGTAACATAGAAATAGCCAAAATGTACTTTGGGCAAGAGCCATGAATCCCGATGGGAGTGGGCTGGGATAAGTAGTTCTGTTAATAAAACCTTTCCACATCAAAAGTGTGAGTCAGATTCGGTATATGAATACCATCAAGAAGCTACACACAGAGGGAGTTTAATTTTAGTACAAATAATCACCTGTTTGCATCTCTCTTCAGAAATAAAGGGGGTGGAAGTTGTTATGTCTTTCAAATTAGATTGATTACTAAAAAAAGGAAAACAATCTGGAGGATGGTTATTTTCCTTGTGGAGTCCTGTCCTGTGTACCATCTATTTCTAGTGAAGCTTGAACTTCCAGTTTAAAAGCAGGTGGAAGTGGAGAGGGTGTCTTTACTCCCCTTTGCCTTAGCTGCGTTCAGGAAATCCCTTGCCTGCCCCTTTCCCCTGCAGGTACCTGCCACAGCTCTTTCCTGAGGCCTGTTGCTCTGGGCTGGTCTACAGTCGGGCAAAGATGGCAGTGGATGTAAGCCAGAGGAAGCCTCCTATGACGGTGTACAAAGCTTTTCTTAAGAAGAAGGGAAGCCAAAGGAGTCAGCTGTCCTCCTGATAATTGGAGCTCCCCTCTTCTGCTCATATTTCTCTAGGAAGGCCTAAGGCAAGAAAAGAGGCTCAGAGATGTACCTTATGGAGTTCAGTAATTATTCTGTCCACCATATTCTGGTTTGCTCCTGCCCCTTCAGTATCACCTCCACCTCTCCCTCTGATCCTTAAGGTCCCAAGCAGAGGAGTTTGTGGGTGAATGAAGAGGATGGAGAAGGTGGGTGTGTGTTACAACCTCCCCTGGGCTTTGTGTCTAGTGACAGTAAGGACCCTGATAGAGGGAGCCTTATGGGGAAGACAGTCCACCCTTCTTGGGAAGCTGCCAGTCTAATCAGAGACAATGATCACTTATATGGTGCCCTCTGCTGCAAAATAGTACCTGAGCTGGGGTCACTTTGTTACCTCTTGGATGCTAGCACCAGTCCTAGGGAAGTACAACAGTGGGAAGAAACAGGATCTGAGCCGACATGGTGATTCTGACCTCTCTGGACAGGCCATTGTCCATAAAGGTGTTCATGTGTTGATTTGCAAAGCACTCCTGAGCTTCTCTTCAGGGATTTGTGTCTGAAGGGGATCTCCATTCCTGGAATTCACTGAAAGCTCTGCCTGACATGCCCTCTGCAACTCATCATGTTAATGGGAAGGGAGGGCTGGAAGCCAGCCAGGTGCCCTACCCCGAGCCATGTCAGGATGGCTGTATTGATTGAGAGTCTGACGGAAGGTTACTGCAATGGACAGGGATTCACTGACAGTGGAGGAATAAAGCTCTGGCCCCGAAGCCTATCTTCTTAACTGGGCTCTCAGCCAGGGCTTCCTTGCCAACTCTGTACTCCTCCCAGTCCATCTTGCACACCCAACTAGATCTGGCTTCCCTGAACACCACTTAGTCAAACTCCCCAATTGCTTAAAAACCCTTAATGGGTCCTCTTGGCCTGGACTCAAGGCCCTGTAGAATCAGGTGCACATCCACAAACAGTAGCCTTTCCAACCTCATCACTGATTCAGCCCACCCTCTGCAGCAAAGCCCCTTGTGTTGTCAGATGTGTTCTGTTCACAGTCCCCAGAAAACACCAGGCTTATTTGTACCTTTGTGCTTTTCCCAGGTTGTCCCATGTTGTTTGCTGTTCCACCTGTGCACATCTACTCCATCCTTCAGTATTTGACTCTTTTATCTTCCCTGCTCATTAGCTATGCAGTAGCTCACTTCTCTTGTGTGCACTAAGCCCCTTGAGTGGAGGAACCCCTGTAGCCCCCAACACAATGCTGAATGTGAGATGGGCACACATTGCTTCTTGGGTGAATGTGGAGAGATGGATACTTGAAATAATGAACCCTCTCTAGGCAACTTACTATTATTTCCTTCTTGACCTAGTGTCCATGCACCCATTTTAGTTTTTTATTTTTACCTATTTTTTTAATTTAAGTTCAATTAGCCAACATATAGTACATCATTAGTTTCAGATGTAGTGTTCAATAATTCATCAGTTGTGTAGAACACCCAGCCATGCACCCATTTTAAAGTGATGTTTGGAGATGTTTAATGGGATAAAGGGAATAGAGGCAGATGCCTCAGAAAGGTTTCCAACAAAGTGGTCAAGAACAGGATTGAAATGGAGCAGGTGCTAAAGGCAAAAGCAAAAACAAAAACTCCAAAGAAAACAAGAAATTGGATTTAACACATCTTAAAGATGTAAGATAGGTGTATAGGGTTGAATAAGTGTCCTCTGAAGTTCATGTCTACCTGAAACCTCAAAATATGACCTTATTTGGAAATCCGGTCTTTGCAGATGTCATTAGTTAAGGTAAGGTAGGGTCATACTGGATTAGGGTGGGCTCTAAATCCAATGGACGACATTCTTATAAGAGCAGAGGACACAGAAGAAGGCCATGCAAAGGTGGAGGCAGGGATGAGTGAGATAGCTACAAGCCCGGGAATGCCAGGGATTGTCAGGAGCTACAGAAATTAAGAAGAGACAAGCTAGGATTCTTCCCTAGAGCCTTAGGTGGGAGCATGGCACTGCTGACACCTTGATTTTGGACTTCTGGCCTGAACTGTGAGAGAATACATTTCTGGTTTTTTGTCTTTTTTTTTTTTTTTTGGTTTTGTTTGTTTTCTTTGTTTTTCTTTTCTCTTTTGTTTTAAGCCATCTAGTTTGTGATATTTTGTTTTGGTAGCCCTAGGAAATCAATACAGTGGAGTCCAGTCATGGGCAGAGCCATCCCTATGAGGTATAGGAAGGAGAAATCACACCTGCAGGTCTATTGGTTGCTTCCAATTTTATGCAGGAGAAATTTGGTTAAAATGATCATCGGGAATAAAGGAGGTGTTTGCTAGGAAGAGGGCATGGGGAGGGTTTTATTATGGTAACCTTGTGAAAAAGTGGATGGGGTGTGGGTTTGTTTTGATGCAAGGGAAGAAGGAGAGGAGAGAAAGTGCTAAACTACCCAAGTTGGCTTTCATAAGGAGTGCCGTGTATGAGACTGCCTTCTCTTTCTGGGACCCTAGGCAGCTCTGGCTCTCTGTCCTCAAAGCAGTGAGAACCCCATAAAGTAGAGGGTGGGACAAGAAACAGCTCTGCCCTTAGAGGATGTCTGTAGGTGCTACTTCCGTGGACTCTTCTCTTCCTCCTCAGTGTTAGAGGTGATGAGGTGCAATGGGATGTGCATGGGATGCCTAGCCCATTTCCATCTATTGTCACTGTTCTATTTGAGCAAGTCCGTCCCCCTCTCAGAAACTTGCTCTTCTCCCTTTTGCAGAAGGCGTATAAGTTGATGTTGATTGAAGAAGAACACTTTGTAAACCTTAAAATGCTATATAATAGTCTCCCCAGGACTGAACAGGAAGACAGGCAGATTCCTTGTGCTTTGGGGTCTGGGGTGGCTCACACCCTGTGTGAAAAATAATGCAGTTTTCAGTATGGGATGATACCAGAAGGTTCTGGATATGGATGATGGTGATGGTTGTACAACAACGTAAATGTACTTAATGCCGCTGAACTGTATGTACACTTAAAAGTAGTTAAAATGCTAAATTTTGTGTTGTGTATATTTTACCAAACACACAGAAAAATCACAAGCACCTCCCCACAAAAAATAGCGATGCAAATACTGGACAAAGCTGACATTCAAGTAAATCTGACACTCTGGGTGTTATAGGGCAATTATTGCACTTTGTGGTGAATGCTCATATTTACAGTCATTATGAGGAATTAGCCCTGTTTACCAGGACTCAACACAATGGATTATGGTTATTACTTTTGGATGGCTCTAGAAATTCCCATGGGAGTGGGTAAATTAGATCGCAACAATTGGAATTGGGATGAACTGTAAACTGTACTTAATAACATGGGATCTGGCTCTACCTCTGCCCCAAGTATATGCCCCCACCTCAGCACTATTCTTTCCTCTTTCTTCTTCCCTTTGGTACCCAATTTACTCTTTATCCCAGGAGGTCAGGGTGCAAGTGGGTTTACAGCTGCAGCACCGAAACATGGGAGTCCCATGTGGCTTCAGGCACTTGACCAAAAATATCCCATGCCATCACACACCCTGGTCCTCTGGCCCAGACTTTGCTCCCAGAAGCCAGAACTATTTGCACACCTCCCAGAACATTTCATTCTGCAGGCCTGTAGGCTTCCACATCAAAGCCTTCTAGGATTACCTCCCAATTTTCTCCTCTTCCTAGCTCTGAGCTGCTTCCGAAGATCAAAACCACAGGCATAAATACTGCCCGATGGCCTCTCAGTTTCTGAGGAGTCCCCCATAGGCTGACGGCCCAGAGAATAATTCAGAAAGTGGCTGAAAGATGGACATCTTCTGGATTGAGAAGTTGTTTCATTTTAGCACAAAATAAAATGCTTACATTTTCATGTTCAAATATGGAAACCTGTATTGCGCCTGCTCCAAGTTCTCTCCGAAAGTGATGCAGAACACTGTATAATGTAGACGTGTCCATGGTGCTTGATGATTCTGAGGCATGCACAGAGCCAGGCAGGGCTCTCAGATGGAACGGCTGCACGTACTTCTGCCTTCAAGGCAGGCGGCCGCTGTCCTGAGAGGGGGCTGGGGATAGGGAAAATCCGTGCCTTCCTTGTGGGCTTCTTCTTGTTGAATTTTGCTCCACAGGTTGGAGGACAAGTGCCAGTCCTCCTAACTAGGCCTTAAAAGTCTGGGTGGAGTGGACTCTCGCTGGAGCCTGTGGAGATTATAAAACAAGAAGCTCACTGCCTTGCGTGGCAGGAGTAGGAGCCAGTGTGAAGGTGTAGGAGTTGGAAGGAAGTTGGAAATCAGCCCCCTGTGGCCCTTCACTTTGAGATTCACAAAGAAAAAAGAGATGTCTCCCCTCTGAAAGGTAAGAGTTTCAATTCATCTGAACTCTGATTATTATAGTCTGTTTTAGCTCCAGTGGCATATTTCCATAATGTATGTAAATTATATTTGAATTCTTGTAAACCCATGCTCTAAGGCAAAATCAAACACCCAATCTTACTCCTGAGGTGGGGCCTTCAGAGCTGGAATACTGCCTAGTGCCCTCTGAAGGGGCTATTATTAGAGTGATAGAGGATGGAGAAGATTGCCTGGAAACTAGAGAAGCACCAACTACAGTTTTGTCTTTTTCTCCTTAGCAAAATGGAACCTCCTTCCTGCACCTGAAGACCTCCCTCACTGCAGGTTATTCCAAAGAAGAAGCAGCTTGACTTCCAAATACCTTTACTGGACATAAGGGTGTCTAAAGGAGATGAGAATGGCTGAGGGCATCTCTTGTGCGGGATGCGTCTGCTGCATGAAACAGTTCTTCATGAGTGAGAAGGGGGTTCAGGATGGAGATGACACCAGTACCCCCTTCTACCACTCCAAATCTCTACTTCCTGTTGCTGCTCTGTCCGAAACTACAGCATCCTCACCAGGACCACACAGGGAACAAATGCAAGCCACCCACAGTCCCCTTAGCTCTAGTTAAAACATGGCACAGATAAGATGACATTTGAAGATGAGAAGGACAGAAAAATAAATGCATAAAAATAAAAAAAAAAGCTCTTGTGTTTTCCTGGCACATTGGTATGAGTGCCTGAGAGTGGATGTAGGCCAGAAGGTTACATGGGCACTCCAGCGCCGGCCCCAGAAGACATTCCTGGCAAACCTCTTCAGAGGGAGGACGTGAGCAGGCGATGGAAGCATCCAGGAGGAGTAAGCAGCTGCTGCAGCACTTGCTGATCAATGGGTGCTTGATCACTCACACGGAGGGAAAGAACCAGGAATTCCCTGATAGTGACACTTGAATCATCTTTTGTGTTTCCAGATGCATTAAAAATAGAGACGAACCGCCAAGCATGGAATATATGAAGTCTTACAGAGAAGAGTGGTAAAGTATTTGTTTTGACAAATCACCTTGCAAGTGATATAAAAGCAGTATGGAGAAAAATGTCCTCACCTAATGCTGCATTAGAACGTGCGTCCTATAGCCTAAATCTGTTCATGACATTAAAATATATTTTTTATTGGTGTTTTTATAGGTGTTTATAAGCTGAATGCACTCCAGAAAATAGGAGCGAAAAATAGTTTCTAAGACGCATAAAAGGCTCTAGAATTGGAGTTGCATAAGAAGTAAAAAGAAACAATATAAAAGTAGAAGAAGAAAGGTATAAATATTACAACAGGACATAGAACTATCTTAGGACCTTTACTGAGGGATTAAAAACATCGGATAAGTCTATAAAAGCCTCTGAGAGGCTGTAGAAAAAGCTAGATCATGTAGAGTATTGATGTCCTTTTGGGAGTTTAAAACAAAACACCTGAGTTATTCATGAAAGTAATATCTAAAGATCTTAAAGGACTATAAAGTGTAGTTTCACAGTTCAGAAAGATAGACCGAGTTCTGGGCACCCTTCCCTCTATTCTGGACAGTGGTAGAATTCTGGGTATATCCTGAGAAGATGCGGAGACAATTTCAGAGGATTTCTGGCTGAAGAAAGCATACTGTTGGCTGTCTTGAGCTCGGTCCCTTTAAAGTCAGAAGTGACCACCCTTGGGCTGGGTAGCCCTTACCGTGGACCTCACATAGTTCACCCACAGGCTTGCTCCCAGCCAACTTCCAAGCTCTGTGCTCCTCCTCCTGAGCTCATCTGTATGTAGTCTTGCTCCTGGGCTACTTGACTGATTTTTACTAAGGATTTGCTTCCATCTTTGCATGACCAAGCCTTGGCTAAGCCACTATTTCTGTTGACTCAATTGCGATGTCTACCTCTGCTGGGGATGGTTGTAGCTTTCATAGCTGACACACAGCCCAGCTTGAACCCGATCTCTTCTTTGGTCGTTGTGAGTAGCAAGAAGCACTATCTTTTGGAATCACTGCAGGACTCACACACTTAAATGCACAAAGTCAGTTTCTATGGCTATCGCTGCATCCAGATTGGACAGTGCCCTTGGCTGAGACATCCTTTACCTCTGTTTCAGATAAACTCAGCTGGCATTTAAAATCTCAGTGCACTTCCTCCACCTTGTCCAGAGGAAAGTAAAATGAAAGACTTCATCAAGAAATGGAGAAGAACCACGTGGTTGGTCACTGCTGCTGCGTGAATCTTGGGTCTGGAGCTTGAAGGTGGCGGTATAAATGTAGCTAGCGCTGCTACTGCATTTGCTTGACGCACCTTTAAAATGTACAGTATAGTTCACCTTTCAGGGCTGGAACGGTATTTCAAAAATAGATTCAAATGATGCTCAAGTGTTTGGTTCTAACAGAGCCAGGGATTCTGTCCTGAAATGCATCCTGCCGCATGGGGAAAGGACCCAGTCTTCTATGTCTCTTGCTCCAAACCCTTCTCTCTTCCAGAGGCTGGAGAAAAATGTGGGTCTACGTCTTGAAATAATGTGCCTTGAACAAGAATCATTAACCTGTAGAAAACCTGTATTACTTTGGAACAAATTCTCAGTTTACGGAAGCCTATGGAAATAGCAAAAACAAGCATGAAAAGAAGCAGTAACTTTAGCAGTCATAAACTAAGCGGATAACCTGAAAAATAAAGTTGTGTGTGCCCAAAACTATATTTAATTAGTTTGGCCTTTTTTTTCCCCCCCCCATCCTTTTCCTCTTTTACATTTCTTTTCTAAAATTAAGTGCTCTTTCATGATCCACTTAATGTTGTCAAAGATGTCAAGTCCAGAAATTAGGATGGCTTTTCTTGAGTAATAAACAGGCGGCAGCATGGCGAGGTAGAAACAGCTTGGGTTCTAGTTCTGTCCTTGCTGCTAACCCTGGGTACCTCTCTGGGCCTCTCTTTTTATATCTATAAAGTAAAGGGGCTCTTGGGAGTGCCCTTCTGGCTCTAAAATCCACCAGCTCTGTACTGTGCATGGTTTCCTCTGTCTGGAAGTTTCTATGTTTCTCATAAACTGTCATAAGAGCCAGAGTTCAGGAGGAAGGGAAACCTGGTGACTCCATTTGTGACAATGTTCAGCACTTTTAAATGCAAATGTAGGTAATTAATTTGTCATCATTGCTTGAATATATTATACTTTAAAAACACCGTATTCTAAAATATAATCTTTAGAAAAACAAATTTGTAATGGAAAATAAATAATTGTTACCGCTTGTCTCAAACCCTGCAGGGCCCCTCAATCATCACCTACAGCGTGGTTCTCAACCCTGGCTATGCATTAACATCACCCAGAGAGCTTTTAAATATACCGGCGCCTGCCCTCCCCCCTCAGAATTTCTGATCTAACTGGTCTGGTGTGAGGCCCGATACCAGTATTTTAAGAGTCAAGTTAAGAACCAGTGGCCTGCAAAATAATTTCAATTTCTGGGGCTGGTGTCTAAGATCTCCCAGGGGTGACTCACACCTATTGGCCTCCATGCTGACCACCTGTGGTCCCCTCCAGCATGCCATCATGTTCACAGTGTTGTTTCACATTTCCGTACCTTTGCACCTGCTCTGGTGGCCTGGAATGCCATCACTCCATGAGGCCTGCCTATTCTTTCCTGCAGGTTTCTTTGTTAACATAGTTCCTATAATACTTTTGTAATGGCCTGCTTTGTAGTCATCTTCCTATATTGTAAATATTTTATCCATAATTGTATGCATTTGTATTCATAAATCTGACCATCTCTCTCTCATGTTTAAAACTCCCGAGTGGCTTCTCATTGTTCTAGGAATAGCATCCACACCTTTTACCTTACCTATAAGGCTCTATGTAATCTGAAACTTCCTCTTTCTCAGACCTCTTCTCTGAAACACTTCCCACTTGTTCACTTCACTCCAGCCTTACCAGTGTTCTGTTCCTAAAACATGTCGAGCTTGTTCTCATCCCAGGGCTTTTGCAATGTTGTTCCTTCGACCTGGGACCTCTCTCATCCTTTCATTTGACTCCTTCCCAATATTCAGACTTTAGCTCAAATGTCACTTCCTTACAGTGGCCTTTCCTGACCACCATAGCTCAAGTAACACACCCCATCCCACTCTTCACTATCCTACCGTTTTTATGGCCTTTTAGGACTTATACTATCTGAAATGATAATTTTATTTTGTACACATGAGTACTGAAAACCTCCTATTACTGGAACATAAGTTCTATGAAGATAGGAACTTTCTCTGTCTAGTAGGGACTCAATAAATATTGAATGGATGAATGCTATTTGTCTCTTCTATAAGATAATGCTATGCTATTTGTCTCTTCTATAAGATAATGCTATGCCTGTGACTAGAAAGAAGGTGTCAATAAGTGTTTGATGAATAAATGTTTACATGTCATAGACGTTTCTCCTTAACAGTATGACCAAACATCTCTAAATAACACTAGTAAAAATTAGTCTGACATGCATCTGCGTTCTTATTAACATCCAGTTAAAAAAAAAAAAACAAAACAGAAAAGGGTATATTTTTCTTTTTATAAGAAAATTAGATTCTGTCCATTACTTCATAATCTTCATTTCTAGTACCCACACCAATGGGGGCTCCCCCTCTCTAGCAAATAACAAAGCAAATAACAAAGGAAAGAGATTGCTCTGGGAGCCAATTTTGCCTAGAAGCCCCAAATTTAAACTGAAACCACTGCTCTGAGCCAAGATGAGAGGAAAACAGTTTTTTTCTGAACATTCAAATCAGGGGCTTTCCAAATAGGTGATTGGACAAGTGAAGGTGGAGAATGGGCAGTAATGAGAGAGGAACCACTGGGCTCTGCATCCAGAGTCTGGGCCCAGAGCCCCCCTTAGCCCTTTACCTGCCGTTTAACCCTGACTTCTAGGTCCCTTATGAAATCATTGAGGAGGAGGTCCTGGTCGCTGATGGTGATGGTGGTAATTGTAATCTCTTCTCTCCAGTTTGGCTCTTACCCTGGCATACCTAACCTGGCATACAGAATACCTGGGCAGGTTGTCAGAATCTTTAGGAGCAAGTGTGGAGCCACACAGGACTCTCTAGAAAACAGGAGTCAAGTATAGTCTGAGAAGAAAGGTATAGCAGGTCTGTTTTCCCATGGATAAAATGAGGGGTTGAGCTAGATAGTCTTTAGTGTTTCCTCTGTTTCTAACCTGCTCAGTCTGTAAGAATATGTAAGCATTTTGTTACTGAAGTGATAAATATCCAAACTATAGGTAAAGGGTAATCCAGTTAGTCTTTTCATCTGGTGGTTCTTTCAGCACACATGGCTGTTATCCTCTGTGTAAAATTCCATGATGCTTTTTGGTCTGCAGAATACCATGTGGCAAATTGAGGTCATAAATTACCATTGCAGTGAGGTCTGGTTGGGATGCTGCAGAGCCGCATTGTCCCATACAGTAGCCACTACCTACATGTGGATATTAAAGTTAAAATTTGTTAAAATTAAAATAAAATTAAAAATTCAGCTTCTCCATTGCATTAGTTTCATTTCAAGTGATCAGTAGCCACATGTGACTAGCGAGTGAGGTCTGTATTGGACAGAACAAATCTGTTCATTTCCATCATCATAGAAAGTTCTCTTGTACAGTGCTGGTTTACAGGGAACCCCTGCTAAGGATGAGAGAAGTCTAGTTAGAGAGCTGCTAAGACCCTATCCATTTGCAAGGCTGAGTGATTCTGTGGCTTTGTATTGGGAAGTTCATATTTCTGCTCTTCCTCTGCTGAAAGTCTTTTGGTCTGCAAAGGTGCTGAGGCTGGTGGAGAGGGACAAAACAACTGCGGAGTTCCTGTCTGCCAGATTAAGAGATGATGAGATGCTACCGGAAAGCCTTTTAAAAAGCTGAAGACTTACATGAGTATAAGGCATGACGATTGTGAAGTGAACGTATTAGACACAAAGGCAGCTTGGTCCTGGCTCCTCCTTGACTTCCATCCCTCCAGCCCAATCAGAGTGAAGTTGGATTTGAAGCAGTAGGTTTTGGTTGCCATTGGCAACTGAATCTCCACCTGGTCCAAGCTCTGGGAACCTCAGTTAGACAATGTGGGAGAGTTCAGGAAAGAGCATGGAGAGCTGATTTCTGCTAGGGAGAGTTGTGTTTGTGTTGGCTTTAAGGGAGCCCCCAGGTGGTGGTGACCTCCCTTTATGAGAGGTCATGAGGTGGGCCTGAATGAGGGGCTCAGCCAGGTTCAAAAACTAGGGGAAGCTCCCTATCTAGGGAGAGGATTAGTGGTGCTACCTTCTTCCCCAGGTGAAGAGGGAGCTCACAGAAAAGGTGACTCTTTGTCTACCCTCTCTCATGTCTCCTGGTTGGGCTTTCCCTCTCCTTCTTCTCATGTCTTTTCATCTTGGTTTTAACTCATTACATCCTGTCATGACAACATAGTATGTTAACTGTTGTATAAAAGGCATTACTTTTGATGAATGTGGTGACTACATTCACATGCCCTCTGTTTAGGTTAGGTTTCATGGGCCTCTGATGGAAGAGGACTCTGGGAAGGATTTGGAAGGTAACTTCATCTGTTGCCATTGTGAACACTACCTCCAAGCACATGACACTGTGCTGGAGCTGTAGGAAACCAGTGATAAAGGCACAAACTCCCAAACAAAGGCCGGTGTATTTAGAATACATACTAAGAGAGTACAACTCTACATGTTGACTCTTGGGTGTAAAGTCATAGGCTATGAGCTACATGGGCCTTGATTCAGATTTTATTTATTGACTGTTATTATCTTTGGGCTCCATTAGCCTCAGTCTACTCATATGTAGAATGGAAATAATAATGCCTCACTCACAGAGATCTTGTAGGAATGAGTGATGTATAAAGGACCGAGCAGAAGGCTTGACACATTGAGTCACTTAACAAATTATTTCCACTCTCTTTATGAGGGGTCAGAACTATGATTTGGATGGGAGTGATGGAACAACTATGGGAATTGGGAATCACTACACTTTACAATCGATAAGGTAGGGATAGGGGTGGGTTTGGCTTACTGGTCCTCCCTATAGGAGGAGTTATGAAGGAGCCTATATCTCTTTAATCCTGAGTCGGTGGTTGATGTTTTAGCAGCCATAGCTTCTCTCCAGCTGTGGGCTATAGTTAGACAGGGGCTGATACTTGTAGACAATCTACAACTACTCCTGCAGTGAAATTCCAGAGACTGACAGAGGGGCAGCATGTGTACTTTTGGGGGGAGGGGAGGAGGATCTCCATGGCTCCCTGGTGCCTCACATTCAGTGAAATCCTGCTCTAGTCAATGGTATTGATTGATCTCTGATGGAAATTTAGTTCTGTTCGGTTTCTCGTTTTACTATAGAATATGAATGTATATTTGTAGAAAGACAGGGGAGGAGTTATCATCAACAGTGTGCTGCCTTTCCTGTCAAGAGGGGAGCAGGTAGGGGAAGAGGTGGGAGGTAATTATCTCTGGGACTCTCAGTTGGCCTGGATGTGGGAGTGGTGTCTTGCTGGAGTGGCACTAGGGAAATGAAGGTTAGAGAGCTCTTTCCACTGAAGAAATGGGAGAAGGAGGTAAGAACAGTCCCAATGTGGGATCAGTGTTCTGAGTACAAGAGGCAAATGCCCATTGTTGGGTATGAAGTGTGGGGTCAGGAGTAGGATTGGCTTGGGTAAAACTCAACCATGAGCATATCTAAGTTCCCTTCTCAGAAAATACCTTGGCGAAGCCTTAGTTAGATACCTGATTGCTGTGAAGATGTACTTGGGATATGCAGTAAGAACAAACAAACAAATGACACAGAGACCTAGTCCATCACTCTGGTCCCTTTTCACCATATCTAACTTCAAGATGCCTTTATACCAAGGAAACTTTACCTCCTCCCTGGTACCTCACAAACTTTTCTGAAGAGATCTGTCTTCTCTGAGTGTGATGGAGGGTGTTGAACCACTGGGAAGGAACTTTACAGTTAGTCAACATCCACTGTGTATCAGGGACAATACTGGGGACTTTATTATGTCTTTTTACTTCTCATAACATCCCTCTGACCTATGCATGTAAAATCCCAGTTTTACAGATTAAGAACAGACTCAGAGATGTGGAGTATCCTTCCCAGGGTGAATAAATGGCAGTGCCAGGATTAGAATTCCAGATTTTTAGCCCCAGATCATGGAGAGCCCCTAAATATCATCTTAAGGAATTTGGAATTCTTTTAGAAGGCAACAGGGATTTGTTGACTGTGACCAACAGCTTGATGTATGAGAGAAGACATTTTCCTCTTGAGTACACACAAAGAAATTGTACATCAGTAAAAGAAGTCTCTAAACCTTTCACATTTTTATGAGCCCTTGTGAAACTCTTGGGCTTGGTTCCTCTTTATGCAGTCAAAACTGTATATGCTATCTGGCTCCAGTCTTGGGGTTTCTTGAAGCCTGCAGGGTCTCAGGCCATGAGCCACATCAGTTGCCTTGTCTGAAATATACTTGACAATCTTTCTCAGGTCCCACATTCTTTATGCCACCCCTGCTCTCAGAGGTGATGGATTTGTGCAATGGAGTAATCCTCTGTAGGGTGATTTGGGAGATTGGACCCCAAACCACTTTTTTGCATGTTGCCCATTTATTCACACTTCTGTCCACCATGGACACATGCTGTGGTGCCCAGCTCAACTGTACACTTCACGTTTTGTTTTGTGTTGCTACTGTTTGGGGGCTTGGGGTATTGATATCTGTAATGAGTTCACTGAGGGAAGAGTCCTCAATTTATACATCCTTGAATACCCTATGCCTGCCAGCACAGGGCTGGACTTGTAGGATATACTGCATAAATATATACAGAATGAAGGTGATTATCAGGAAGAAACTTCTGAGAGCAGTCCCATGCAGGGGTTGCTTAGAACCAAAGAAGATTTCTCACTAGTTATTGGCTGGTTATTGCTGAAAGGGCAGGTGAGGGACGTGTTCCCAGAGGCAAAGGGAAGATGTATCAGTTATCTTTTGCTGTGTAACAGAATACCCAGGCCTTTGGGCTTAAAACAACTGTTTATTTTCTTACAATTCTATGCATCAGTCATTTGGGTTGCGATCAGCTGGGTGGTTCTTCCACTGGTCTTAACTGGGATCACTCATGTGGCTATAGTCATTTGACAGCTTGGTTGGGGCTGGATAGTTAAGATGGCTTCACTAGCATGTCTGGCAGTGGGTGCTAGTTATCAGCCAGGTACTTCTCTCTGTTCATCTTGTGGCATCTCATCCACCAGAAGACCAGACTAAGTTTCCTCACATGATGGTAGATATGTTCTAGGAGAATAGAAGCAGAAGCTGTAAGACCTTTTGAAGATGAGGCCTGGAAGTCCCATAGCAACTCTTCTGCTATATTCTTTTAGTTTAGGAAAGTCTCATACTAGCACAGATTCAGGGGGCAGGAAGATTAACTCCACCACTTGATGGAAGGAGAGACAGAATTGCATCACATAAATGAAGGGGGGATTGATGGGGCCAGCATTGGTAAACAGTCTATCATAGGAGGACTTCTGTTTTTCTGACCTTCTCTTAAGTTTGAACTGCATATTTCCTGAGGAATTCCTGCCTGTGAAGAACAAATTAAAATTTGGATTCTCAGGCAGATGGTTTAATAACTGCAAGCAGCATCAGGGTTCCTGAATAAAATGATCTTTCTGGGGTATCTGAGGAAAGTTCTGATGGATGTCCTAAGCATCCTCCCCACAAAACCTTGAATTATTTCCATACATTTTTAGACATTTAGTAAGGAAGGCAGCTTGGTGGAGTGGAAGAGCATGGGTTTGGGAGTTGGGCAGACCTGGGTTCAGCTAGTCCAGCTTTAGTACTAAGTGACTGGCTATATGGCTTTGAGTAGGTTACTTAACTTCTCTGAAACTTATTTTCCTCATCCATAATTTGAGTATGTCTATTTTGTATGATCGATGTGACGTATCATTCATTCAACAATGGGTGATGATGTTCCGGGAATAATTAGAATCTATTACAAGGAAAGAATGAGCTCAGGTTCCTCATTCAGAGCTCCTGAATCAAGCCAGTCTCACCCCCAACCCCCTCCTTACCTTGGCATGCTGGCCAAAAGGTTTCACATTTCCCTGAGTCTTCTATTTTATTCTGTCATGAGTGTTGTGAGCAGAGAAGGTCAGAATGGGTCCACTTAGCTAATACTAGTCCCTTGCGGAACGGCCAGAGAAGGAAGTTTAAGAAAAATAGCCAGAAAGTCTACCTTATGCAACAAGAAATTCTGCTTGAGTACTGAATGGATAAGCCAGAAATGATGCGCCAAGAATCACATCACTGCTTAGGGCAATAGTGTGGGATTTGGGTACAGAAGACCGGAACCCTGGGCCTTCTAGATCTGAGGTCTTGAGCAAGCCTTTTACCCTAGTTATCTGTAGGGTGGGGATCAGAAGTTTGTTTTGCAAGTTTGTTTAGAACAGGAGGAAAAAATTGCCAAGAGACTAGCAGAGTTCCTAGAATATAGCAGGTTCACAGTAAGTGATAGCTTTGTGATAATTCTCAACCCTGTCAACACTGTGTATTGCTGCTCCTGAGTGGTGGGCTCATGCTGTCCACAGGAAGTGACGGAGTAAGACCATTCCATGCTTTGAATGACCTGCCTCCTGGGATGTGACAGCTGTGTTTCAGAAAAGTTGTGTATCATGTGAATTTTAGAAGTTGAATCCTATTTCCTTCTTGACTGACCTGATCATTGATCTCAGTGAAAGTTTATTGTATGAGCAGAGCTGCCACAATCAGCTTCTACTGCTGCCGTCATTCTAGCCAGGAAATTTGGCTTCAGGAGATTAAGTAAATAACTCGTCCAAGGTCATACAACTAGTAAGTGACATACTTGGGGAATAAGGCTGTCTGATCCAAATGGGGGGGAAAAAAGGGAAAAATGCATAGCAACTTGACTGGAAGGAAATGCATAAAAATATTATTTATACTGTTAATTTATGAGGAATGAGATTGAGACATTAGGTCATTTTATTTCCTATGTCTACTGTATTTTTCAAAATTTTTATGATGAACATGCATTGCTTTTATAATGACCAAAATACATTTGATAAAGAAGAAAAAGTAAATTTAGAAGAATAAAATTTGGGAGAACAGAGCTTAAGCGGTGGCCTATGTTTAGATTGCAGACATGGGTGTGTCAGACTGAAAAGAATGTATTAGACAAAGAGCACACGGAATCAGTAGACGCTCACTTTCTCTTAGGCTTTGAGGATGGAACTACTTTGTGGAGGTGGCACTTAGGATGATTTGAAGTTTTGGGGGATGAGGGACATGTAGGAGTTAATGAACCATTGCACCAAAGCTTCCTCTACTTCATTTGACTTTGCCTTGGCCTCCTGGCCTAGTGATTGGGGGAATGGGGCAGTAGGAAAGAAGGCGCCAAGGTTCCCTATTGTTTTAAGTGGCCACATCTCAGTGCCAACTAGAGAGACCAGGGCAAGGCCTTAGAAAGCCCCAGCCAGGCAGAGATAAAAGTTCTCTAGAAACTTCGGAAGAATATATACATAAAGCTTATTTATTATTGATTCTGTGAAGTACAAAATGCCCCACCATTCATTATTGCCAAGGGTTTCCCAATGTTCCAGCAGACTTACTATAGCAGTCAGGTGGGACTTTTAAAGAGTACAATATTTTTCTGTTTTAGGATAAGACTTACTTGCTTGTCAGTTGCTGCCAGTCTCCGCTTAGGTTTGGGTTGTCTCTCCTGGACCCCTCTACCAGAAACTTCCACATCACTTGGAGCCAGCTGGGCCCCTCCTAAACCCTCAGGGTGTCAGGCCATTGGGCAAAATGTGCAGAAGTCTGGAATCACAGCTGTCTCTCTGGAGAAGGGAGCACGCAGAGGATCCCTCTAAGGTCCTCATGCGTATGGCTTGGTACCGGGTCTCTACCATTTCCCCTCCCCCTGCAGAATAGGCCTGACCTGACCAGACCCCCAATCAATGGAGTATATCCAGAAGAGAGCTTTCCCACAAAAGAGAGGAAGGGGGTAACCTGTAGGCATGCTGGAGGTTTCCAGTGGGTGTGCACTGGGTATAGAGTCCTGGGTGTGAATGTAGGATGTTGTTGCTGAGGTCTGTTCCAGAGCTCAGGTTCTTGGCTTTGCTCCCTTATCACATAAAGAAGGGGTAGAGTGAACCACACTGGGAACCCTATCTCACCTGATAATGGGGAGCTTTGTGGTACCCTCTGGAGAATGGAGGCCTGTATGTTTCTTAGGGATTCTCTGCCTCTAGTCATCCTTGCTTGGCTCCTGTCTCAGACAAAAAGGGAAGAGATAGACCTTACCTTAAATATGTTCCTAAGTGACAATAATTGTAGAAATTGGATACACCTGTTTGAGGACTATATCGGCCTCTAGCTGTCATCTTGTCTGTTTAGGCCTTACCAGGTGCCTTGAAAGAGAGGTGCAACCCCTGCTATTCTCACTGCAGGGGTAGGTAAAGAAAGACATATAGTGGGATTTTGCATCACAGTCTGGGGAGGGATAGGAAGGCTACATGGTTGGAAACAAGAGTTGGACATTGGCCCAGGAGGAACCTGTGTGTTTGGCCTCAGTTGAAGGTAGAAGGGTTTGTGGCCAAGGACTCACCCACAAGGCCTGGAGTTTCCCTTGTTGGTCAGAGCAATTCTTCCTTTCTTGATTTAAACTCTTATTATCCTTGGCAGGAGAGATGTTTGGAGGATGGCTCAGGTCCTGTGAGCTAGTCACCATCTTCAGAATTGAGAAAACAGTGTCAGGATTTAATTCACAGAAAGGCCTCTTTTTTGGCCTGGTCAGTCTCTGTGGACACCTGGTATTGTCCTCCCAAAAGAAGAGGGCAGCTGGTAAGACCAATGCCCCATGGCCCTGGGCCACTTTAACTTCTGTTGTCTTGAAAAATAATGTGGCAGGTGAGACAGTTTGTGGGCTCTGCCTCTGACAGGCACAGCCCAGCTCGTGTTTGTAGCCAGAGGAAGCTTAGTTCTGTGCTTCTATGTGCCCTGTGCTGTGTATGGTAATGTCCATGGAATAACGACATACCAAGTTCTCTGCCCTCAAGATGCTTACAGAATATTAGGAAGGTAAGACACACATGCCTGGAGTCATGGAGCACCCGGCACAGTGTGCATTGCTGAGTGTCCAGGACTACCATGGATGTGGCCACCCTGCTCACATCTTTAGAATTCAGGCTCTCGTCTCTAGCTCTCTGCTCTCTGACCCTATGAATATCCTGTTTAACATGTCTCAAATTAAACTCGGCCTCTTCTCCCAAGGTACATTGCCTCTCTTCCTCAAGACTTAGCATCTTGAGTTTCTTCATGATTTTCTCTCTCCCATGGCTGCCTCATCTTAGTCTTCAGATCAAGTAGCCTTTTATAACCTCTTGCCTACATCCCTTCCTTTTTCCTCTTCCCCACTGTTTACCTTATGCCTCGGTGCTTCAGAAGCCTTCTGGCTGGCATTTCTGGTCCTGCCTTGCTCCTGTCTAGCTTGCCCGGATCCATCTCCCAAAACAGACAGTATCTGCAGTTGCTCTCCATCTCCAAGAGTCGTGACAACCCAGGGTTATATCAGGATTGCCTGGGAGAAGATCAAGTGGGATAATTGGGGCTACAAGGGAATCCATCCTAGGGAGCCCCCTAAAAATACTTGATGAAGTGATCATTTTTATTAGCTGGGATTCTATACATAGATTACCCACATTGTGATACATTTATGGCAACTTGTAAAACCTGGGGCTGGTTTCTCTCTGCCACTCAGCAGGTGGTCATGTCACCTGTCCTAACCATCCTGGTGTGTGCTAGGATATTGACTCTTTGGGGTATTAGCTGGAACCAAATACCCCCAAGAGGGTAAAGTAGCTGCTGATGTCAAAAGTCAGGGCATTCGCTGTCAAGCCAAGGGTGGTGGAACTAAATGGTGGAAAGAGACAAGCATGAGAAGCCAGGAGTCTCGGTTTCAAGCCAGTTCAACCATCAGCTGTGTCACCTTGTGTGTAAGTTACTTTCCCAGTCTGGCCTCAGTTTTCTCAGATGCAAAACAAAGTCCAATTCTGGATTAACCATACTACAGTTCTCCTCTATTTTCAAGGGAATTTGGAAGGTAACTGTATTTTCTGACCTTATGTCAATCTCTCCTTGCCTTATGCCAAAAAGGCACCCTCAGGCCTTGGCTGAAAGGAATTATAAGGTGTTGGTATTAGGAGGGACTTTGCAGATCATCTGATTCAGACTCCTACCTGATGGGCATCCATAATATCCAGAAAGCAAAGGAGACAACAGATTGATTTTCTGTCAGACTCCTGGGGCAGAGAGGCCCACTGGGTCTCACGGGCTCAGAGCACTTAGTGAATATCACTTGACCATCCCTGAGAAGAGATGGAGGTGATTTCTCTTGTTAGAGTCGGAGAGAATGCCCAGGTGGGCAACATTGCAGGGGCAGATGTGCTAGCTGGCTTTCTTTGTTCTCTCTTCTTTCCTTTCCATGGGACTTGGGAGTCTGGGCCTCTGTTCTGTGCAGATGGAGACCTCCCCAGGGGAAAGCTAGTCATCTCTTATGCACTCAGGGCAAGGCTATTGCTTGGCAAGCGTGGACTCAGGCAGAGCCCTCTGTTGTCTCCCTGTAGCATTTTAAACACATTTTAAACATATCCTGGTAACCTTGACTACAACCTGTAGTCTAGTAAAAATATCAGGAGAGGTAGTTAGTTGGGGGCAAAATTAGGGAGGTGAGGGTCCCCAATGAGTCAGAAGCTTGGGAGGGGTCATAAGGAATCAGAAGATGATTATGAAGTGCTGGTAAGGAGTGGGTTTGAGGTATGTTGGAGGTAATTTATTTTAGTGGCCAGGAGCCCAGAAGTTTCTTCTTATCCTCTGCAGTTTTCCCACAGTTTTCTAAACCTCATGTCTTGGAGAGCTGTCCCAGTCTGTTCAGTGCATTGCTATGTGATAGGTGCACTTTCCCATAGCTACTCATCCAAGCCATGATTTCCTGAAGCGTAGTGTGGACATTTGCATCAGCATCACTGGGGGTGAGGGGCTCTACCAAAAGATCTGGGCTCCACCCAAATGTGCAGGTCCAAGTAGTGGCATCCCAGTGTTTGCCTGAGATAAAAGAATAGCACAGTTTTTATATCTCTCTTGGGTCCACAGTATTCCTCTTTATTAAAAGGGTGATGTTTAAACAACACTAAGCAAGCAGGGAAAGGAAGATAATTCTTTCAGAGCAAACATTTTAAAGAAACAAATACCGAGGATGCACAGCTGTGTCTTCCTCATTAAGCCTAGCTTCCCCTTCCTCTGTTTTCCCCTAACCCTAATCATACACCCCAGCGTTGATCTAAACGATGCTAAGTTTGAGCCTGGGGTGACTGGTGCGGGGGGGCGGGGGGAGGGTGTTTGGCCTTATTTGGTTTCATAGTTGTGCCTTCTCAGCTGCTGATCTTACCTTTGCCCTTCTCTGCCAGGGCTGCTCTGTTTCTCACCAGCGAGGGAAGCTGTATAGTGGCTTTTAGAAAGAGTGTCCTGGTGTTCCCTTTCTAGTGCCCCTGATTGGTTCCAGACCCAGCCTTTCCTGCCCTCCAGCTCCTACCCTGAAGACCACACAGTTTTCCACGATTTGGGGAAATACAAACTTTCTGGTTCCCCAGACTTTCTCTGCCAGTTTAGTTTTGTGCTTTAGTTTGTCCTTCCCCCAACTTTCATCAGCAAAAGTGGAACAATCCACCCTCTCCTTTTCTTAACCTAGGAAAAGAAGGGAGTGGATGCATAGGGAAATGGCAAGGAGGTCCTTGTTGGCTCTTCAAAAAGACCCAAGTTGGAATCTTGGTCCCACAACTTATGAGCTGTGTGACCTTCAGCAGGTCATATAAACTCTCTAAGAATCAGTCTCCTCATCTGAAAAGTGGCAGGAGAAGATGACCTACCTCCCAGCACTGATGTGAAGATTCAGTAGAGTAACAGGAGAAAGCTCTAGGTCAGGGCCCCTCACATATCAGTTACTCACTGAATATCATCATCCTTCCACTCTTCTCCCGCCAGCTTCACTCTCTGTTCTTCCTCTCAGCTCCACTTGGCCCCTTGACCGTGTTTACACATGCCCCATCCCTCATCCCGCTTCCTACAATGAACAACACTGTCCCCCTCTACATGTATCATGCCCCCCAGCTTATAAGTAGGTTATTTCTAAAAATTCATTAGTAAGTCAGGTGCCAGAACTTGTCTTGTGCTTCTCCAAAAAAACCCCACATTTATGCATAATGGTTAAACATTCCCAGGCTAGACCAAAATAACTCACCACATATCATACATTTGCAATGAAAAAAAAAAAAAAGTAGAGAGCAACATTGTTTTAATAGTAAGCACAGCAAAAACCTGAGCAAAGAGAAGTCCTATTTCATTTTTTCTGGAAAGCTGCTTATGATCAAAAGCAGGTTAAATTAAATTAGATGATGAGGAGGTGGGTGGTTGCAGCTTTTGTAGCAGCTCTGACGTTGATTTCTGGGTACTTTCAAGGGCTTTAGAGTTTTGGCTTTGGTTCTTTATTAGCTTTAATTTACTTCAAAATGCATGGCTCTGCCTTTTTGCTGATGCAGGTGTAAATCCCTGGCATGGAGCCTGCACTTATCAGCCATGATTAGGATTATTTTTGGCCCCAAAATGGAACAAAGCAGGGAGGAGAAAGTAGAGGACAGGGAGAAAGAAATCTTTTCCAGGGGTAGTTTGAAAAGAATTGGAAACAAAGAAGAGAGACAGATAGACCTGGATATGTATGTGCTGTGAAAATATAGTTTGTGGTGGAGCGTGATTCCTCTGAGAGATGCAGGAGCGTAACATCTTCCCTCTGATGGGGAAGAAAGGAGGAAGTAGAAAAGAAAAACCAGATCAAGTGGGAGGGTGAGTGCCAAGTGTTTTAGGAACAGAGTATAGTGACCCTATGGCAGACTGGGGATGAGAATCTGGTTGCTAGCCTAAGTTGGGATGTTTCCACATTAGCTGTTAGTATCCCAAGAGTAGCTTTATAGTGACTGCATCCTTTTGTAGTAGGAAAAGTCAATCTGATGAAAATCATATATAAGATAATATTATCCTAAGGGAATTAAATACAAATGTAGATACTGGAAGGTATTAATTAGTCAGAAGTCAAAACAATAGGGTGGCAAATACTGGGGTCTAGAGAGAGGACTTAGGGCAATGTATTAGTTATCTATTGCTGAGTAACAAGTTACTCCAAAACTTAATGGCTTAAAATAACACACATTTATTCCCTTACAGTTTTTGTGGATCAGGAGTTCAGAAATGGCTTACTGGGTCCTCATAGTCTCTCATAAGGCTGCAGTCAAGGTAGCATCCAGGGCTGGGGTCTCATGTGAAGACTTGACTGGAAAACAATTCACTTTCAAATTCAATTAATGGTTGTTGGCAGTTCCAGAAGGGTTGCTTGACTGATGACGTTCGTTTCTAGTTGGCTGTCGGCTGTCGGCTGATCTCAGTTACTTGCCATATGGGTCTGCCCAACATGACAACTTGTTTCATCAAAGCCAAGAAAAAAGAGTGTTCCAGGAGATGGAAGTCATAATTGTATGTAACCTAATCACGGAAGTGACATCTTGTCAGCTCTGCCAATATTCTGTTGGTTAAGGAGCAAGTCACTTAGGTCAGTGTATACTCAAGGAGAGGGAAATTCATGAGGGTATGGAAACTAGGAGGATGGACAGGCGCAGTCTTAGAGTCTGCTTGCCACAGGTAGGGAGCATTAACCAAGACAAGGACTCAGGAGATTGAAGGATCTGGTGGCCCTATCCCATGCGGTTCCATCTAGTGGCTCTTTAGCCATCTCACTATTGGTCTCCAGTCCTGAGAGATATGCTTTCTGCCTGGGTTCCTTGTGCTGTTCTACCAATTTGACCAAAACAGCATCTTCACAGATGTTCTTCCTTATTAGAGATTTTCATACTGAATATAGAACTCATAAAAAGAAACATAAAGTGATAGGGGAGAGGGGCAGAAATGTTCAAAATATTGAATATATATTTATATGTACAGGATGTTATGGACTGAATTGTGTCCCTCCCATTCATACGTTGAAGCCCTAACCCCCAATACCTCAGAATGTGACTGTAAAGAACTGATTAAATTAAATTAAATTAAATTAAATGAAGCCATCAGGGTGGGCCCTAATCTAGTAGGACTGTGTCTTTGTAAGAAGAGGAGATAAGGACACACAGAGAGACACCAGGAGTGAGTGTGTGCACAGGGGCAACCATGTGAAGAGGCAGGAGGAGGAAGGCCATCTATAAGCAGAGAGAAGCCTTGGGGGAAATCAACCCTGCCAGCACTTTGTCTCATGCCTGAGGCCAAAGCTTGTCCTAGGGACACCTGCTTACTCTAGGCTCCTTGAATTTCTCTCCTTTCTTCATCAGAAGAGACTCACGTGGGCTTCATTTCTTCCCTGTCACTTCTGCATTTCTCTCAAAGCTCTAATTCAAGCTCCTAATTGTGGGGCTTCTGCACTGGGTCCTGTGCACTATGATCCTCCTAGGATCCTAGGCTGAGGGTCTGCCCTTCTTGGAAGGTCTGTCTGGCTCTGGCTCTTGTGTGGCTGGTAGTTGCTCCAGTGTTTGTTCCTTCCTGTTCTCTCATTAGGGTCTCAACCATAGGTTGCCCCGGCCCAGGCAAACCTGGCACACAGTGCCAACTACGCTCTGTCATGCACTAGGGAAGAGCTGCCTCATAAACCCACAAGGCAGCCAGGAAAGGGGGAGAAAAGGATCAGAGGAAGACCCAAGGCAACCCAAGGGTCATGTGTCAACCCAGAACACTCCATCTCAACTCTAAGTGAGATGGAGGTAGTATCCATCCCCTGCTGTCAGCCGCCTCTCTGCCTTGCATTTTCAAGGCCACTGGGTATTCATTTTGACCTGGTTTGTAAGCATGTTCGGCAGTGAGTTGACCAAGGGAACTGCCTTCTGAGCCAGGTTAGGAAGGCCAAGACAAAGTCTCACATAGTCTCACTTTGGCGGTGACCCATAATGGAGTTACCCGGCTTGAGAGCACAGCTTATTGGCATTGGTTGCCTCATGAGAGGAAAAAGATGTGTTCAGTGGAGGGTATTCACAAGACCCTGTGGGGCAGTTCCTAAAGAGAAGATATAGGACATCTTTGAGCAGCAACAATATTCTAGAATAACCATGGCGTTGCCCTCGAGGAGTACACCATTCACGGATATTTGGTGCCACTGGTCTCTTGAAGACATTCACCATATTGGTTAGGTACTTGGATTCTGGAGCTAGACCTCCTGGGTTTAAGTCCTGATTCTACTTTCTTCTTTATTCCCCAGTGTTCCTCGTTAAATGGGGGTAATAGCTGCAGCAAACTCCATAGGATTTAAGTAAGGATTAAATGAGTTAATATTTTAAAGGTGATTAGAAGCATGTCTTGCAAATAAGTAATAGAGATTACTTTAAAAGTCTTTTTTTCCAAATTTTTATTGTGATAAAATATATATAAAATTTAGCACCTTAACTGTTTTTTTAAGCGTACAGTTCAGTGGTATTAAATACATTCATAATATGCATCCTTCCTCACCATCCATCTCTGTAACTCTTTTCTTGCAAAAACTGAAACTCTGTACCCATTAAACATTAACTCCCCATTCCCCTGCCCCCAGCCCCTGGCAACCACCACTCTACTTCTGTCTATGATTTTGACTACTCTACATATAAGAGGAGCCATGCAGTATCTTTTTGTGACTAGTTTATTTTACTTAGCCTAGTGTTCTCCAAGTTTATTTGTCTTGTGGCATATATCAAAATTTCCTCCCCTTTTGGGGCCAATAATATTCCAGTGTGTATGTACCACATTTTGCTTATCCATTCATCTGTCAATGGACACTTGTGTTGCTTCTGCATTTTAGCTATTGTGAATAATGCTGCTATTAACATGGGTATACCATTATCTCTTCAAAACACTGCTTTCAGTTCTTTTGGGTATATACCCAGAAGTGGAATTGCTGGATCATGTGGCACTTCTATTTTTAATTTTTTGAGGAACTGCCATATAATTTTCCACAGCAGACCTACAATTTTACATTCCCACAACAGTGCAAATCCTTACCAACATTTGTTAATTTCTGGTTTGGTTTTTTTTTTTTTTTAATATAATCATCCTAATGAGTGTGAGGGGATACCTCATTGTAGTTTTGATTAGCAGTTCCCTAAGGATTAGTGATGTTGAGCACCCTTTCATGTGCTTGTTGGCCATTTGTATATCTTCTAAAAGTTTTCTTTTTTTATGACCCAGTAAATTTTATTTTTTATTTCTAATTCCAGTTAGTCAATATACAGTGTTATATTAGTTTCAGGTGTATAATATAGTGATTCAACAGTTCCATAGGACACCCAGTGCTCATCACCACAAGTACACCCCTTAATCCCTATCCTCTATTTCTCCCATCCCCCCACCCCCTCACCTCTGGTAACCATAGTTTGGTCTCTATAATTAAGAGTCTGCTTCTTGATTTCTCTCTTTCTTTTTTTCCCTTTGCTCATTTGTTTCTTAAATTCCACATATGAATGAAATCATGGTATTTGTCTTTCTGGCTGACTTATTTTGTTTTGCATTATACTCTCTAGCTCCATCTATGTTGCTACAAATGGCAAGATTTCATTTTTTATGGCTGAAGAATATTCCATTGTATATGTATACCATATTTTCTTTATCCATTCCTCAGTTGATGGAAACTTGGGCTGCTTCCATATCTTGGCTATTGTATATAATGCTGCTATAAATATGGGGGTGCTTGTGTCCCTCCAAATTAGTGTTTTTGTGTTCTTTGGGTAAATACCTGGTAGTACGGTGTGATTGCTAGAACATAGGTAGTTCTATTTTTAACTTTTAAAAAAATTTTCCTGGGGCGCCTGAGTGGCTCAGTCATTAAGTGTCTGCCTTCGGTTCAGGTCATGGTCCCAGGGTCCTGGGATCAAGCCCCGCATTGGGCTCCCTGCTCAGCGGGAAGCCTGCTTCTCCATCTCCCACTCCCCTTGCTTGTGCTCTCTCTCTTGCTGTGTCTCTCTCTGTCAAATAAATAAATAAAATCTTAAAAAATTTTTTTTTCTTGAGGGGGGATGGGGAGGGGTAGAAGGAGAGGGAGAGAGAGAATCTTAAGCAGGCTTCCATGGTCAGTGTGGAGCCTGATATTGGACTCAATCTCACGACCCTGAGATCATGACTTGAGCTGAAATCAAGAGTTGGATGCTTAACTGACTGAGCCACCCAGGCAGCCCTCTATTTTTAACTTTTTGAGGAACCTCTGTACTATTTTCCACAATGGCTATACCAGTTTACATTCTCATCAACAGTGCAGGAGGGTTCCTTTCTATCCACATCCTTGCCAATACCTGTTGTTTCTTGTGTTGTTGACTTTAGCCATTCTGACTGGTACAAGATGACATCTCATTGTAGTTTTGATTTGCATTTCCCTGATGGTAAGTGATGATGAACTTCTTTTCATGTGTCTGTTGGCCATCAGGATGTCTTCTTTGGAGAAATGTCTGTTCATGTCTTCTGCCCATTTTTAAATTGGATTATTTGAGTACTGAGTTCTATAAGTTCTTTATATATTTTGGATACTAACCCTTTATCAGATATGTCATTTGCAAGTATCTCCCATTCAGTAGGTTGTCTTTTAGTTTTGTTGATTGTTCCCTTCTCTGTGCAGAAGCTTTTTATTTTGATGTACTCCCAATATTTTATTTATCTTTTAAAAGTCTTTTTAATGTGTGATTGCTTTTGTGGTAGGCACTGAAGGGAGAGACCTTGTCTTAAACATCACTGAATCCACACAGTGCCCAACCAGAGCCTATTGGAAGTAGGTGCAAATATTTCCTGAACAAAATGCTAAGAGCTCTGATAATTTCCTGGGTGTTAGGGGCTAAGGCTAATAAACTTGTTCTTTTTTCCTTGGGAATAAAAACTCTCTTATTGGTTGTTCCCTTAGAGAATCTCTCCAGCCAGTTTAACACACCCGAATTTCAGCCATTAATGTAACATTCCGTTGACATGTTTCCCTCAGAATGCCTGAGTGGTGTTTCAAGACTGAGTGCTAGCAGATCCCTTCTCAGTGATGGCTTTGACAAAGGTGACTGGAGAGAGTGTGGGGACAGTTATTTTTCTGGGAAGGCATGGCAGAAGAGGGGAATATTGCTGGAAGAAATGGCTAGTGGTTTATTATATAAATAGACCTTGATGACTTGGCAGCACTGCCCAGAGCTCACCTTGGTGGTATCTTTCTGAAAGGTACAGCAATTAAAACATGGTGCATGTCTTTAAAGACAAATTCCTACTTCTGGGATATGGAATAGAGGCTTTGTATCACTCTCCTTTCTCCATCCCATAAAGAATTAAATGTCTTACATTTAGAGGTACCCAGGAGCCCTTTATTAAGTGGTACCCTCAAGAGCAGAGTGAGAGGGAGGCAGGCCTTCCATATCAGACCTGCTGAATTTAATGTCTAAATAGAGGCTTCTATGGAACCGTGGCCACTCATCCAGACACAGGGGATGTGTGGAAAAGGAGGGAAGGATCTTCTGCAGCTGTTCAGACTCTACTTCATTAGTAAAAGTTCCGAAGCTTCTGGTAAGAAAGGCTATCTTCAATCCAGCTTCTGTCCCCTTGAAGATCTGGGTGCTGAGGGATGGGGCAGAGAGGAGGGAAGCATGAAGAACTGACCATGAATGGCAGGGTAATAAGCCAGGTTTCTGTTTCTGTAGATATCTTAGCAAGATGCATAGGGATTGTTGGATAGATGAAGTATAGATGGTTAATTGGAGTGTCAAGATGGAGTAAAAGAAAGGGAATGGGCTAATTAAATCTATATCGTGGTGGGGGTAGATTTCTGATGTAGGTGATTATTAGAAAACTACAAAGTGGGGGTAGTTTTTAAGGTGTATATTTGAAGGGGGAAGAACTAAATGAATTTGTTGAAAGGTGATTAGGATATTGGAATGGAGGAATATTGTGGAAAAGTCCCCAGTATATGCATTTTAACCTGATTCCTGTTCCTAATAGGGTAGATAGATTGGAGGTTCTCAACCCTGACTACAAATGGAATCTCCTATGAAAGCATAAAAAAAAATCTCATGCCTAGACCCACTCCAGAAAAATTAATGAGAATCTATGGGCTGAAGTCCAGATATTGTGCAGCCAGGATTGAGCCCGTGGTGTTTATTTTTTTTATTAATTTTATTATGTTATGTTAGTCACCATACAATACATCATTAGTTTTTGATGTAGTGATCCACGATCCACTGTTTTCGTATAACACCCAGTGCTCCATGCAATACATGCCCTCCTTAATACCCATCACTGGGCTAACCCATCCCCCCACCCCCCTCCCCTCTAAAACCCTGTTTGTTTCTCAGAGTCCATAGTCTCTCATGGTTCATCTCTCCCTCCGATTTCCCTCCCTTCATTTTTCCCTTCCTTCTCCTAATGTCCTCCATGCTATTCTTTATGTTCCACAAATAAGTGAAACCATATGATAATTGACTTTCTCTGCTTGACTTATTTCACTTAGCATAATCTCCAGTCCCATCCATGTTGATGTAAAAGTTGGGTATTCATCCTTTCTGATGGCTGAGTAATATTCCATTGTATATATGGACCACATCTTCTTTATCCATTCGTCTGTTGAAGGGCATCTCGGCTCTTTCCACAGTTTGGCTATTGCAGACATTGCTGCTATATGCATATGGCCCTTCTTTTCACTACATCTGTGTCTTTGGGGTAAATACCCAGGAGTGCAATTGCTGGGTCATAGGGTAGCTCTATTTTTAATTTTTTGAGGAACCTCCACACTGTTTTCCAGAGTGGCTATACCAACTTGCATTCCCACCAACAGTGTAAGAGGGTTCCCCTTTCTCCACAACCTCTTGAACATTTGTTGTTTCTTTCCCTGTCCATTTTTGCCATTCTAACTGGTGTAAGGTGGTATCTCAATGTGGTTTTGATTTGAATTTCCCTGATGGCTAATGATGATGAACATTTTTTCATGTGTCTGTTAGCCATTTGTATGTCTTCTTCAGAGAAGTGTCTTTTCATATCTTCTGCCCATTTTTTGACTTGATTATTTGTTTTTTGGGTGTTGAGTTTGAGAAGTTCTTTATAGATCTTGGATACCAGCCCTTTATCTGTAGTGTCATTTGCAAATATCTTCTCCCATTCTGTGGGTTGCTTCTCTGTTTTGTTGACTGTTTCCTTTGCTGTGCAGAAGCTTTTTATCTTGATGAAGTCCCAAAAGTTCATTTTTGCTTTTGTTTCACTAGCTTTTGGAGATGTATCTTGAAAGGATTTGCTGTGGCCGATGTCAAAGAGGTTACTGCCTATGTTCTCCTCTAGGACTTTGATGGATTCCTGTCTCACACTGAGGTCTTTCATCCATTTTGAGTTTATCTTTGTGTATGGTGTTAGAGAATGGTCGAGTTTCATTCTTCTGCATGTGGCTGTCCCATTTTCCCAGCACCAGCATGCAGTGTTTAGAACAAATTTTATCATACTTAGGAATGACTTGTTTCAAATGCAGATGTCAGGGCCCCACCTCCAGAGACTGATTCAGTAGGTCTGGGGTGGAACAGAAATCTGCATGTTTTACAATGTCCTTAAGTAACTCCAATTCTGAAGTATAGATACAGGATTGGAGGATGTGAACATTTAAGACACTAAGAAAACAGTTATGAGGGGTCAGGAGAAAAGCTCTGTAGGGAAAAAGACATTTCTGAAAAGGTTTCCCTTCAGAGCAAAAGCTGTTTTAGTTACTATCATTATCCCCTCAGTGTGGCTGCTTTTGACAGAAATTGGTGTCCAGCACTTGAATTAGTCACTTAATTACATTTGCCTTCAGCTTCTCTTGTCTCATGCCGGCACAGACAGTGGGCTTTGTAGTCAAGGGTAGGGCAGAAGGAAGTACTTTGGACAGGCAGAGCGAGAGAGCTGGAGCAGTTGTTTTGGAGGGGAGGTGTGTGTACTCTGCTACCTCGTTTCAAGAACTGTGAAGGGCCTGAGATGTTACCTACTTGCCAGCTAACAAGTGAGCCTACCATAGTGTCTTGGATGCTGGAAGAAGACATGAGACTCCTGGGTCAGAGACAAAGGACTTTATTATTCATGGCAAACAGGCATTCATTAAAACAGGCAGCACACCCGGGCGCCTGGGTGGCTCAGTTGGTTAAGCGACTGCCTTCGGCTCAGGTCATGATCCTGGAGTCCCTGGATCGAGTCCCGCATCGGGCTCCCTGCTCAGCTGGGAGTCTGCTTCTCCCTCTGACCCTCTCCCTTCTCATGTACTCGCTCTCTCTCATTCTCTCTCTCTCAAATAAATAAATAAAATCTTTAAAAAAAAAATAAAATAAAATAAAACAGGCAGCACAGCTTTAGCATATTTGTGTTGGCACCCATTACCCCAACATCCCACAGGGGCCCCAGTGGATGCTGCTCATGCAGTGGGTTTGCATCATAGATGAGGAACTCTGACCTTTGGTAACATCAGGCTTTAAAGGAGCTGCAAGCAAATTTGCCCAACTTTTATCCTAGAGGGAGACATCTTTATTATACTGGTCAGCAAACAAATCTGCTGTCTGCCTCTCTGTCTTCCAAGGCTGTACACTGTATGAGCATCCTCAAAAAGGAAGTCTGGAACAAAAGCTATCAGAGCCTCTACTCGTAAGATATGCAGAAATGTGAGAGGCCGGGGAGTCTTGTTTCCCAACACCGAACACCGAAGGTCTCCCAGTGAGTAGGTGTTGCAATGATACTATCTTGATCTTCTCACTATATATTACATGCTCTAGGGAAGGCTGAGCACACAGGTTTGCCTTGGTATGGAGTGGAGAGTGTTTTGAAACACTAACCCAAGTACCCAGAAGTGTTCAAGTCTGAAAGTGTTGATATCGTATGTGATGTCAGCTCATACCCTCAGAGTAGGCAAAGAATTCTAGGAGTTTTGAAAGACGCACAAGAGGCAGGAGGTAGAAGTGCTTCTCTCTCTAAGATTATAGGTTATATGTAGGTTACGTAGACAAAGAGTTCATGTGAAGGCCCAGAAGCTAAAACAAACAGGAATCTTGGGGTGGTTGGCACTCCTCTTCTGAACCCTTCCAAGGCCTTTGACTCTCTCCCCAGTGGAGTTATGTGCATGAGCACTGTCATTTCTCTTCAAGATGCTACTTCTCCCCCTTCCCTTTATCACTAACCCTGATATTCATCGGTGGGCAAGTTTACTTGGAGCACAGTCCTACTTGAGGAATGCCAGGGGTGTACCAGGTCACCTCTGAAGACTGCCAAATCCGGCCAGGTGTTCCATTTATCTCTTGCTGACCCCAACACCTGATGATATGAAACAACAACTGATTTATTATGCTCATGATTTTGTGGGCCAAGAATTCAGGCAGAGCACAGTGGGGGTAGCTTATCTCCACTCCACAATGCTTGGGGCCTCAAGGGTGGCTCCAATAGTTAGAGACAGCTGGGACCAGTGCACTAGGGCCATATGTTTGGGGCTTCAATTTTGCCTATAGCTGGATTTCTCCCCCCAACCCCGCTTCATACACCCATTGTGTCTGGGGGCTAGAATGTCTGATGGTTTCTTTATACCATGTCTGATGCCTGGGGGAACAGTTAGCCTGGCCAGCCACTTTTTCTGTCTTTATGTGGTCTCTTCACATAGTTAACTTGGGCTTCTTCACAGCACGGTGGTCTCAGGATAGTCACATTTCCTATGTGGCAGTTGATTTTCTTAATTTGGATGTTTGAAGGGCCCTGGGTAGAAGGTACAAGGCCTCAAAAGTCCCAGAATGACCCTTCCACTGCATTGTATTGGTCAAGTAAGTCAGCAAGCCCAACCCAGTTTCAAAGGGAGGGGAATTAGACTCTGTCTCTAATTGGGAGGACAGCAAATAATTTACCACCATCTTTTAACTACCACACTAGGCCTGGGCAGATCAAATCTATCTCTCCAGGAGAGGGGCGTGGGAATCTGTGTGTGTGTGTGTTCAACAGGTGACCGAAAGGGACTGTTTTCATCAGGAAATTTGGGAAACATTGTTATTTAGTGTTGGCTATTAAACGAGAAGTTGTGTTTGCCTTGATTTAATGATAAGTGTATAAAATTTATGTTCTCCAGAAAATTGTCAACATGTGTACTTTTATTCTTTATTGACCTGACCTAAGACCTATTTGATATGTGATCTAATTTTTACCCCTTTCGTGCTGGTCCTGGGACAGTTTGCCTTCAGACCTCCTCTACCCCCCAAATTCTTCTGCCCTCCCCTGTTTTGCAGATGACAGCCTCTGCTGTCTGCCTTTCCCAGGCTCCATGAGCACAGGGTCATGGCTGAATTTGCTCAGTAGAAGGCACTGACGAGAGGTTGAAAACCAGGGGAAAAGGGGAAGTGGGAGTATCTTGATTCCCACATTCTCTGGGTGAGAGAAATAGGCTCAGTTCTCCTGGTTCCAGTTTCCATGGGTGACCCTGGCTCCTGGTAGTCTCTGGGATTCCCCTGCATCCTGTTTGGCTTCCTTGCTCTTCTATCACTTGGGTAACCAATTTCTTGTGTTGAATTCCCTCTGTTTTTAATTCTTGGAGTGATTTTTGTTTACCTGGTTGGACCCTCAATGATATATTCTTTTAATATTTTTTCCGAATTTAACTAACTGTGTACACCTCTCCACTCCCAATCTCACTCCCATTAACTCCTCTACAAATAGCATCCAATTTAACATGCACTCTGGAATTTCCTTAAAGTAATTTCTGGCATTTCCAAAAGAAAGACAGAAAACTAAATGGAAAAATAACTCTTTCAGAGTCCCCCTCTTTAACCCTTGGTGTATTTCCTTCCAGTCTTTATTTTTCCTTTTTCTTTAATATATTTTTCTCCAATATTTTTATGCATTTTTTTATGTACTTGAGTTCACACAGTGTATCTGTTTTTGCATCCTATCTCTTTTAGCTTGACATTTTATCATAAGCACTTTCCTGTTTCTTTAGTAGAACTCTTCATAGACACCCCTTTTAGCTTGTGAAAGGGACCAAAAAGGTAGAATTAGGGAGAATTCTGACTTTTGAACTTCTGCACTCTAAGAAGAGAGTTAGTTCTAACTAGAGTTTGCATCTGTGTCTCTCAAACTCGTTGTTCCACAGACGTTCACTGAGTGCTTGCAGTGCCTGTGGCAGAGTGGGAGAAGCGAGAGAAGAAATGATCTGGAGCCCGGACTGGTTAGGAAGTCAAGAGGATACATGTGAAGCAGTTAGAGAGAGTAGAAGGTTAAAAAAAAGTCAACTGCTAGGTGGAGTACTTGAGATTATAAGTGTAATAAAAGAGCAGAGGAGGGAGAGATCAATATGAACTGGACTGGTCTCCAAAAGTCTATCTCTGTGATGCCATCTGAATAGTGAGTCAACTATGGGAGATTTAGGTAAGTCTGGAGGACAGGAAAGGAGCTGGAGGGGAAGGTAGGTAGAGATTGAGGCTCTGGAGTCAGGCAGACCTGGGTCTAATCCTGGATTTATCATTTCTACTAGCTTGTATGATGATAGATAAGTTAGGAACCTCCTGGGGCACCTGGGTGGCTCATTCGGTTGGGTGTCTATCTTCGGCTTGGGTTTTGATCTCCAGGTCCTGGGATCGAGCCCTGCATTGGGCTTCCTGCTTGGCAAGGGTCTGCTTCTCTCTCTCTCTCCTTCTGCCCCTCCTTACCACTTGTTCTCTCTCAAATAAATAAAATCTTAAAAAAAGTTAGGAGGGCACCTGGGTGGCTCAGTTGGTTAAGCCACTGCCTTCAGCTCAGGTCATGATCCTGGAGTCCCTGGATCGAGTCCTGCATCGGGCTCCCTGCTCGGCAGGGAGTCTGCTTCGCCCTCTGACCCTCCCCCCGCTCATGTGCTCTCTCTCTCTCTCTCATTATCTCTCTCTCAAATAAATAAATAAAATCTTTAAAAAAAAAAAGTTAGGAGCCTCCCTAGGCCCCAGTTTCATGGTGGTAATGATAGTACTATCTGCTTCCTGAAGTGAAATGCAGTATTTGAAAGATTTACACCCTTATTTCTTCCCACCAGGATTAAAACTTTCTTCTAGGTGATCATGGAAATGAATAATCTTCATGTAAGCCCTTGACGTGGGTTGTCACTTGTGGTTAAATCTCTGTGTCCATATTACTGAATCTGTAGATCGCCTGCCCTACAAGAACAGAAGTTAGTGTCTGAGTTGAGTTTGGAGGTGTATCTCCTGGTGTAGCTGAACCCAAGGAATACTGAGCCTTCCCCCAGGACCCCTTATATGCCAGGTACTATCAGAGCCTGTAGGTCAGTGTGGCTTCTCAGATTTCAGCCTGGTCCTATTCCCTTCCTGGGTGGGCCCTTATCTGCAGCTCCATGGGAAGAGGGTTGGGTGTTGAAAGTATGTTTGCTAAGGCTATATATTTGAGGACCCTAAGCTGATAGACCTGAATGTCAGGGAGAAAAGGTAGTCATGGTTGGGGTCAGAGGTTTGGGGGGGTGGGGTTGTGACAAGTATGAGAACGTGTGTATGTGGTTGTTGCACATACTGCAGACTGAGGCAAATGTCTGTGGGCCCAAAATACCTTTAAGAATTTGTTTGCAAAGATGGCGTGTTACTGCTACTGATGGAGACCTGGGGAGAAGAATTAGTGAGGAGGCTAATACTGAGGGAGAAACCATAGACGCTCAGAAGGTGTGACAGGACTTCTACTGTAGCTCTACCTTAATCACCTTCTCTCTTGGAGATTAGCTCAGCAGATAAGGCGCAGCAGGCTTCACTGGGCCTCATTCCTCCTCCCACACTGCCACTCTCCTTTCTCCAGACCTCCTGTGGGACATGCTCCTTAGAACGCTGCCTGCTGTAAGCCAGTAGGCTGCCCAGTTCCCCTGCTGTAAGGATCAAGCTGCTGGTGCATGTAGAAGTGCTTCGTCAGTGGGGGGGGGGGGGGGGGGGGGCGCTCCCGGGGCGCAGGCCCTGACTTTCTAAGGGCTGTCATAGAGCATGTCGACATTTCCAGTACCTCCTCCTGAGGCTCCCCTATGTGGGCAGGGTGGGAGGACGGAAGAAATCTTTTCCTCCTTCTCCCCAAGGGCCTTAGAGAGCTACCATCTTGTCCAACCTGCCGTGAAAGGGGAAGTTCTTAAAATACAGAGCGCCAGTGAATCATGGCCCCTGGATGAGCATTTCTAGGCTTGGAATCAGCTGCATAAGAGCCCCTGTCTTTCCTCCACTGCATCTACCTCTTCACTCTATTGTTTGGGTAACAATGAGGAGCCAAGTTTAGCAGCGAGCATGGGGTGCTTTGTCCATGCTTCTGCACGAAAGGACAGCTGCTGAAGCTTGTGAAGGCCTGCTGACCTGCCAGAAACCTAATTTCAGACACTTGCATCAAACCCACCTGCACTCTAGTGCACTCCTGTAATTGTTTCGATTCTTGTCAAAAGTGCTCTTTTGCTTTGGGAGGAGGCAGAGCTCCACAGAACCAAGTGGGGGGAACCAGGGACCCTTCTTTCATGGCTAGCTTTGTCCTTAAAGCCGGGAACTCTTTCCCCCAACTGTCCACTCTGAATAATGGGAATGAATGGGAAAGAGTTCTAGTGTTTTCCATGATTGCAGTGGCCTTAACCGAGAACCCCTAGAATTGCCCCTCGATGATGTCTGCACAGTGTATGTGGTCCTCTCCTGATCTGTGTGACTCTAGTGAGCGCCCTCGATTTACTCATTCAATTCCTGGCTCATAGGAGGTTTTGCATCTCAGACTGAGACAAGCTGCATGTGGGGTCCTTCTCAGAGGCATTGCTACTGTTATTATTGATAATACCAATAATAATGGAACTGCTGCTGACTGGCTCAGAGATTGGAGAGGCCCAAATCCCTGTTCACGGACTGAAGATGAGAGAGAAGGGCAGGGTGGGAGAAGGGGCGGCAGGGACAGCCAGGAATTCTCTCTAAGCTCACATCAAAGAAATTCCTCAGGAGCATATTCCCTTAGAGCTTTTTTTGGTCGTATTGAAGTTGGTCTTTTCTTCATTTCTGAGGGCAAAAGTAATTTCCTGTTCTTCTTGGCTATTTATTTCTGAATCCTCATCTCATTTTCTTAATCATCTAAATATATCCATATATTTATATGTATACACACACGTTACAGATATATATAAACATAAATATGTAAATATATGAACAACAAAAACAAAGAATACATAGTTCATAATCTGCTTTCTAAAACCTAAAACACATTGTTTGTAAACATGTTTTAATATTGTATTTCTACATAGTATTTTTAATGGCTCAATAGTATTCTATCTTATGAATGCATCTCGCGAGTGACAGCAGTACTACTAGCTAATGTTTGTTGAGTGATTTCTTGCCATACAGTTACCTAAGAAGATATCAAGCAGTGTGCTAAGTAACAATACAAGGAGGCAGGTACGGTACTTATGCCCATTTACAGGCGAGGAAATGGAAGCATAAGGAATTTAAGTAATTTTCACGATGTCACACAGTCCTTGTGTTGCAAAGCCAGGATTTAATCTAAGCAGTCTGATTTCAGACCCTAAACACCAAACAATTACACAATGCAGCCACGATGTATTTAACTACTCTCTTATTGTTGGACATTTAGGCTTTTTAATTAAAAAATTATAAATCCTTATTTAATCTTTGTATCCATAATGATATCATTAACTAGATTTGCCTTATCTCATTCTATTTTTGAAAAACATGGTATCCTGCAAACTCATAACATGTTAAGCTTCTTATGTACATTCTATGTTATACATTGTTTTGTTTGGTTTCCTGAACATCCATGATGCTAGGAGGAGGCCCCCACCTTCTCTGGGTGCTTCAGTGAAGCCCAGCCCTCTGGTTTATCAAGCTCTTGCATCTGGGCTTTAAAAGCAATCTGGGTGCTGGTTGTAAACAGACATCCAGGGCGCAGGCTTCATCTCTCCTCTCCTTTGCTACCAGCCTGCTTTCATTCCGTCTTGCCAGCTGGATTCCAGACTCTGCCAAACCATTCCTCTGCTTTGTCCCCACCCCTGGCCCTCCTCGCCATGCACTCTAATAGCTGTTGGCGGCATCTTTTCTGGATGTTCTCTGCCTGGCTCACCCTCCATCCTGGCCTCGGCATCTCTCGTGGCCACTGTGTGAAGGCAATTCATTCTAAATGCCATTTTCAACCCCCACCCTGCTCCAGCCCATCAGCAGCTACCTGAGAGGCAAGGCTTCTCCTCTGTCCTGACCCTGGGCCCCTGCAGTGTTGTGCACAGTTCTTATCTTTTTTTCTTGCTACACAGTTTATTTAGGAAGGGCCCTTCCATCTGCCAGCTAATTTTCCTCATTATATCTTCAGAGATGATCCCCTGCATGTTCTTCTCCCCCCAGCTTCAACTGTCTCCACTGTTTCCTACTGGAGGGTTACCTTCACCTCGCTTCTGGTTCACACTCACTGATTCAGGTGACAGTTCCATGCACTGTCCACAAAACAATGCCCTGTTTGTATAGAACCAGAGAAATGGACACATAACCACGAGGTGTCACTTCTTTAGCCAGATTTCTAACTGTGGAATCAAAGACTATGAGCAATATGGAAGGAGGGGGAGTTGGTTCTGGACATCCAGGGGATCCTTCCTTTGCCTGCTCTTGAAGGTAAACTAGCCTGGGGACATCTCCAGAGTGTGGTGCTAACAAGAGCAGAAATGGACCCGGACAGGCCTGGGTCTGATTCTGCACTACATAACTCACTGTGTGACCACAGTCAGTTCCTTAACTACTGTAAGCCTGATTTCCTCTTCTGAAATGAGATAATACCTACTTCACAAGTTCATTGTAAAGATTAGATTTCCAGAAAATGTATGTCAAGTCCTTTGGCTTCCCACTGATTGCCACACAGTTAAGGACTCAGTGGGTTTGTTTGTTTGCTTTGTTTTTTCATCAACAACTTGTGAGGTGGGAAGGATCAAAAAGACAATTTGTGTTCTCACGGTTCCAATGCTTCCCTGTGGGGAAGACAAGCTGAGAGGGGCCTGACTGAGCTCCTGGGATTCTCCCAGGGAGGGAACAGCCCTGAAACAAGAGTGGTGCATGACCTCCTCTGGACCAGGAGTTCTTATTCTAGGTCTGTGAGTGGGCTTTTCGGGAGATCTATCCAGCTCCTGTAATTGTACAGAAGCTTTGTGGTGGTATGTTTCTGTGTAATTGACTAGGACAAAAGTCTGTGGCTTTCCCCAGATTCTCAAAGGGGTCATTGACTTTAGAGAGACTCGGAACTGCTGCTGGCTCCTTTGGCTTCTGCATCCTCTTCCTCTATCAACAGTGGCTGTGGGCTGCAGTGGGAAGGACCTAGGAATGCACTGTGGGAAGTATGATGGATCGGTGCAAGGAAAGAGGGGCCAGGGTGGGACAGGTGCCAGCAGCTAAGGCAAGGCTGTGGGGCACACTTAAGGAAGCTAAGGAAAGGCTAGAGACAGGGGAACTCTGAAACCGAGTGCAGGCTGCCTGTGTGACCACGGCACTGGAAACATGCATGGGGGGCCCAGGTGGAGTGTGGACACCAGCGCATGCCTGGCATTCACTCTTGTAGCTCCTAGGCTTGGCTTCTTCACATTTCCCTCTCCTCTGCTTTCCTTGTACCAAGAAACTTGCCTGCTAGAAGTTCAGAGCCCATTTTCCTCTCCTCACACACCCTACCCACCCTAGAAATGCAGCAGGATCACCTCCAGTGCTGTAGACCTCAGCCTTCTTGGGCTCTTATAGCATAAAAGGTTTCTGGATTTGTCCCGAGTGGCCCAAATTATACCCTCCCTGGGATCTGTGGAGTTCTGATTGGGTGACACATGCAGGAAAGACCCGCTGTTTTCTTTTCCCACTCTAGAGAGAGCAAAATGAAATGTACAGAGACTATAATAGGAAGGATTGGTGTTTTACATTCATTTATTTGAATATTTTTTATTAAGAACTTACCATGTGCCAGGCACTGTGTAGATGCTGGGGAAACAATATTAAATTAGACACCATCCTTTTTCCTTAACGAATGAAGGGTCTTGTGTGGAAGTCAGAACAGTGGCCAGGAGATTACCGTGCTGTGATAAAAGTGCTCTGCTGGAGGAGTATGCAGCCAGCCTGAGTGATGATGAGCCTGCCCAGCAACATGCAGCAGGGAGGTAGTCATAGACATGCCAAAGAACTTCAAAATCCGTTCTGGTTGTTTGAGGATGGTGGAGTGAGGGAGATGGAGAGGATGATCCTTGGAAGACATCTTCTATTCTTGAATTTGGTTTTTTAGAACCTCTTTTTTTTTTAAGATTTTATTTATTTATTTGAGAGAGAGAGAGAGAGACAGAGAAACAGCATGAGAGAGGAGATGGTCAGAGGGAGAAGCAGACTCCCTACTGAGCGGGGAGCCCAATGTGGGACTCGATCCCGGGACTCCAGGATCATGACCTGAGCTGAAGGCAGTCGCTTAACCAACTAAGCCACCCAGGCGCCCATTTTAGCAGCTCTTTTTGATGACCTCTGGGAGAGCATCCTACCGAGACGCACGTTCTATTGGTGAGAGTGAGAGTTTCCTGATCTTTTGCAGCCTTTTATGGTATTTGCCAGATTCACCATGACCTATCTGCTCTGTCTGCATTCATCTAAATCTTGAAATGGACAAGGTCATCATAAGCAGGAAAGGGGGCTGCAGCAGTAACAGCAACAGTCAGGCATGCAGCGTGTTGAGAATGACCTGTGTGGTAATGAAAAAAGCACTGGGTTCAGAACCTGTTTCTACCACCTATAAGCCCTGGGACATTTGGCAAGTAACTTAACGTCTCTGAGCCTCTTCCTCTTTATCTATAAAAGTGGGATGGCGTACCCATGCCTAGTGTGGTAAAGAATACATGAGGGGTAACTCTTTATGTTCAATGGGAGGGGACACATTTGGGAGCCTAAGAGGCTTTTCTGAGTGTGGAGTATGTGGGGTATATTTTTTCACAGCCCTTCACATTTGAGAGAGCAGAGAATCGAGAGGCATCCCACACCATCCTTCTTGGGAGGGTCGGAGTGTCCTTTTGATTTGTGAATCTGTGTGTGTGGCACTGATACTGCAGATTGGTGTCCTGAACATCCATTCCAATGACCTTATCCCTTTGCTTTCTTTTATTATAAAGGGTGGAAGGTGACATACTGAAATTTCTAGCTTCCCTTGCCATGAGGGAAGACGATGTGACACAATTCTGACTGTTGATGATATGTAGGCACAAGTCAATGGGAAGGTCTTCTCTTCTTAAGTAAAGATAAAGCCATCCAAAGAGAAAGCTGTTGGCTCTTCACCCTTCTTCCTCCCTGGAATGAGGACATGATGCCGGGTGGTGTTACAGCCATCTTGTGACCAAGAGACAAAAGCCATGTGCAAAGATAGTAGATCAAGTAGATAATCACCACTGAGGCAGCCCTGTTAGCTCCAGACTTCTTGTTGCTTGAGATAAATAAGCACCTTATTTATTTAAGCCTTTAGAGTAGGGCTTTCTGTTACTCTTAGCTAAACGCAATTGTAACCACTGCAGGATTGTGAGGTCTGGGAAGTCCCAGTTGAACTTAGGCTCAGAGGGTGGTGGAGACATTGTGTGGTGGAGGCCATCCTTCATAGCAGGAAGAACAATGGCTTTCCTTGACTCCGGCTGACTGGGCTCTTGGTCACTCCAGCGTCTTGGCACTCCCCACGGAAGATTGGAGCCTTGTGTATGTTTTCTTTTTTAACAGATATTGTTAGTTTTCGGAACTTTTCTCTTCCTGGAGAAGAATCCTTGGGGAAAACAGGGATTTAAAATGCCATTCCCATCAAAAAGCCTTTACAAAGGCCTGGTGTATGGAGGCTCTGCTGGGGTCTTACAGGTTGTGTGTGTGATTTCCGTCCCCCCAAAGCTCCTGATGGGAAGGGAGAAGTGTGGAGCTGCCCTTGGGAGCTCTGGATCTGATGGGAGACACTGAACCTAAACAAGTGGTGGACTGGGGAATGTTTACTTTTTGAGAATGTATAACTTTTAAGGACATGTTAATTAATTTGGTATGAATTAAATCCATAAATGCAACCAAGGCAGTTGCTCCAAGGATGTGGCTCCCATCTTGGGAAGAAGTGGCATCTACCTGGGCTGTATACTTAGACTCGGGCCTTGGAGCTGTGATCTGGAGCTGCAGGCAGTGAGCCTCATCTGATCAGCAGGCTAGGGCCAGGTGAGCCCTTCTTGCCACATCCCACCCTTCTCACCTGCTGCCATCTCCCACCCACCTTTACTCGCAGGGGAAAACAAAGGCTTCAGAGCTGGCTCAGGTTGGAAGTGTGGAACCTCATGTGCTTGGCGGACTTCATTTACATGGAAGTGATTTAGAAAATCTAAATTAGAAAAAAGTCAGCCTAAAGGTCTAGAATTTTCTCTCTTTGCGTGAAGTGGCAACTGCTCTAGCCTACTCCTTTAATGAGAGTTTGAACTAATTTTCTTTGAACCCTCCCTCCTCCTCTTGATCTTTCTTTTCCTTTACCTGTGTTTCAGGCTACATTTTTATGGACCCGTCTACCCTCCCCTCTTCACCAGCCTGCCTCCTCCTCTTGGGGCATTTGTTTGCCTCTCTTGTGATTATCTCTTGGAACAAATGCAACTGGAGTCCTTCCTCAGTAACTTTGCTCTGTCACCTTTTCTTCAAAACACACCTCCTTTCCTCGCTGGTAGAGAACAGAGTGCTGTTCCCTTAATCCCTGAGAATCTTCCAGAGTCTCCCCAGCTCTGGAGCTCTCGGTGCTGCTGTGGTCTTCCACGGCTTGTCTGGCTGGCCACGTCTCATTTCCAGTGTGTTGTGCCAGCCGGCAGACTGGGCCAGCAGCACTCTCCACTCTTGCTTAGCCTTGCTTGTTTCCTTTACTCCCTGACATGTTCTGGTGGTAGCTTGAGTTTCATTAATGTTTTATATGCTGCCCCCAGGAACCTTGGTTGAATTACTCCAGGGAAGTTCCCCATCCTCCCTCCTCACTGCAGAGTTCTGGGGCTGGAGAGATCATTTTGTTTCCCAGAAACTTGGTGTCATTTGTCATCAAGCTGAATTAGCTGAAGCTCAGTGCAGCAATTTGGGAGTGCCAACAATCTTCCTGACTGGGGAGGGAAAGCTCCTGGGGAGAGTGACAGGCTGGCTCGTTATCCCTGAGCTGTGTGAGCCTTCACATTAACCCATTCTCCTGGGCTCTTCATTAGAGCTTCTGGCTGAGACAGAGTCTATTTGATTGTGGCCCATTTGTCAGGGCTAGAAATTAAGACCAAGGGAAACAGGAGGCTTGTTCAAGGTCATGTAGCAAGTTGAGGGCAGAGCCAAGTGAAAGCTACTCTCTTGCTTTCTGACCTCGGGTGTAGTGCTTAGCCTCCTCTGCCATCCACTGAAGACTGCTGTGAATCCTGTCCGCTGCAGGAGGAGGGAGGTTGGAGGGACCTAGGCAGCAGCTTTGGTAGCTTTCTATGCTTTAGCATGGGGTTATGTTCCCAAAAGGTGCAAAAGGGAAAAGAGTAATGGGGTAGCAGCTGACAGTGACCTCCTCTGTGCCAGGGACTGTCACAGGGGCTTCCCATTCTCCAACAGCCTAGCAATGTAGCTGTGAGTCTCCCCATTTTATAGATGAGGATTCTGAAGCTTAGAGGTGTTGTTACTTGCCCTCCAAACATAGTTAACAAGTGGCAATTAGTCTTCCTTCCTTACACTCAGGGTCCTGTTGGGTCCTAGTGTAACCTCTCCAAAACCTGGAACGCCCTTCAGACCCTCTGTCTGAACTGCTTTTCCTTCCCTGGCTGTTCTTCGGTCTGTTGGCCAACCTCACTTATGTTTCTTCGTAGGATCCTTTAACCATCATAATTATTGTTTTGCTGTTATGCCTTTATGAGTCTTTTCAGTTCAGGTCTGGCAAACATACAGTTTCTTAGACTCACTGAGTCTAAATTTAAATATAGATGCCAGAGTCTGTATTTTAAAAAAAATTTTCTCAACAAAATCTGATGATTAGCCATGTTTAGAACAACTGCTCTAGGCCCCAAAGAAAAACACACTTTCTTTATTTTTTAGATGGAGATTATTTCCCACATGTGGCATGTTTACTCAAAAAGAAAAAAGCGAATGCAGGATGACTGCCCCTGAACACTCCATAAGCTTCTATGCTCCTTTCCCCAAATACTGGGTAGCTAATTAAGATGCACTTTGATTGCAGAGGGTATGTCGTGTGCGGTTGATCAAAGATGATATTCCAGTCATTTACCTTTAGCTTTGGAATGTATCATGCAGTTTTATTTTCTGCCGTGGATTATCTGTGCTATTGCATCAATGTGCTAATTTCATGTTCATTAAGAAAAAGTCACTGTTTCAGAATCTACCTCAAGAGGCTTGTGATGCCTCCCTCATTCCTTAGTTTAAAACTAAACCTCTACAATCTTTCTTTTCACAGTGGTTCTCCACAAAGCCCCAGAATCTAACTGCCTCCCCACCTACAACTAGAGTCATTCTTCCTAATTGTTCCTTACCAGCTTCTTAGGAGAGCTCTTTATGGAACTGTCAGAAGCTTGAGCCATGTTAAGGGACACTTATTTCTGCCTCATTCTTTATGTCTTTGTAACATTTGCCTTTACTTCTGTAAATTTTTGTTTGTCAAGTCTACAATCTGGGCCTATTTCTTTCTACTTCTTATTCCTGAAATCTCAACAAAGCAACAGTATTGCCTTGCCATATTGCTCCAAATAGAAAGGTGTAGTTTGGGGCACCTGGGTGACTCGGTCAGTTAAGCGGCCGGCTCTTGACTTCATCTCAGGTCATGATCTCAGGGTTGTGAGATCAAGCCTGGTGTTGGGCTCTGTGCTGGGCATGAAGCCTGCTTAAGGTTCTCTCTCTCTCTCTCTCTCTCCTCCTCCCTCCCTAAAAACAAAATAGAAAAGTGTGATGTGCTGGGAAATGTTTCCAAGGGGGAATGAAAGCTCTGATTGTAGCATTTGCAGCCATTTGCTGATTTCTATTGTGCAAATACTCCTAACTGTGGCAGATTTTTCAAGCTACCAACCTATTTAACAACCAGTTGGCAAAAATCCTGAAAATTACAATTGGCCCTTGGGAGCCAGAACAGCAGGCCCCAGCACACCTCCAGGTGTAAACAGCTGTTGAAGGGAGCTTTCTCATCGGTTATTGTGTTTCCATAGATGAAAATCATCCTGATAGTCCTAGTTACCAGGTGTGTGACCTTGGGCAAGTCATTTGACTTCTATGAGTCTCAGTTTCCACATTTGTGGAAATAATGTCTCTCTCTATCTTCCTCTATCTGCATCTCTCTCTCTCTCTCTCTATATATATATATAGATATATCTCCTATATATGGAGATACATCCTGGAGGTGTGCTGGAGCCTGCCATATATAGAGAGAGATAGAGATAGAGATAAATAGGTATAGAGATAGATACAGAAATGATATCTATGTCAAGAAAGAATATGAGAGGATTTAGTGAGGTAATTACTATAATTATAATATACATATATAATAGTATATAATTACAGTTGTTATATATGGGTCTGGCATATGTTAGGTGTGAAGAAAATGATTATTCCCCTCTCCAGCATGATGGAGACATAAAGTTGAGAACTTGGAAGTTTTGGGAGTTTGGTTGCCATCTAAGTGCAAACACCTGTTGGTGGCTGGTGATGCAATTGGAGCTAGGCTGGGTGAGAGACAAGGCCAAGGATTTAGATATGGAAGCAGAACGATAGTAGTAACTTGTGTTCATCCTGCTCTCTAAAGTTCACCTGGTACTTTCACATGTGTTTGTCAGAGGTATGGGTGGGTTCTTTTAGAGAGAAGAGTGGAGAGCTGGCTGATTACTGGTCGTTTATAGCTAAGTCCTCCCAACTTTCCCTTTTCCAGTGTTTATTGTTCTCCTCTTTATTTTTTTTTTAAGATTTTATTTATTTATTTGGGAGAGAGAGTGAACAAGTGAGAGAGAGAGCACACAAGCAGGGAGAGGGTCAGAGGGAGAAGCAGGCTCCCCACTGAGCAGGGAGCCCGATGCGGGGCTCGATCCCAGGATCTGGAGATCATGACCTGAGCCGAAGGGAGATGCTTACTGACTGAGCCACCCAAGTGCCCTTATTGCTCTCCTCTTTAAAGTTCTCCTGCAGTTTTTCTACCCAGATCACTAACATATTCTTTTTTTTTTTTAAGATTTTATTCATTTTTTTTGACAGAGCGGGAGAGCACAGGCAGGAGGAGCAGCAGAGGGAGAGGGAGAAGCAGGCGACGTGGGGCTCGGTCCCAGGACCCTGAGATCATGACCCAAGCCGAAGGCAGTTGCTTAACCAACTGAGCCACCCAGGCGCCCATATTCTTGTTTCTTTAAAAAGAGACCATATCCACCCTTTACAGAACATAGTAACATTGGACAGAAGACTTTGGAATGGGGATAGAAAGTGATTTCTTCAGTCTCCACAGTTTACCACACTGGTATTTTTCCAAAATTATGTCAACCATGTCAGTGTTCTCTGCTAATTGGTCTGCATAGGTTGACTACTGTAATAACCCACAGTTATCAGGGGTAACGTAATAGAAGCTATTTCTTGGTCACATTGCAGTCCACGACAGATGTTCCCAGTTGGATAAAAACCCAGGACCCATGCTCCTTCCATTGAGTGACTCTGCCATCCCCTGGAGTCCTTTCCTGGGACCTCTGCATCCAGCCTTTACAGGATGGGAGAGAGTATAGGATGATTTCATGGGTCAGTCCTGGGAATGGTAGATAACACTTCTGCCTATCCTCCATTGGCTGGAGCTCAGTCACATGGCTGCTCCTAACTGTAAGGGAGGCTAGGAAATGTCAGAGTTGTGTCCTTCAAAAGAAGGAATGGGCTTGGTGAGCACCTGGCCAGTCTCCAACCCATCCTTACATGGCTTGGTAGAAACAATTGCCACCATGTATCTAGGCCAATCTGGGTCACCACAGAAGACTTCTTGTGCTTAGTCCCTAGGGTGTTTTAGGTAGTGTGACAATTTGAGAAGTGCAACTGCATTTCCATAGTCAGAGATTTCATCTAGGTTAGATTTGCAGTTGTTGGATTTACTGTGTTACATGAGCTCTCCAAACTTTCCAGGACTGGCGTGTTTTGCTGACTTTACTAGCTGGTTTCAAGTTAACACTTGAAGTTGGTAATAATATTTGCTGCCGTGTTTATAATTACCACGTCATTAACAGTCAGTGGGGTGGGGAGTTTCATGGGTCTTTTCATTTTAATTTAGCCAATTGTAGTTGTTGTCTGAAATGCTTCAGACAGTCTTTTTATGGGTTGTTTTAGTCACTTGCTTATACGAAGAAAACTGAGTTTGTACCTTAAAACAAGATTGGCATTGGCACTTTTGAAAGGGTTGGCAGAATGTCTGGCTGAGAATTCAGGGACTGCTGGGCTGGCCTGGAAGAGGCATATAGTCAGCAGTGAAATACTTAGGATCCAATGGAGCATCACAAAAGCAAGTTTCCTTCAGGCCAGCACCACCATCCAAGGTGGGGGAGGGAGAATCGGGCAGTCCTGGGGGGGAGGTGTCCCAGAGTTCACAAGTGGTAGGAGACATGCAGGGTCAGGTGAGTCTGTGGTCCTATACTATGAGGCCATCCATCCATTCCTGGAAGGCCCCCAGACAGTGACTTAGGGGTACAGGAATTCAGACCTACTTCCCTCCCCCAGGGAGTGCCAGGAGAGGGGCACGGCAAGGGATGAGTAAGGCCCTAACTGGTCAGGTGGGGTTTCAGAGAACAATCCTAGCAGCAAGGTACTAATAGTAGTGCTCAGCCGGAAACTGAGGCACTCAGCAAGTCTGGCTACCCTGTGACTCCATAGAAACTTAGGGGCTGGAGGCTCCTCCCAGACATACCAAATTCTGTGTCTGGGGCTGTACCAAACATGGCTAGATCCCAGTCCTATAGGGATTGAAGCTCTGGATGTGCCTTGACTCAGGAACTAGATGAGACAGATCCACATGGTTTTGTGCACAGGCTTTGGAATGAGACAGATGGACCTGAGGTCATATTCTGTCTTCATCCTTTCCTAGCTCTGCAACTTTGGGTAAATTACTTGATTTCTCTCATCCTTAGTTTTCACCCATAAAATGTGGAAACTAATATATACCCCATTGGGTAGTTGTGAGAATTAATCAACATAAGATATGTTAAGACACCTAGGAAGTCTATACCTAGGTAGTAACCTTTAATCATGGCAGCAAACATCTACCTTAAAGTTCCATAAAAGCAGCAAGAACAAAACAACAGCCAGGCAGGGTAGGAGCTGAAATCTGGGCTCTTGTGATGCGTGATTTACAAAGCCTGTGTTTTGTGAAGTAAGCTATCACCAGGGGGGTGGTCGTGCATTGGTCATGCCTGCTGCTTATAGCAGCTGGGCTTTTTTGGGTGGTTAACTCTGGGGCTGGGCACATGCCTTCCCCCCATTTAGGTATCTTTAAAATGGAAAGTAGGTCTATTAAGTCAGCCCACATCCTGGCTACTCAGCTTCTTTGGCATTTTCCACTTCCCAGCTTGAGGGCCCATCCTTTCTCCAGGCAGCCTGCAACATAATTATCACACATTGTCTTCTAGCATGTATGTAACTAGAAGCATAAAGATCCCTATAAAGGTAGGAAGGAGCTTTTTTCTATACTGGTAGTCAACCTGCAATGGTTGGAAGATTGAACATAAATTGACTTGACCTTGAGCTTCAAGTGCTGTGAAATTTTGAGGGCTGCCCACACTTTGGAGAGGGGTCGGCCTTCACTTTAAGGCAAATAGGATGAATCATAAAAGGAAAGGGACTTCTTCAAGAAGCTTGATTTGTAAAGGCCTTATACAAAAATTTAAAGGAAGGTCAGGGAACTGGATTAAAGCCACAGGAGGCAAACTTGTGAATAGTAATGGTAGAGGAGGGTTTTGCCCTTCTGCTGGGAGAAGCTGTTCTATTGTAAAGGGAGATGAAGACAAACATACAGGCACGTTGTCCAGTTGCTGCTGTTTCCAGCTAAGGGAACATGCTTCAAATCAGAAAATGCAAAACAGATTATCATACATGAACTGATGGTCAACAAAGCACCAAGCTACTTCGACCATCACAGCCATAATAACCGCCATGGATTGTCTACCTGCTATGTGCTGCCAAGACTTTATATACATTGTCGCTGTGTGAGGTTGGTGGTATTAGGCTCATGTTACATATGAATTCACAAGGCACTGAGAAATTAAGCATTCTGGGATCCTAGAACTAGGAGGGTTAGAACCCAGCCCAGCTGTTCTGTCTACATCCCCATACTGCTTTGGGAATGGCTTTGTAGCTCAGGCCAGAGGGAACTGCATTCTGGAACACTGAAGGAACTTGCCTATGTGATCACAGGGAAATCACTAAGAAATCATTGGCTGGAAATGGGAAAATGCCCAGAAGTTGAAAAGATAGGAATGGGCAGATTCAGGAAACTATAGACTTGTGAGCTTGATCTTATTACTGGGCAAATTCTAGAATCCTAGCTTTTGCACAACTGGGTGTGTAACATTGGGCAAATGACATAACACCTCTGGGCTTTTTAGTTTCTTTGCCTGTAGAGTATGTGCTTATATTATATTATCTCTAAGGTTCCTTCCAGTCCTAAGTATTTTATCCTAGTAAGTTCCATTAATGGATGTTGACAGTTTTAGGCCTATCTCTATCAGACAACTCATTTTCACTTTGTGTGAAATGCTCCAGCCTTTCTTCAAAGGGTAAAGGGTTAAGAAGACAGAGTTTGGAGTGAAATCATTGTAGGTTCAAATCTCACCTCTTCTATAGACTAGTTAGATGACCTTAAGCAAATTTTGTAAACCCTTCGGACCTCACTTTTTTCCTTTGTAAAATGCTGATCTTTCACACATTTCTATGTCACAGGGTTGTTTTAGAGTTAAATGAAATAATATGTATAAAACACTTAGCTCCATGCCTAGAATGTAACAAGTGCCCAGTTAGTTCTTATATTCCATTGATTCTAAAATGCCATTTTCCTCCCCACATCTCTGAAATCAGGCTGCATCTTCTAGTTTATGGTGTATAGTAGTTTAATTGCAACAGTTTTTTTCTTTCTCAATGGTACATAAACTAATGATGCATTTTACATTAATTAAATATGGTATCTCCCCAGCGTGATTCTCACCCCTGAGGTTCTCAATTTCTTTCTGAGTTGCCCCCTTCTCTAACTTCTTGCAGTAGAATTAGGGAATGGAACAGCCAGGGAGGGCACAGACTCAATCATCATCTTGTCTGACTCGTTCATTTTACTGGTATTGAAAATGAAGGCCAGAACGTGGAAGAGACTTTGAAAAAGTACAAGGAGAGAGCTCAGGTCTTTAGATTCCTAGTATAGTATTCTTTCCCAGGTCAGGAACAGTATTAGCCTTGAACAATACCAGAACTATGACTCTGTCACTCTTTACACACCTGGGCCCCTGTTGGATGGTGAATACTTCCAAGTCTACATATGGATTTTGATATAAGGATTTTAGGCATGGAGCCCCAAAGCTGGAATGATTAGATTGTTGACTACTCTTGCCATTTGCACAAACACAGAATCAGATACTTTTAGGGTTGGAGGGAAGATTATTTTCCATGAGAACTATAATGTTCTTACCTTTGTAGTAGTCTGAATTTGCAAGGCATGCTCTCTGGAGGTAGCTTATTTCCTCCTTTATTGTGTCTACAATTTCAGAAGCTGACGGCATGAGGATGGTAGTGTCTTGAATTGTGAATGGTTTCTGCTTCCAGGATTGTACAGCTGAGTCCAGTGACAAGTCAATCACATAGTCCAGGCACTTCATTAATTCACTCATTCACTCAATCACCTAGCACTTACTGGATACCTGCCATCTGCTAGTCAAAAGGTATGGACATAATCTCAGTTCATTCTCACAATAACCTTATGAGATTGGTGCTACTTACATTCTACAAATGGGAAAACTGAGGAACAGTGACATTTTTTTGCGTGTGTTGGACATTGACAAAACCTCCACATAGAAAATGGGGCTAGGGCATTCCAGAGCAAGAAAGAACTTTATTGTTATGAGAAAAATGTCTCAAAATTGAAATAGCAACATGAGTTATTTTACACTGCAAGATTGAACAAATACAAAAATAAACCTATAGCCTATAGAAAAGAAATCAAATGTTCATTGAGTATTTTATTAGCTCTAAGCATTAATTGTATCAATCACTCTTAACTGAGTCAATGGAACCCACTGTAGTTCTTTTCTTTGTCTTGTATATAGTTAGGACTTCAGGTGTTGAAAATATCCAGAGGGCCTGGTCAGTTAGTAATTGAAAGCTTTGATTCCTATTGGAAAATTAGATCAAGTTTCAAAAGTTAACAATCATACTTTTTGAAAATCAGAGGCGGAGAGGAAGTCACTTGTTTTTTCCCTAGGCTTATGTGCTTAAACCAAGGATGACCATCTCTTTGGCTCTCCTGGATGGCAGATCTATGTTTATGGACCCTGGGTCCTTGCTGGCTGAGCCCCTCATTGGCTGTATCATGGGCTCTTTTTTACTCATTCAGTCATTGGTTATAGGGTATGGAGAACATTCCTAGTACATGCCAAGAGAGCTCTTGACACAGACCCTGTACCCAGGGAACTTAACCATTTGTAGGATATCTAGCCATCTAAATGCCTGGCACTGTCAATAGAATTTTTCTGCAATGATGGAAGTGTTCTCTATCTGCATTCTCTAATGTGAAAGCCGTTAACTACTTTAAGTATGACCAATGTGACTGAGGAACTGAATTTTAAATTTTATTTAATTAAAATTTAAATAGCCTCATGATCTAAACTGTCCTCTACCCATCCTTGCATTTTAATATGAATGCATCTATAGTGGGAGTACTCTTCAGGCCATATGGTATGAAGCAGAAAATGCTTGACTAAAAATAATATAAAATTTAAGACATATAGAATATGCAAATAAATCAAAGGAGAGACAAAGATGAAGAGCATGGAGATAAAAAAGATCAAAGAGGCAGAGGACTGCAAACTCTAGGCAAGAGAAAGCAGAGAGGTGATTTAATATAGATTTGAGTTTGGGGTGTTCTTTATGTGATCTTCATGTAATTATACAACTTTAACTTTTTAATACATATTCATTGTAGAAAGTTTAAAAACTATAGAAAAGTATAAAGAGGAAAATGAAATATCCCCATAATCCCCAAACCCAGAAATACATTATATCCATATTTGGGATCATACCAAATTGCTATTTCTGAAGGTTAAAAAACAGTTATGTCTTAAATTTCATATGATTCAACCTAGCATATATAGTACATGTATCATTAGTATCCTAATTTTTACTTTACAGATTTTGAGCATTCTTCTGTGAAATTATAAATTACTCAAACTATTTATAGCTATTTCAAGATTGTTTAACATCCCTTTCTGTTGGACATTTAGGTTGTTTGCAGTTTGGGACCGCAATAAAAAGTGCTTGAAACTCCTCATCCTCAAATATTTGTCCTCAGTTTTCCTCAGTTCCTCAGGATAGACATCCAGAAGGGGAATTACTAGGTCATTGGTTATTATTCATGATTCATATTGCCAAATTGCTTTCTGGAAAGGTTGCACTAGCAGAACTATGGGCAGGGAGGGCTAACACTGGGCTCTTGCCAGCATTGAGGATTATTGCCTTTTCAAAATCTTTGCAGATTTAATGGATTTTAAAACATCTCATTGTTTAGTTTGCATTTCCTTGATTACTAATTAGGCTGACTGCTTTTTCTTATGTTTATTAGCCATTTCTCCTTCTTTTTTGAAATGTCTATTTATATTCTTTGCCTGTTTTTCAAATGGGGAATAGTATTAATCCTTTCTCTGTTAGATTTATTGTAAATTTGTTCCCCAGCTTGTCATTTACATTCTAAATCTTGTTTATACTCTGATGTATAGTGTAAAATTTTCCATAGACAAAATCATCAATATTTTCCTTTCTGATTTCTTTGAATGCTTTTATGCCCAGAGAACTCTTTTCTCATTCAGGGATCAGTCAAATTTACTCACCCATGTTTCCTCTTAAAGTATTTTTTATATGTCATTTTTAAGATTTGTGCTTCTAATCTGTCTAAAATTTATTTTGGTGTCTGGTATGAAGTTGTGAGGATTAACCTGACTATTTTCCCCCAAATAGTCCACTTTTCCAGGGCCATTTTTGAATAATTTGTCTTTTTCTCATCACTTTAGTTTCTTTCCTTATCATATATTAAGTTCTTAAATATGCCAGATCTGTATTAGGTCTATGAATCAGGCTCCATTCATTTGTATGTTAATTCTTATGTCTGTCCCACCTTTTAATAATGTAGTTTTAAAAAGTATATTTTAATATATAGGAGGGCAAGCCAAACCCATTATTCATCTTTTTTTCTCAAAAAATGTTTAATTACTTTCATCCATTTATTCCTCCAAATGGAAGTCTAGTTGAAAACCCCTTTGGCACATAATAGGTACTTAGAGATTCATTCAACAGATATCTGCTATAATATTTAGCTTTTTAAATCCAAAAACATTTTGATTTTATTTGAATTTAATTTCACTTGAATCTTCTTTAATGTCTTGCATTCCTGAGATAAACTCTATGTGCATGCATGGCAAATCTTTAAATGACATTTAACGAAAAATTAATTTTCTTTTTACGGCTTATTTGGACTTTGTTCTTTTAGTCGTAAGACAGCTTTATCTGTGATGAATGGAGGCCATTTTTTTATTTGTCATGGAATCACATCATAGAGTGAACAGCTGTAGAACATGGTTACCCTAAACTTTAAATAAGTTCAATTTTAAAATGCTGTTTGCAGATGGTATCATGACTGCAACCTAATTATTAAACTTTCTAAGTGCATGAATATTATACAAAGATCCTATATATGAAAGATTAATACACAAAGGAGGGAATTTGCTCTTCTTGAATTATTTCAAAAATAAATAAAATTGGGCAGCAAAAAACATTAAAGAAGCATTAAAATTAACAATATCAGCCATAATCCCATTTTCCAGAGATAATCACTCTGTACATGTATGTATGTAGTTTTTATGCATAGACATACACCAGTATATTACAACTGGGATAAGTTTGTATATGCTGTTTTATAATCCATTTTTCCTACTTAACAATAGACTGAAATTTCCCATGGCTTTAATACTCTTGTATAGTGACATATTTAATGGCTCTATATAGTGGATATTCCATTGGTTACTTTACCAATCCTGTGTGATTGAACATTTAGCTTTTGTGGTTTTTTTCAATAGTATAAAGTCGTAATAAGCATCTATACACCCCACCTTAACATTCTTCCAGTCTTTAGCACGTAATTTGTGGACATGTGCATATTCATCCTTGGACAAGACAAACTCATGGCTCCCTGGTCATGGCAAGGGCTCCCCTTCTAAAAGGAGCTGGAAAAGAACAACGGGGACCAGGTTTCCCAGCCTCCTAGAGGTATTCTGCTCAGATTACTGGAAAAAATTCAAAGTGTTAGAGAATTGATGAAGAAAATAGTTCCAGAGAACATGGAATAGAGACTTTTAGCATCTTGGATCATTTATTCTACTTAGCAGGTGGATTTGAAGATCTGGCTCATCTGGGTTTGTATTTACCACTTCCCTGTACCTCCACACCCAGCTCTGCAACCTCTAGCTTTTCTTCCTCTGTGAACTCCCCATTCACAATGGCCTGACAGCTCAAGGCCAACCAATCATGGATTCTCTTTGGGCCTCTTACTCTTTTTCCCTGCAGGCAGCTGGGATTCCTTATGCGGCTCTGAAGATTTCACCTGTGGGTAGATATTAGGCCTGCTTCGTCTTAGACACTGGCCCTGCCATTGGCATGCATTTGTGGTAGAGGTACTTCTCAGAAATGCTACCTGGACCCATATACTTTTGTCTGGAGCCCAGCCTCATAAAGACAGTGGGGGAGAGGTGCTGGGGGAGAAAGAATAAGGCTGGCCAGCTACAGGCTCCAACACATAGAAATCAGAGTGGGATGCCCATGACCATAGCCCTCTGGACATAAGTGAAAGGGGTAAGTACTCGCTGAACTCAATCAGCAGCTGGTCTTCTTTTGAGCACAGGAGAGTTTCCTTTGTATCTGAGGAAACTGGCTAGGGGAGCAGGAGTCGTTGGAGTGCTTGCCAAACAGCTCAGATTGGGTAGGGGTGAGAAAAAATAAAAATTCAGAGGAAGCACACAGATGAGTGTGACCATCATGGCTCACAGATATGTAGCGGGAAGGTGAGGAGGCATTTTTAGCTGCCATTTTCTGAATTTACTTTATTCAACTTGTGCACTCACCATTTGTTTATTGACATAATCAACACTTATAAATACACTTCTGCTATGTACTAAGCCACATGTTAAGTCTTCCAACATGAACAGGGAAGAAGGAAGGAGTGTTATGTTTACTTAGCCATCAGTTATGTGTCTGGTCCCTTCATAAAGATTTTGTCTTTTATTTATCACCACAGCCTGTGAAGTAGGTTTTTTTCCTCCCGTTTTTTTTCCCCCTTATCTCTGATGAGGAAACAGAGACCCAGGAAGGTTAAGTAAGTTATCCAAGGGCACATAGCTAATAAGACCTGGTATTGGGAGTCAGACTTAGTTCTTTTCTGAATGCAGAGCCTGGGCTTTACTCAGGGCTGTGAGCTGCCTCTCGGGATGTGCCTGCCATTGGAGAGCTTACCCTCTCATGCAAAAAACAGCTTGTTGAGCAAATAGTGGCCAGGTATCTCTGCTGGGGCTCCCTACCTCGGAACACTTGAGAACCCCCTTCTTCTCCCACCATGATCTCGCCTCCAAGAGATCTTGTTAAGCAAGTTTGTAGTCCCCCTCTGGTGGCTCTAACTTTTACCAGCACCCCTCATGGATCCAGGAAGGGAGACTTGGGTCAAGTTGTTATCCCTCTACTAGCAGGGGTTAGAGGCCAGGGAATCTTCTATTAGGAAGGCTTCCAGTAAAGACACTGCCTAGGCATCTGTAAAACTCCTTTCATATTTAATTTCACTTCTTCTGGCTCTCAGTAACCATAGTGAGAGTACCACCTCTGACTGAACTTATCCTTAGAGCATAGGGTCCTGCACATAGGCTTCATCTCCTACCATTTGCCTCAGCTTCCTTATATTCAAGCTAAGGAATCTAAATCATGTCTTTTCAGTTAATTTTTCTGCCAGCCCAAGTACAGGGTTCCATCTAATCCATGAGCCTTAGAAAGTGGACCATGAGTAAGGCAGATGCTGGATGATAGGATGCAGTGGTTAGAATTCAAGAGATTGTAAGGTCTCTTTTTGACCTTGCTTTAGAAAAATGGTTCTCAGCCATTTAGGGAGCCATTGACCCCTTTTGAAAATCTGGTGAAAACTGGAATTACACAGATTCTTTTCTTGGAAAAATGGGTACTCATGGACATATATGCGATAATTTGCATGCAGTTTCATGAGGTTTATGGCCCTCCCCAACCACACACATTTTTGAGGCAGGGTTAGGAAGGTTGCTTTGGTTTACTAGGTGCTGCTGGAATGTGTAGCTTAGTATGTCCTCTGGTAAGCAGAGTTGAGAGTTACCTAGGCAACTCTTTGCAGGCAGTATCTCCTCTCCCCCCGCCCCCCGCCAGCTTCTTGTTTTTTTCTATAATTCTGGAGAAGGATTCTAGCTTTGTGAGATATTTGGATTACTCTGGTTTCCTATTTAGCACTTGATATTGTTATGCTTCTTTCTAAAGAAATAGCAGGCATCACAAGCCAGACTCTCTTGAAACTGGCCCTTTCCTAGCTTATGCTGGCTCCTGGTTATGCTAGGTTTACAGGGAGCGCTTTGTTGCTTATCTCTGGCAAACATTAACTCATATTTCTGTTATTCTGGAGAGGGTCTGGGTCATGGGAGAAAAAACACATGCCTTAGCTACTCTTCTCCCTGTTCCCCTAAACCCGCCAGAGAGACCTTGGTTCTCACCACTATCCTGTCTGGTCTAGAACCTTGCTAAGGATCCTATAACCCTTTGCCTCTTCTCTAGATACTGCTTTTTCAGTTTTTAGACAATGTCTTAGAGCTTGAGTTTTATTATCCCTTTGGTATTTTCTGAATATTTGTCTCTTGCATGTACCTCTATCATTGCATTTCTTATATGATATTAAAATTACATGTTGATGTGCCTGATTCACACCCTAGACTAAAAGTCCCTTAGAGTCAGGAACTCTATATTTTTTATCATTGTACCCATAGTGACTGGAACTCTGCCTGAACATATATGTGCTCAATAAATATTTGTCGAACTGAATTGAGCAGTGTTTAGATACTCAAGGTAATAATCTAAGGAAAGATTTAAAATTTGCTTAAAACTCTAGGAATTTTTCCATGGCCAATCCATCTACCTCAGATATGACTAACCAGAAAAACGTAGTATTGGGATCCATAAGGAGTTTATGCTGCCTCGTTTCCATAGGATGTGTGTGTGTGTGTGTGTGTGTGTGTGTGTGTGTGTGTATGATGTGCTCAGACCTTTCTTGGCTACTGCAATTATTTAAAAACAATACCAAAACAAGTCTTTTTTTTCTCTCCAATAATCTCTCCATGTTTATGTCCCTTCAACACTTCTTCATATTTATTTATTTCCCTGATATATCTTAATGTCTCTTTCATCTCTGCCTCTTTCCCATTAGGTTCATATATCTTAGGACAGGCTGCATAGCAGTCACTCTGAGCAGCAACTATACAACTAGCTCAGGACCAAGGACAGCAGCATACCTGGCCTTGAAGTGGGAGGAGGTGCTTTAGTTTGCTGAAGTTTATTCAATAATATGACCTCCGGGTGTGGTTTTCTCACCTGTCAGGCTGCACTTGCAATTCTGTAATCCTGGTTATTATTTGGCCCTAGGTGTTCCATGCAGTGGACCTGTGTCCAGTCTGTGTCCACTCTGTCCCTGTGGTATTGCTTCCACTGATGGGTAATAAGACTAGGGCAAGAATGGCACAGCTAAGGAGTCAGAAAGTGTGGAGGTAGGAGTGGAGAGAAGCTCTGGGCTGGGTGAGAAGGACTGCTTTAGGAGCTGCCAATGAGGGGCTCCTGCTCTGAGCTTTGCAGTCAGTTTTGCTGCTTTACTGCTACCTGCACCTGCATTTCCAGCTGTGGGGAGCAGGGCAGAGTGGGGGGTTAGTGGGGAGGTACAGCAACATTTCATGTTTGCATACCTGCTATTCCACAGTGACAGAGGCCAAAGCTGGATTTTCAAATCAACAATTTCATCTTTAACCTAAAGTCATGTCCTGATTAAATTAAAATTAATTAAAATTCAAATATGTACACTGGGGAAGAGGGAGGGGGACCGAGAGTGAGGGTCCCAAGGACTGAGCCTTTTATATATCTGAACCACAGTGCACACCTTCTGCCTCCACCTCTGAGTATCTCTGCAATGCTCTCTAAATATATAAGCAAATATACTGCTAATGTTCAACAGTTGATTCATATTCATCACTGACTAATTCATCACTGGCTAATGTTCTGTGTTACTTTGAGGACCCATGCAAGAGTAATACTCAGTGTAACAAAAAGACAATAAATCTGCCATCACCACCATCCATGAGGTATGAGCGCTTTAAATAACCTAGTCAGCAAAGAATCAGTTTTTAAAAAGTGATGGGCAGATATAATCACTTCTGAAGTGGCCATTTTCTTATGTTTAGAGAGCACTGAATGTTGTCAAGTTTTCTGGGGAAGGAGGGAGTGAGGGAGGGTGAGTGAGTGAGCCTGTGTGTGTTGCAGCTGAGGTCTCAACTCAGCTAGTATTAAATCTTGTGAAGAATAAACAGAAACGGTTTGCTCATTAGCTGGGCTTAGAGAGGTGTTACCCACATGTTTAAAGTGCTAATTATTAGTGATCTTTAATGCAGCTAATTTAGCAATGGTGTTACAGATTTCTGCTCTTTAAAAGTAGCCCATTAGCCAGCACTTCATAGCTAATATTGACTTTAGAAAGTTAATATTGAAATTGGCCACAGTTAGAGTTCATGTGGAAGCCTGAGAGAGAGAAAGATGAAGATGGGGGTAGAAATAGGCAGGGAGAAGGATGGGGGGAGGGAGAGACACAGCAGCCAGTGGGCACTGTTGGTGTGGAGGGCACTGTAGCACTGTGGGTGAATAAGAATCTGTCTTGGGTTGCTCCTCAGCTGTGTGCTGGGCACTGGAGGGACAGAGAGAAACATCTAGCCCCACCCTCCAGAGCTTAGGGTCTCCAAAGGGATCCGGATGGAGGAGCTGAGATGGCACAAGAGTGAGGAGCCTGCCAAGTGACCTACAGAGAAGGAGGAACCAGCCCAGCCTGGGCAGGGGAGGAGGCAGTGGGGAAGACACCCTGGATAAGATACATGGCTCACTAGAGTGCAGGGCAGGAAATGGACATTGTGGGGAGTGATGGACATGTGTGTGTCAGACTTCAGAGAAAGGTAGGCATTGCTTCTACCTGGTGGAATGACTGCCTAGTCTGGCCTCTGTCGTCTCAAGTCCCTGACTGCTACATCATGTTGCATGAGACCTAGTCAGTTGGCTTGGAAAAGCTTAGTATTTAGCATTTGCCCAAAGAGGAGCCCACATTTTTGTTTTACCCCCCTCTCCCTTTTTGCGTTGAAATCGGGTTAGCTGAGGCTTGTGAATGTCCTTCTCTTAGAAGTGCCAGGGAGGAGCTGAGCTCTGCTACACTGTCCCTCCTCCCCTAGGAAAGAGGGAGGATGCTGCTGATGCTGCTGGGGCTGGTTTGACACTTGCAGGTGTCAGTGGTGAGGGACGGTGGCTTCCAGCAGCCAGCCTCACTGTGGGCGGATGGATCCCCAGGTGGGGGAGAGGCAGGCGGATCTCCGCACCGTGCTGTGTGTTCTGTTGCTGACACAAAGCTGCCCAGTCTCCTTCTCTGCCAGATTTATTCCTTCCTGTCAGCGCACACTTCCTGCCTCAGTGGCAGTTGTTTTAACTAGAGCTCCAAGGAACATATTTATAGTCGCTGGAGGAGTTTTCCAACAGCCAGTTTCCTCAATAGCTCATGAGCATCTGTAAAGAGGAGACAAGACATTCACCTCCATCTGCGTGCATGCGTGCGTGCATGCGTGTGTGTGTGTGTCTTTCTCAACAGCTCTTTCTCTCTTGCTCTTACCCATTTTCTCTCATTCTTGCCACCTCTCTCCTTGTCTTGTGTTATTATAGGAAAGAGGTGAAGGAGAGAAAAGACAGTGAAGGGAATGAAGATCATCGCCTCTACCCACCAATGACTTCCTTCCCAACCCCAGCTGTACTGACAGTGTCTTCCCCCAGGGCTTTGCCCATCTAGTCCCTACACAGAAGGGACCATGTCCTTAAGTCTCTTTCCTCTATGATTCAGTTCCATATTGCATCTTCATGGGGTCTTACTCAAACTCCCAGCCTCCTACTGGCCTGGCAGCTCCCAGCAGATACCTCACAGACAAGCATTCTTCCTGCTTCTCTTGGAACTTCAGGAGAAGATAAAAAGAGACAAAGTTCCAGTGCCTCCTGTCCTCATATTGTAGCTCCCACCTCAGCAAGGGTGATGTGTCCCATCCTCCCCCAGCGCCTTACCCAGTAGAATGTGACATGGAGTTTGCAGTCGGAGCCTGCTGGTTCCAGCTCTCTTCTGGAACCACAGCCTTCCTTTTGGACCAGCCAGGTTCCACCCAGCTCTGGCCTGTACTGCAGCACAGTCCCAGCTCTCTGTGCTTCTGAAGGCACTTGCAGCCACATCTCTGCTGATGCCTTCCCAGGAGCCTGCCCTATTGAGATATCAGGTTCAAAGTACAATCACAGAGTCCAGCACCACCTCCATGCCCTCCTTTCCATCACTCCCTAACCCTGCTTTACTGTTTAGCCAGTATGCTCTCTCCATCTCTGGCATGTGCCCTGCTTGCCCCTTCTTCTTTGCCTTGGCTCGTGCCTCTTGCCACCAGGACACCATTCTGTGGCCCTACCCTTACTCGAATTCTGGTTCAAAGACCACCTCCTTGGGGGAGCTGTCCCAATAAATTGCTTCTTACTCACCACTCTTACTCTGTCTTCTTAGGATCTGTGCCTGCTCAGTTTCAGTCCAGTATTTCTGGACTCTCTTTTGCATGATAGGCACTGTGCTAAGTGCTGGGGTAGGGCAAAGAGTAAGACATGGTCCTTACCCTCAGGGCATCGGAATCCGTTAATGGTAAGTAGAATGAAAACACAGACATGACTTTCAGGAGAGAGAGAGTACAAGGCACAGTCAGGGATGGCTCCGCTGGATGGGAAGGTCGGGGAAACTGCACAGAAGAAATGATGGATTTGAGAGAGATTAAAGAAATGGAATCAGCAGAACCAAGCAACTGAACTGATATTTGGGGTGTAAGAGTGGGAGGAGTCTAGGAGGCCTCCCCTGTTTCTCTTTAGGTAAGTCAGTAGGTGACGGCACCAATAATCAGGATACGGGGATATAGGACAGCCGGGCTGGGGGAGGGCGGGAGGGTCTTCATCAGGACCTCAGAATTGGAAGTTGTTTTTCGTACAGAGTCTGGTAGCTTCCTGGTGTCAGGGGAAACGGGCACTAGGTATTTTATTGGGCTGAAAACTCTCAGAGGGCAGAAACTGTGTCTCCCCTCCAAGGGAGATTATTGCCTGGGATAAGCACTGTATTCTCATTAGATGTGGAGCTCCCTAGGGTGGGGGCACCTCTCCTTCTTCTGTTTCTCATCCAGTATTGCCCAGTGTTTGGGGCTTTGTACCCATGGGTGGGAGTGCAGGTGCGATGAAGAGGCATAACCGACTGGCTCCTTGTCTTCCAGGGCCATCTCAGAGATGGTGTCTTGGTCTGTAAATGTATATATGATACTGAGAACAGTTAGAGAGGGCAGGGCTCTGAGGGCTGAAGTAGCGGGGAAGATTTGTTGTGAAATTAAAATACCTGATACACGAGAGAGTGTTTTAAGCTACCAAAATTCTGAGCAGTTTGGACAGGTGTTATTCATAACCACTCCTACTCCCAAAAAACAAGACATGGTCCAGTCTCAGTGCCCTGGAGGGGAAACTCATCTATCTCTCCGATAGCCTTTTTACTCCAGAGCTGAATCTGGGTGATGGGTTCCAGGGTAGTGGCTGACTCTTTGGAATTGTTGGGTGGTGGTGAGGCGTCTTCCCATGGTGGAGGTGGGAGGGGTGATGAACAGCACTAGATCAGATGTGAGAGGTTCTATTTAGACTAGGCTAAAGGATGCTTTTATCTATCTCTGTCTCTAGGCAGCTCTGGAATAGAAAGACATACGTTGGTGTATAGATCTTCCGCAAATGCACCGTGCATAGGAATCACTGGGATTTCTTGTTAAAATGCAGGTTCTGATTCTGTAGGTCTAGGGTGGGGCCTAGATTTTGCATCTCTAGCAAGGTTCTAGCTGGTAGGTGAGGCTTGTTACTCTGAGTAGCCAGGCTTTAGGATTCACCTTTCCTTTGAGGTCCCTTGCATTCTGTACAGGTGATGTCCTGTCTCTGATAACAGCTCACTGTCCTATCTGCATACTTGTCTATCGCTGCCTGCAGGCCCCCTGGAGAGTGGGGTCCCTTGCTTATTTGTCTAAGTACCATCACACTTAACATAAGGCCTAGCACATAATAGGTGCTCAGTGAAGAATTGGTGGAAGAATGACTCTGGGAATAGGAAACAGTCGCTCTTATACCCAAACTATAGCTCGACCTCATGAGCTCTTGGAACTCTCAACTGTAAACCAGATGTCTCCTTTGCAGCAGATCCGCCAGTGATTCGGGGCCACTTTGATCAAGGCTTCCATGCTGGACACACAGGGATGGAGTGGAAAGAGGAGGCAGAGACCTACCTGAGCAGTGGTCACACAGGGTCAGGCCCACTCGAGGCAATGAGATAATATTAAAATACTTACACAGTAACTTCTCAGTAAGTGCACGTTAAGGGGGTGTGGCTGAGAACCAAAAGGAAATAAAGAGCAATCCATGGGCACCCTGGCAGCTTGCACCTCCAAATGCTCAACACTTAGCTGCTTGTGTCTTCGCTTGTTGAAATCTGCGCTGCTTTCTGGAGGAGGCTAGCATGGAGCACAAGACACACAACTGCCCTGGGATACTCACCGCCATCCTGGAGCCAGGAAATAAGAGACAGAGGGCCTCTGATACCAGGGCCAGCCCCGCTGTTGCCATGGGGCCGGGGGGGGGGGGGGGGGGGGAGGGATGCGTTGCAGGGGCTGGGAGCCAGGGTGAGGGAGCTGGGCACTTTCCCACATGGGGAAGGCTGGCTGGGAAAAGGTGAAGGGGAACGGGCAGCAGCAATGTAAGCATAACACATTTGGAGTGAGGAGGTGGCAAAAGTGGGGCTTAGAGAAGTTCCATGCTGGAGATCCTGGGGAGGTGGCGGTGGTAATTTTTACTTCCCTAATAGATGCGGAGCATTTCAACTTCGCTAATTAACCGAACAGCAGGCTTGTAATTCTGACAGCAGCAGGACACAAATGGGGTGGGATTAGTGCTGAATGCCAGCAAAGCATGCCTTTGTCCTTAAGAGAAAGCAGGAAACTCACGTTGGGTCAGGTCCCTGAGGGTGCCCTCTGGTTCTTTTTTTTTTTTCCTATAGTAACTCCAAAGGGCACAGGGGCTTTTATTTCTTCTCAGGCTTTCTTTAGAGCTAGCAAGGGATCTACTGTTTCACCTGTTTCTTTTAAAGGGGGAAGCTGATCTACGGTTGGTCTAGAGTTTATAGTGTAATAGTGCTATTATCAAATATACCTTGTTCAGAGATAGCAGTTGCAGGTCAGGTCTGCCTGCCTCTTCCAAGGTATGTGTGCCTCACAGAAGTTCTTCCATCACTAGCCTTCCATTTCGGTAACTTGGGCTGTCCACAAAATGGGGTGATGTGTCTTGGGCATCCTGATCCCTAAGCTGATTCCTGGAAAAGAATACACTGGGAGGCCAGGGAAGAGTTGTTTTATCTTCCCAAAGCACACTGAACCTTGTTAGGGAGTTTGTTTCCAGTACTTTCTCTCAAAGCATATTGATCTGATAATCTAAGGATCTTAAAGGCCAATAAATATGAAGAAAAGGTTTAAAAAGTCTCAGACTATCAGAGCTGAGTGGGACCCTGGCGATCATCTACGCAGATCACCAGCCCTTGGTGTGACAGATGAGGCCACTGACCTTGCGCATGTCACTTGAGAAAGGGTTACCATTTCATTCATTTCTTTATCCTTTCATCAAATATTTATTGAACATTTTCTATGAGGCTGCCCAGACACGTACCTGATAGTGAAAACATGTTGCTATTTCATTGGTCCTGTTTGAGTTAGTGTTCAATGGACTTCTCCTTTATTATAGATCCCGACAGCTGGCTTCACAAGGGCCTGTGAGAATTGATACATAGAACCCTCAGCCAGTGCAAATAGGTTTTCTACTCAAGGTCGCTGACTTCTGAGCTGCTGGGCTAATTAGTTTAGCTCTACTTGGCTTTACATAATGCATATATTGTTGAAAAGTTGTTTGTAATTCAATTTTTGGCAAATGAAAAACTAATTCAAACCATTAAGGCAACCTTTATTTAAAGAGACCCTGGAGCAAATCCTTTTATAATGTGAAAAATCTTGTTGTTGTTGGAAACAATTATCCCCTAGTTAAGGATTTTGTAAATCTAGACACTTTAGGTTTTCTTATGGTAGGCTCGCAACCTGGGAGGTAGTTCAGCTGTGGTCTAAACCAGATGGGAGAAGACTCTGGCCTGAGAAGAGGAAGCCCTAGGAATCTTAGACCGGCCCAACCCAAGATACTGACATTTACTCCGGCCAATGGCCAATGGTTGCAAGCTGCAGGGACAAGCCACTGCCTCTCTCTCAGGCCCTGGAGTCTGGAGGGGAGAAGGAAGAGGTGGGGCATGATGAGTGGGGTGTGAAGGATGGAATTCAGAGCTCCTTCTTGCTCTCCCTCCACAGGTAGGAGCAATGAGGGGGTAGGATAGGGAACCTTTTGCTTCCATTATAACAAATTCCAAGCTCTTCCTTAATGTCTGGGGACTTCTTGGAATTAGAGCCATCTTGTATACTTTAAGGGAGGTGGGGGGAGAGGAAGAGCAGTGGAAAAAATAGGACAGGTGTTTTGGAGAAAAGAGGGTTATGTGATTCTTGTCAAATCTCTGTTTGGGCCTTGCTCCTTTTGAACTTGTAAATAATCTGGAAGCAGACAGGACTAAAGTTTAACTTTTCTTATTAAAATTTTTTCCTATAGAAATTAAGGTGTATGTAGCAATATAGAGGAGAGTGTTTTAAAACTGATGTATACAGAGATGTATTTCACATGTGAAAACAGGCACTTTTAATGCAGAGGCATCATTTTATACAAACAACTCATGCATCAGCTAAAGATGATCCTTGTCTAGTTGGTGAAGCTGAGTAGGACCCTTCCGTGCCAAGGAAGCCAAAACATCTTACTGCATGAATTTGAAAAAAAAAAACCCAACCCTATGTATCTATTTGTAAATTCTATAATAATTTATATGGATCCTAAGTGGTTTCTAGTAGTGAGATTTAATAGTTTTTCTGTGTTGGGTTATAAGGTCAGAGTGTAACAATCTATACAGACAATGCTTATAGTTAGAGGTTTTTTTTTTGTTTTTTTTTTTTGTCGTGTTATGTTTTTCTTCTTCTATTGCCCATGTTCTTCTCAAAGTGAGCCTTGTAGTGGGTTATTCTGGCATTAGGTACTGTGGGCCAGCTTGTAAAGAGAAACAACTGATGAATAAAAAGGCTCACTGTTTTCATGTAGTGAAAAATGAAGAAGAAATAGGTGAAACGATCAGAGACACTTTGGGAATTTGTTTGGGGTTAGGATATAACCCCTGACCATGGCAAACTGGCATTCTGGAGACACATCTCTCCTCCTCTTTGGTTGAGTGTGCAACTGGCTCATTTCCCTTCCCTATAGGCCAGTGATCTTAACCCTGGGCTCTTGCCGGAATTCCCAGGAGAGTCTCTTGAAGCAGTCAGGGTTTAGAGGTTGAGACAGCCCTGAGCGGGGACCATCATCCCAGTACATTTCTCTGCACATTGTCAGATTGGGACCACAAGGGAGTAAGCCAAGTGGAAAAAGGCACTAGAGTGGTTGCCTGTGGTCTCCGGTTCTGTTTCACTGAGCTGACACAGAAGCTCCTCTCTCCAGGCATCCGTGTGTGTGATGTCCCTAGTGGTGATCCACAGCAGAGATTCCAGTTACGGCTCACAGGGCGTGGGCTGGCTCTCCCTGAGAGTCTTTGTGGGGTGCTTGGGCTAAATGGAAGGGCTCAGTGGGCTGGCCTGCTGTTTTGTGTGTGCATGCGGAGGCTTCTCTTCCCACGTGCCTTGTACTCACACCGGGCTGGGTTGTCCTTTGAGGCTATTGTTTCTCCAGGCACATCATTATTTTCCATTCTATGTCAGCCCCAGGCTTCTGCCTTCAACCCCCTAACAGGAAGTCAGCTGGACCCCAGAAGGGACTTTGCAGCTGAGAAGCGAAATTTAGGCAGAGAATGAGTTGCTGAAGAAGGGAGTGCATTTCCTTCCCAGGAGATTGGTGTCTCCCCACCTGCTGTCTGTTGTGGACTGGTGAGGGTGACATTGAGGGGGAGGAGGAAGAAGGGTTATTGCATTCAATTTTGCTTCCCACTTGGGGATATTGTGGTTTACTTTTACAGTTTGTACAATGAAAACTAAGAGTCACTGTGCCAGGTAGAGGAAAGGCAAAAACAATTATTTAGGGCATTGTGGTCCATCCTGATATTAATTAACCTGTTCCATTGATGTTTCCTGAGTGCTTACTGTGTACCAGACACCATGCTAGGCAAAGAGGTACAAAAGTGGCCTTTAAAAAGCCCCATCGTCAAGTTGCCCACAGCAGCAGGCCCGTGGCTGTTGCCCGCAAGGCGCGGAGCTGTGCATGTGTGGTGGGGGCAACTTGGATTGTCCTGTCCCTGGAAGGGACGCCCCTGTGGCCTGGCATCATGTGGCAGTGTCCTTTATGTTGCGGACCTTCTCCCGTTCCATCGGCTCCATTGGGCTGGGCTGCAGCACCTGGACAAGGCACAGCTTTCTGGCGCATGATGGGGTTGGGCTGCTGAGGGATGTACCCAGGGATTCAGCCATCTGACCTCTTTCATCCCGATTCCTTCTGTTTTGTCGTCCCACAGGGTCTTTTCGGAATGATGGTTTGAAAGCTTCTGATGTCCTTCCCATCCTAAAGGAAAAAGTGGCCTTCGTGTCTGGTGAGTGTCTGTGAAACTTTGCTCTGTAGGGGACCTGGAAGAGTGTGTGCACACATGCATGTAGGCAATCGCTTCTTGGTGTGTGAGAGGGAAGTGGGGGTGGGGCGGCACTCAGCACAGCTGGCTGCATCCTTGCTCCAGAGGCAGGCAGACAGAGGAGAGAGAGCCCTGATCCCAGCTGGGTGCTCTGAAGGACACTCACAACTACGGGTGGGTGCCCCTCACCTCACAGCCCCCACACATACACCTGACCTCACCACCCCCTCCCCGGCCAGTCAGGTCCCTCATGGGCCACTGAGGTCCCTATGGCAGCTGCTCCAGTTGGAGGAGTCTGTTTACCTCACACATTCCCAGAGGTTTTATTTGGGTTCATCTCTGAGCGGATCATGGATAGGAGATGAAAATTTTTTCTGGCTCCTCTTTATCGCTCCTTCCTGGCAAAGGGAACTCAATTGAGTGTTTATATCTTATTTATTTATTTTTCTGAGTAATGAATTCCAAATATGTATTTCTGGCTTTTCTCTCCAACCCATCTTGTGCACCTGCATCTTTTAATGTCTGATTCAGGGGCCAGCAAACTATAGCCCGTGAACCGGCCACCTGTTTTCCTAAGTAAAATTTGATTGGAACACAGCCATGTGCATTTGTAGTATTCATGTCCTATTGCCGCTATAAAAGTTACCACAGATTTGGTAGCGTACAGCAGCAGAAATGTATTCACTCATGGTTCTGGGGGCCAGAAATCCAAAAGCAGTTTACTGGTCTGAAACCGCGGTGTCAGCAGGGCTGTGCTATTTCCAGAGGCTCTTAGGGGAGAACTCGCCTCTTGCCTCTTACAACTTCCGGTGGCTGCCGGCATTCCTTGGTTTGTGGCCACGTCACTCCCATTTCTGCCACTGCGGTCCCACTGCCTTTCCCTCTCCTGTCTGCGTCAGATCCCTCTCTGCCCCCCTCTAACGAGGATACCTGTAACTGCTCATATAACCCAGGATATCTTCCCATCTCAGAATCCTTGAATAGTCACATCTGTAGACTCTTTTTTTTCCAAATAAGCTAACATTTACGGGTTCCAGGGATTAGGACCTGATATTTTGGGGGGCCGCTATTCAGCCTGCTGCAGCAGAGTTGAGTGGTTTCCTCAGAGCCCAGATGGCCGTAAGTTTAAGATAGTTACTCTCTGGACCTTTAAGAAGAGTTTGGTGGCCTGTGATGTAATTGAAGGCAAGCTGCAAGGGCACCAGCATCGCTGTGGCTGCCAGTTCCTGGGCTCCGTCGTAGGCCTCCATTATAGAATCGCCAGCAAGGGCCAGGGTGAGGGCAATGCCCCACCAAGGATCACATTTAAAGAAACACACCCAAGTGCTTGTGCCTTGTGGACTGAGCATTTGTTTCTGGATGATCCTGATGGTCTACAAGGGATGGTGGTAGGATCACAGGGGAAGAGCGAATACCATCCCACAGTATATGGTTTCACTCCGGAGCTGCCGCTGGCCTGGCTGATGGGCAACAGACCAAATGGAGAGAAGGGAGAGAGAGGAGGGGGTTGGGGAGGAGAAACCAAGCAGCAGGTGTCTCCTGCCTATTGAGAGGGAAGGTGAGAGACTGATGATTCAGAGTGTAGAGGTAGGAGGTGAGGGCAGAGTATGGGATGGGAGTATGTGAGGTTCTAAATGCACTCCTCATTATTATTATTAGTATTAGTGGTAGTAGTAGTAGTGATACTAGGGTTTTGTTGTTGTTGCTGTGAGATGACATTGACTGAGAAGCTGCCTTTCCCCATTAGTGTTAGGTGCTTACGTATCTTATCAGGTAGTAAACCCCTGTCACTGAAGATGCTGAAGCCCAGGCTGAACAGCCCCTTGGCAGGATCACGTGGCAGTGATTTTGGTATGGGGAGAGGTATAGGTAAGACAACCTCCAAAGCCTTCGTACACTTGGATCGGAGTGCTTGCTAAACATGTGGAAGGACCCTGTGTGGAGGTCCTGAAGGCCACTAGGCAGCGCTAGGCCCCCGACTTCTGCTGCTGCCCATAGCCTGGCTCCAGGATGTGGCCCACAGCCCTCTATTGTGTACTCTCTACTCCAGTAGAGCCCAATCCAATCTTTTCTTCTTCTTCTTTATGGCCCTGAGCCTCATTTAACCTGATGTCCTTCCTGTCCCCTGGGTATCCTGCTAATCCTCCCATGTCTCTCATGCCCGAACTTCCTCTACTAGCTGTGCTTTACTCACATTTTTTGCCAGCTTGAGCCTCTCTTCTTCTTCCCAAGTCAGTTCCCACTTTGCCTCCTCTAGGAAGCCTTTCTGGCTTTAATGCAGAGCCTCCGAACACCATCCTGTTCTGCATCAGTTCAGGACATATGAGTGCACATGGGAACCCTTGTTTGATTGTTCAGTTGGAGCCCTGAGGCCAGGCCCAGCCAGCCCTAGAAGAGACCTTCCCAACTATAGGGAATTGTCCTAAGGGAGCATACAGAATCAATATGCCAGGAAGACGGGCCAGCATGAGGCAGGTCGAAGTTTCCCAGAGCAGGCGCAAGGGGGCTGGGGGGCGTGCAGTTCACTCCCTTATACTGATGTAGGCTGAGCACCCTCGGGTACGTCTTATTTATCTGTGCACGGTGCCAGGAACTTTTGGGCTTAGGGAACATTGTCCTTCCGTGCCTGGGAAGGATGCTTAGGATGCTAGGGAGACGGCTGGCTGCATCTAAAAAAAACAGAAACAAGAAACAAACCAATAAAGCCTCTTATATCCTGAGCTTTTAAAAGAAAAAACACAAGAATAAAACAAAACAAAGAAACCCAGAATTAAAGAATGCAGTGTTGCAGTAGCATTTCTTTCTGTGAAGGAAGGTGGGGAGCAGAGAAACAAACTGTTGGTTGTGCCTGCCCCCCTCTGTTAGTCCCCCCAGTTGTGGCCAGGGCAAAGGAAAGCGTGCTGCCATGGGAACGCACATTTGGAAGAATCCAGCGAGTGCAGCCCACCAGCTTCTTGTGTGTGGGCATGTGCACGTGTTTGTGTGATGGGCTCTGTGGCTGTGCCTCAGGGAGCCTCTGTCGTTCCAGCCTGGCCATCCTGCTCTGCATTCACAGCCTGTGCGCCCCCCACTCCCTCCCTTGCCCTCTCTGGCTCCCTTTGACTGCCTACACCTCCCACTCTCAGCACCCATTTGTGCCCCTTATGCAGTATGCTTGTACAGGGCTCATTTCACCTCTCTTACCTTTATGTGCACTCACACCCTCCTTTCAGCCACGCCTGATGTCCCTCTCTGCCTCCTTATCTCCCATCAACAGCATTCTCTAGACAGCTGCTGTGGCACAATCTCAGATCCTGGACCCATGTCTCTCAAAGCATATTCCATAGAACAGCAGTCCTTCCAGATGAGCCTCAAAAAAGAAAAAGGGGTTCTACAATCCTAAGTTTGGGAAATGCATATTATAGCTGCCTCATGAAGATGTGCCATGTTCATTAAAGCACATGTCCATTAAACACGTGAAACTGTCTCCCAAACTACAGAGTAACCTCATTACCTTGAAAAAAATCATGTGTATCCATTAACATCTCTCAGAACTATTTGGTATAACTTTTGGTATAATTCCATCAATGTATTTTTCTTGTTCCCACCCCCCCCCCAACTCTCTACCTTTCCCAGTTGCCCTAACTGGAGCCCCTTGAAAATTTTGAGCACCATTCCCCTTTTGGCTCAATCAGGGAAGCCTTAACTGCCCCTGCTTTTGGTTTTGCCTCTTCCCCAACCCTGCCCTGCCCTGCCTCTATGCCTTCTAGAACATCAGACCATCCCCTCCTCCTTCCTTTTTATCTCTGTCCTGTAGCTCCTGCCACCAAAGCCTTGCACACGTGGGCCCACAGCAGGAACGTAATGCGTAAAGGAATGACTCTTGAGGACCCTGCCAGCATCTGTATCGCCTTTTCAAAACTTGGCTACTTTTGTCTCGAACCCTCTCAGATCCACCTCTGTAATACACACTGACTTCAGCAGGGGGTTCTCATTCTTCATCTCTGCTTATCACCCTCCGTAATTTCAGCACCCATGTCAATTATCCATCAAATCTTACACCTTCATGGCTGCTCAGCCTTCTTGGTACCAAAGTTTTCTACCTCCTTACCTTGGCCATGCATATCCAAGACCTTAACTTTGATATGTGTGTCTGTGGCCTCAGTCTCTTACCTTTGACCCTTTCTGATGTTCCCGTATAAATTGGGAAAGGATGGCTATCAGATGAGCAAAACATCTGCTGTCCCCTCTTGCCTGGGGACTCATGATCCAGCCGGACATTTCCTACCTTCAGTGGGCCCTCCCCACTTATGCATGCACTAGCTTTATTCTGCCTCCACTCAAGTTAGAACCTAACATGGACACCATGGCTAGACCTTCCAACAGAACTCTCACCATGCCCCAGTTCCCTGCTTCATCTCTTTTAGCCCACAACATACACAGTCCTGCTGTTCATTCTCTAGGGATCCTGGCCAGTGATAGTCTGCTCCCCTTTCTCCCAGTACCTCAAGCCTATCCTGACTTGTTAGGTGGGCTAGTCTGCAATTTCACTTAAAGAACAAGGTCCCCCAGGCAGGCTGAATTCCTCCCTCTCCTTGATTTATCTGTTTCCTCCTCCCTCTTTGAGTTCTGTCAGCCTGCTTCAGAGAAGGGGGCAGGACCCCTCCCCTTGCACCCGCTCTGAGGCCTCTTTCTACCTATTGTCCCACTCTTTCCAGCACAATGACTCTCTTTCTCTATGCTCCTTCCTGCTCTGCTTCCTACATTCTTACATTCCTACAAGGTCATCTCCTTTCTGAAAAACACCTGGCTGATCCTACTGCCCCCTCTCAAATCTTTATCCTTGCTTCCTGAAAGGGGGGGGTGCTGCACTGCCCCAGGCTTTCTCCCCTTCTTCCTCCTCCTCTGCCATCTGGAACCTTCCCCAGCATATTTATGAAACTCTTCTTTCCAAGGGCAGAACTGGCTCTAGCTCAGGAAGTACAGTGCCAACAGCCCTCCAGACTCCTTAGTGAGCCTTTGCCAATCAGACCAGCCTTGGCTCCCCATGTTCTCATGGCTCTACTGTGTCCATGGACGGTCAGGAATAAAGGCAGCAACTGCAGTTAAAACCATCCAAGAGTGAAAATCCTTAGGGTGGGTCAAGGCTAGAGAGGAAGGTTGAGGGTATGGGAGACGCTCCCAGCCTTTGGGAAACCTTCCATCTAATCCTTCTTCTTCCTTTTCCTCATGTGGAAGGCAGTTGGGAAATGGGGATCATTTCCAAAGCAGACAAGTTAGGGGTGGCTATTCATACAAAGAGCCAGGCCTGTGGTATGGAAGATCTGGAGCTGGGGGCTTGGGTCCAACTCTGTGGTATATCTACACAAATCTGCTCCGGTGTAGGGCTGGGGGTGGTGGTGGTGCTGCTGAAACATCTTTTTTAGTCAGGGCAGATCTCTCAGTGGCCCTGATCTTGTTTGATCCTTTTCTCTATGCAGTCTTCTTATTTCCTCCTCAGGAGTATCCTGGAATGGTTTGGATTTTGTCTGTCGAGCCTCCCTTCTGTCTGTATGGCTTCTGGACCCCACAGTCAGAGGGAAACATTATTCATGAGCTCAGACTTGGGTGGGGACCCTGGGAGGCTCTGTGTGTCCTTGCGAGAGCTCCTTCTTCAGAGCGCTGAGCCTTAAGCTTCTTTTCCAGTATTGGCGATGGCCATGCCAATGCTTCCTCCTTCTTGTACTGTGGTCCCCACCCTGGAGGATGTTGGGCAGCTGCCTGGGATGTGTGCAGGGGTCTGTGATCATGACATAGAGGTTTTCTTTTTGCAATAACCAGTGCCTGTAAGGACATACCTTAGCTTTGTCCCCTGTGACCCTCCTGGGAAACTTGGTCCTGCTTCCTAATAGTGCCCATTAAAGGATAAATTTTTAAATGATAGAATAAATAGTGAATGGAAAGTTTAGGAAAAAAGAGGAAAGAAAAAGCAACCATGTCAAATCCCAGCCTTCTAATAGCAACAATGTTCATCATTTCACTGTACTCCTTCCTGCTTTTTTTAATGTGATATTTAGAAAACATTTATAATCATAGTGCGTACATATGCATTTGCAGTGATTCAGACCTTGAGCATCCTTGTTCCTGATAAAGATTCCTGTGCTCCTCCAGCAGGAGTGACAGGTGGCATCTCAGGCAGGCAGACAGGCAGGGGTGGATCTTCGGCTGTGCAGAGAACACTTAACATCTTTTCTATGAATCTAAACACCTTCCAGCAGTGATGTCCTGGATGGATGCTTTAAGGGTTTCTCTGCACGGTAGTCAGTTAATCCTGAGCCCTTCTACCTCACAGAGGTCTGCAAAGAGAAGTCAATTGAAGGTTAAATTTCCAAAGACCATAGCCCGTTCAATAGCTTGTGTTCTCAAAAAGAGAACATCACCTTCATTATCATCTCGCATTTGTAGAAAGCTTTACTTTTCAAAGTGCTTCCCCATTTGCCAGCTCCTCAGTCCTGGCGGCCACCCAGTAAAATGCTCATCAGTATTTTCATCTGCACTTGGCAGTGAGATATTAGAGAAGTCAAAAGACTTGCCTAAGGTCACACATGTGAACCACATCCAAACCCCATGCCCTTCACCTAACCAGTGACGGCATTTCTCTGGGCGCCATATTTCTGCCTGTTTTCTCCAGCACTCAGATGGACTTTCAGCACACTTTCTGGCTGGTTTTCTTAACAGCCCTCCTTTTCCTCCCTGCAGGGGGCCGTGATAAGCGAGGCGGACCCATCCTGACTTTTCCAGCTCGGAGCAATCATGACAGAATAAGACAGGAAGACCTGCGGAAACTCGTGACCTATTTGGCCAGTGTGCCAAGGTAAGGTAGAGGGGAATGTCCTGCAGGGGAGGGAGTGAGGAGCTGGGCTGAGGCAAGTGAGTTGGAATGAGGCTCCATCCTGCCAGGGGCCCAGTTGTTTCTGCCCTTGAAGTGGATTCTAATTATTCCTGGAACATCACCCACAGTTCACCTTGTTCTCATCATTCCCATTGTTACTGCTGGGACTCACATGAATGGAGTGGGAGCCCTGGGTGGAGGTGAGAACAAGGACAGGGGCTGGAGCAGGAGAAACTATGGCCTGGGGAGGAGGGTGGGAAGTTGCTGTTTTCCTTAGGGAAGTGGAAAGTCTGGCTGATTCTACTCTGGCTTGTGCAATGGATTATTTTCACAACCTCTGGCTTGTGAATGTGTTTATGGCTTTTGGGGTTTGGGGCGAATAACTGCACTTGTATCACACAGCTAGATGCAGCCCTCAGCTCAGTCGCCGTCACACATTTTCAGCAGGGTTAATATTGCCTCCAAGGGGGTTGAAAATTGGTTGGGGGGGGGCTAATGAAAAGCTTGCTTTTTTTATGTATTAAGCACAGATATACATACTGCACCTAAAAAGGTGTGCAGTATATTCATGGTATTAAAATTTCGTCAGTTGGGGGGTGCCTGTGTGGCTCAGTCAGTTGAGCATCTGACTCAGTTTCGGCTCAGGTGACGATCTCAGGGTCCTGGAATCGAGCCCCGCATTGGGCCCGTGCTCAGTGGGGAGTTGGCGTCGGATTCTTTCTCTCTCTCCCCGCCCTCTGCCCCTCTCCCTGCTCACATGCTCTCTCTCTAAAATAAATAAATAAAAATATTTTTAAAAAATTTCATTGGGTGGGGCAATTAAAGAAAAAAAGCATTAAAAAGCTCATTTAGGGCAGGGAATGATGATAATTTTAACAGGTTGAGAAACATTGGTTTCTGAGCGTTTCCAGGTAGTGCTGGTCATGTTGGTGGTGGAGAGAGACATGTCAAGGCCATGGCCTGTATCTTCTAAGAAGGGAGAGGAGAGGCCTTTGTAGACTCAGAGATCCCAGCATGTGAGAGCTGAGAGAGCCCTGAAAAGCAGTCTCGGCAGCTACATGTTGTGTTCTGCTTAGGAATCAGGGTCAGTGGGGATGAGAGCTGCTCACAGGACAGTGAGCAGGCAGTGGCTGGCCTACAACTCTGCCCTCCTGACTCCTGCCCCAGGACTCTCCCATCCTTGCCCTTGGCCAGAGAGATTTCTGTTCTCTGCCACTTAGTGGAGCTGGAGCCTGGCAAGTGTTTGTCGTGGCAAATAAGAAGTGGTGCCTTGGGCTTTCGGAATCTTCTTCTTGTCTCTGTGCATTTTATAGGAGAATTAGTAATTACAGAGAGGAGCTCCATATACAGCCCCGCCTCTGCTGGGAGACCTTGGATAATTGTTGAAAGTGCTGATTACGGATGCCTGGGTGGCTCAGTTAGTTAAGCGTCTGCCTTCGGCTCAGGTCATGATCTCAGGGTCCTGGGATTGAGCCCCGCATCAGGCTCCCTGCTCAGCAGGGAGTCTGCTTTTCCATCTGCCTTCCCCCGCTCCCCGCTTGTGTTCTCTCTCACTTGCTCTCTCTCTCTCAAATAAATAAATCTTTAAAAAAAGAAAGTGCTGATTAGGTTCTTGAAGCAGGTGTCCAATGAGGCAAGCACTACATTTAAAAGTGCTACGAGGCAGACAAATGTAAAGGGATTGGTAGACAGTGATGGGCAGGTGGTACAGGGGATTTAAGACAGTCATCTGGGGCTTGGGAGGATATTGACTAGAATGGGGAGCCTTGAAGACCCCCCGCAGAAGGCTGTGCACAAACAGATGTCAAATAGTGTCTCTCTTTTTATTCTTTATGATATCTGCTGGGGGTCAGAAAAGAGATAAAAGGTCTTAAGTTCCAATGAAAGGGATTCAGGTTATATCCAAATAAGAACTTCTAAACTTTGAGAGCAGGAGTCTTTGGATGAAGAATAGAAGAGAATACTTTTTTTTTCCTGGAGGTCTTTGTACAGAAGAAATGTTCCCTTCTGTCTCAGAGGCAAGGAGATGGACTAAATCACCCATGATTGATGTAGGTAATTTAGCAATTTAGTTATCTAGGGGCTAAGCAGTTTTAAAAGTACCTTTCCCAAGTATACTACTAACAAGCATAAAACCAGGCATTTTCTAAAGCAATTTACAAGAGAAGTTTTCATGGGGACCCATGATGAACTCTCAGTTCCTTTAGAGTCAGAAGAAATTGGGGTCCCAGGAGACATGAAGGGTACATTTTTTTTTCTTTCTGGTATGTTTATCACATCCCTGCAGCTAATGCACACTTACCTTCTAAAGAATAGAAGGTAAAAGAATTAGAAGAACACTTTCCTTCATTCTGATTTGTTAAGCGAAGATGGAACAAAATAGATTGGCAGCAATTAAAAAGGAGGGGGTGAAGGGGAATGAAACCCACAAGGGCCTGAGAGAAAGGTCACAGAAAAGAAGAAATAATACATTATCATTGAAGGAATGTACTGGATGCAAGCTCTCTGCTTCTTAGAGGGTGGTCCCAGGCATTGCATCCTGTGCCCCTGAGAGCAAAAAAAAAAAAGGTTCTTCACAGGTTCTGGCCAGTGGGAGGCAAGTATCCTGTTGCCACCTTAAGTGGGAAGAATTATTCTTGGCGACCTGCTGCCTCTGTCTCGAGGGTCTTTGTTTACCAGGAGTGTGAGCACTTGGCAGGTTGCAGATTTTACCAACTAATCATGCCCACCCATTACTTCTTAATTCTGTTCGCCTCAAGTTCACACAAGCCTACTATTGGAAACAAAATCTGGAACAGAATTGTTCCAAAGACAGTGAAGTCTGGAGAGAGAAACCGAAGAACTTTGCAGGTCAGATGGTATTTGCCACTCTTCTGCTTAGCCATGGCTTTGGGAAAGAAGGGAAACTATGAAAATGAATAGCTAGATTAGGTCGATGATACTGATGAGAAGAAATGATCTATTCTGGGTCCTGGCTTCAGGAGGCTAAAAGACAGGCTCCTGTCGGGGTGGAGTGTTCCCTATAGACTGGTATAATCATCTGTAGGTGATATTTGGCATTCATATATTCATGCATTTATTCATTCTTTCTTTATTTAACAAATATTTAGAGCCTCTACATGCCAGGTAGACTGAGCATTCCTGGTGAGCAGGAACAGACATTTTGATAAAGTTAGGTAAAACTTGGGTATTTCCCTACCCAGTGCAAACCAGTAGCCATAAAAGGCAGTACACTGTATGACTGTGCTGATAGCAGAAGAGATGAGCTGGCCAGCAGAAGACAGGCCAGTAAGGACCAGTAAGTGATGAAAGAAGATCCCAGAATCTAAGGAACCAGTCATCTTGAGGCCAATTCTGGCACCATTCTAGAATAGATGATCAAACAGATGGTTGTGAAAATTTAGAAATGAATGGGAAGAAATGGTCCCACTATCCTCTGTGAAAGCCAGGCCACTTCTGGACCACTGCATTCAACTCTGCAACACTGAATTCTGCCAGTCCATTTTAAGAACGACATCAAGCCCTTAGAATAATGTCAGGGGAGCAGCACATTGGGGGATCTACAAACGGTGTCTCTGCAGTTGAAGGATTGAAGGATGTTTTCTGGCAGGAATGAAAATGGAAGAAAAGTGGTTCCTGACTTCCGGTGTCAGGACAGCTGCCCTAAAGGAGAGGGAGCAGGCATGGTTAGAGATTAGGACTTGAATCTGCCCACGTGGGAGCTGTCCAGCAGTCTTGCTGCTGCCTTTGGAGAAAGTGGGCTCCCTTTCAGTGGAGACGGGGTGACCTTCTGTTAGGGAGGCTGTAGGAAGAATTCTCCCATTGAACTGGAGGCTGGATTGGATAATTTCTAAGAGGCTTTCTCATCCTGAATTCTGTGTTTCTATGATAGTGGGGAAAAAACACGTCATAAAATCTAGGACCTCAAAACAGTATTATCACTCCCACCAACATACACTTCCTTTCTCAGGCTCCAAATAAGTTAGGGCCTGGAATTTCACTTCAGATGGTGTCTACATCTGAAATCTTAAGAGAACTGCTTTCCAGTCCCTTTGGACTCTGGGTGGGAATTTAGGGGCATCATCTGGGACCAAGGATCATCCTGGACTGTGACAGTTTGGAACAGTCCTAGTAACTCTTTTGGGATCCATCTTGACTTGAAGTAAGCCCTTTCCAACTTTTCTTTTGTGTTCCTGATGGGTCTGAGCACCCATCTCCAGGCTCTTCTCCACACTTCCTGTCATCTTCTTCTGAGGAATCATGGACTATCAGAGTGGGAAGAGGCCTGAAAAGTCTTCCAATTCAACTTGCTAATAACTCCATTTACTGAATTCAACAAATGTTTGCTGAGTGCCTACTATGAGCCGGGGCCCGGATAGGCATCTTGGTGGGCTCTCGTGTTATCTTTTCTGACTGTCATCCGTGCTATGCTCAGCTCACTTTTTTTATCCTTCTTGTCTGCTATCTGCTTGCAGCTACTGGTACATGAAAGGAACAGAAAGGAAATAATCAGATACGATCAGCTGATGAATGTTCCTGGAAATTGAGAGGCAGGATAGAACATTTAGCCTGAGAGTAAATAATTGCCCAGGCAGAGCTCACAGTGTAGATAATCTACCCACTGTGATTATTGAGAGTTGACCAAATGCTTGAAAAAGGAATTCCTAAGTAGCTAGTTAAAAAAAAAAATCCTGGATTACTTTTGTTGCATTGAATTTCTCCTCTTCATTGTCTTTATCATCCTGCTTTGTCATGACCATCTTTCCGCGGCTTCTAAGGGCACCAGTTGTTAGCCCCTTGATGTGTCTGCCACTTAATTCTGCTCTTAGCAGTGCAGCTGAGATGCTAAGTGGTCTGGCAAGAAAGGCAGATATCATACTGGTGAGGAAAGATGACAAGAAATTAAGATGGGATAGTCTGTAATGCCAATCAAACCAAGGTGCCAATATTCACAGCTTATTATTTGATAACACTTGCTCTTGTTCTACTGATTTCAGCAAGAGATAAATTGGGCTTCTAGCCAGCTCTGTCTTTGTGCAACATCACCAGAAAATAGAAATACGCAGAAAGAGCCAGAAAGACAGTTAAAAAATGAGGAGGTAAAAACTGCAAGGGTTTCCTCCCACTATACTCAGCCTTCGCGAGCCCAAGCTATCCAAACTGTCATCACTGAGTGTGTTTTATTGCAAGGGCCTGTTGAGATGTGTTGTTGGCATCCTGTGCTTTGTTCTGGGATCGTCAATTAAAGGAGGATATGGGGAGTACTGATAGAAGGTCCAGAAAATAGGACCAATGAGAACATTGGCCTACAACTTACACCTTTTCACATTCATTTTAAATTTATTTTGTTGCTTATGTATAGAGGACTTATAATTTCTATTACAGTTCCCAGGTTCTATAGAAATTTGAGCAATAGCAGTTGAGTGTCCCTGTTGTTAAGCTGTGTATAACACAAGTCCTGAAGAGCAATAGTGTTCTACTCTGCTGCTAAGGAATGTAAAATCACACCAGTAACTACCCTCATTAGTGATCACTTTCCTCGGAGCTGCGCACACCTTCACAGTAAAGGGAAGAGAGGCATCCTAGGATAGACAGAAGATGCTGAGGTTCAGATCCCAGCTCTACCACTTCTCAGTAAGGAAGCACATGGCCAGTCAACCTGGGTGATCTGAGAAGAGTTTAATGAAGGCACAGTTTACAATCATGCAGGCAGGAAACAGGGAAACCAGCAAGATTTGGATTCCCAAGTTATCCCGGGGCTAGAAACTGCAGGGAGGGGAGATGTTACTACTTCTAGGCCTGAAGGAGCAAGGTGAGGAGCATTCCCAGAATGTGGAGAGAGACGGCTGTGTGAGAGGGCTGCCTGCCAGGAGCTGTGGCCTTGGGTGATACCATGATGGCGGGGGGGGGGGGGGGGGGGAGGTGAAGCTATACTCTTACTTCACTGCCCTCCCATTCTCTTACCTCCTGTCAGTGTTTGTCATTGACTGAAGGCAGCCAGAGCCAGTGACAGGGAGCCCATTGATGCAATCCGTGTGGGTCAGTCTCCCAGGGTGTCAGGTTGAGGGGAGAGGATGGAGAATGGATTTGGAGGGGCAAATGGAAGATATTTGGCATGGGATGAAACCTTGGGCATGTTACTCAACATTTCTGGTCCAATATTCTGATTTTTAATCTAGGAAAAGAATGCCCATCTCACGAGAGTGTTGTAAAGAAATTATCTAGCAATCTCTCTGTAGCACCCAGGTGATCAGTACTTCTTGGTCTGTCTCCTAAAGGAGAATAATAATAATAATAATAATAATAATAATAATAATAATTGTATATACACACATACATATCTAGTAATATTTGCTACATATTAAGGAATAGATATAATGTATATGTAAGTTATGAAGCATAATAATGAAATGAATACCCGAGAGCCCACCCCCCAACTTCAGAAGCAGAATATCACGTTTGCTTTTAAAGCTGCCTATGGCCCCTCCTCACTCTGATCCCCCTTATATCCCCCAGAAACAACCACTCTTCTGAGTTTTGTGTTTATCCTTCTCTTGCTTTTTTGGTGTAGTTTACCACAAGTTTCATAAATAGTATATCGTTTAATTTTGCTTGTTTTTTAGTTTTATAAAAATGGTATCATACCGTATGTAGTTTTCTTTGACTAGCTTTTTTGAATTACTGTGATATTCAGCAGGATGGATGAATTCTCAAGTGTGATTTTGAGTAGGGAAAAAACACTTAATGCATCCAACCTCTGGAACTGATCTATTAAGTAATAAATAAATGCTAACCATTATTATTATCTTTAACCTGCATTATTGAACTGTCAAGTATTTTGCATGCAAAACTTAATTCTCACAGCATGTTGAGGTGGGCATGATTATTCCTCTTTTACATATGAGGGGACTGAAGCCTAAAGCTCTGAGACGTTAGGTAACTTGCCTATGGACACACAGCCATTATAACTTAGAGCTAGATGCTCTAGTACCAGAGCTTGAAATGTTATCCGCTGAAAAGATGAGGAGCCAGAGTGAAGGAAGCCATGGTGATGGAGTGCAGGGGACAGATCTGGGGGTAGTAGGAAGGTCAATGCTGCAGGATAGGCCAAGGTTTGGGTTGGAACAGGACAATGGAAGAGAGTGGTAAGGAGATGAGGGGGCAGACAGGTGTAATGATGTTGGGCAGCCATGATCTGTGCATCAAACCTGCTTTCTCTAAGCTTCTCTTTGGGTTCTAAGTGTGAGGGTGCAGGTGGAGGAATGCAGATGGCAGTTGCCTAACGCCTGGGTTTCTGCTGGTTAAGGCAGCCATGGTGAGCGTGGATATGCAGGACAATGGAGGTGACTGTGGAGGGTGCCTCAGACTTTCTCCCCCAGGTGTTTTTCTTCAGTTATAGACATGTGAATGCTCCTCATTTATGCTTATCTGTGGATGATAGTCAACTAGGCTGTAGTAACCAAATAACACCAAGAGATATAGTGAAAAAACAGAAGCACTTAAGACCATAGAAACTATTTAAAGAGATGAGTAAAAAATTGTCAGTGGGTCGGGGCGCCTGGGTGGCTCAGTTGGTTAAGCAACTGCCTTCAGCTCCGGTCATGATCCTGGAGTCCCGGGATCGAGTCCCACATCGGGCTCCCTGCTCGGCGGGGAGTCTGCTTCTCCCTCTGATCCTCCCCCTCTCATGCTCTCTGTCTCCCATTCTCTCTCTCAGATAAATAAATAAAATCTTTAAAAAAAAAAAAAAATTGTCAGTGGCAGGGACCGTGCACATGAAGCCTGGTCTCTGTTGTACTCTAGAGATGGTAGTCCCGTTCAGTTTCCTTGGGCCTTTCTTTCACTCAGCCACCTTTCCAGTTCATCTTGTGTGCTACTCTGGTGGCAGAAGCACCATCCTGGCATTAGCGTTCTGCTGATATGCATTTTGAAGCTGGTCCACTTCCCTGACCATGCCAGCGCTGGACTTGGCGGGTCTGGCCAGCACAGCCCTGTTGGGGCTACAGGGCCAGAGGGGCTCATGGAAACCCTGTGAAAAGCAACTGTGTGTGTGGTGGAGGCAGAGCTAACCATGATACTTTGTGTACACGTTTGTGTCTACATTTGTGATGTAGCATTTGTGATTCCCTGGAGAACAATAACCTGGATGATGAGAGGCGGAAACCATGTGGTCATGAAATAGCTATGGGAAGCAGGCCTGGTTATTCCAGGAACCAGTGAATGCCTTTAGATGATAAATCAAGGACCCAGCATTGGACAAAGCATTCCTGATGGAGAGAGGAATGTTGTTTGTCTTGCTCAGGCATCTTCAGTGTAACCCTTGGAAGGGACGTGGAGTTGGTGGGAGTGGAGTTAACAGTAGTGGACTAGCAGAGAAGACAAGTGAGCTCGAGGGAAAGGACTGATCCTGGAAATGAGGCAGGGAGTTCCAGCCCAAGAAGAATGAACCCAGAAACTTCTTTTTTTTTTTTTTTTTTAAAGATTTTATTCATTTGACAGAGAGAGAGACAGCGAGAGAGGGAAAACTAGCAGGGGGGAGTGGGAGAGGGAGAAGCAGGCTTCCCACGGAGCAGGGAGCCCAATGCGGGGCTCGATCCCAGGACCCTGGAACCATGACCTGAGCCGAAGGCAGACGCTTAACGACTGAGCCAGCCAGGCGCCCCTGAACCTAGAAACTTCTGTTCTAGGAGAAGAAATGTGCATGGCTGCTGACAAATGTCCTCACCTGTAAACTAGGCGTAAAAGGATTACTGAGCACAACAGTGGTGAGGATTACACAAGAACCCATGGACAGAGCCCAGCTCAGGACTTGGCACTCAGAAGGAGCCGAGTAAAGAGCAGATCTTTCCCTTCCCTTGCTGGAAAGCAGAGGCCTTGTTTTGCCACTTGTCCTTCCTTGCCCCTAGTACTGCTTTGTCAAAGTCAGGCTCAGGGAGATGGCTAAGGTTGGGATAGAGCTAGCAGGAGTATCAGTGACAGCAGTGAGGTCAGAAACACCGAGCACACTTGCAAGAAATATGGAATGAGTTAACATGTATGCCTAGTAGTGTGATAAAGTCTTGACCTCTTTTATTAATTAGAAAACCATTTCTTTATTATAGAAAATAAGTGCAGAAAAATCTAAAGAATTACATACTTATAACTCTACCATGTAGAGAGAACAATATATTGACATATTTCCTTCCTGTCTTTTATTCAGAACTTATAAAAAATAGAATTGAATTATGTTGCTTATTTAATTTTGCCTCTTGTTTTATTCCACTTTGCATTATACCATGAGGATATTTTCTTAACATTAAACACTTTTATGCATAATAGTATGTCTTGGGATGTACCATATTTTAATTAATGCTGTCATTAAACATCTAAGTCATTTTCAAAATTTCATCACTGTATGTAACTCCCAATAAACACCTTTGTGTATAAACCTTTGTCTACTTTTTTAGATGGTTTCTTTGGGATAGATATGTGGCAATCATAGACATTTTTTTTTAAGGCTGGTGATTCACATTGCCAAATTGCTTTCCAAATTTCCTAATTTATATTTCCAATATGCCTTGCCTTAGACTTCCAAGTCTTGACATTTCTCCAAATTTGTTTATTTGCTCATCAATAACCAGGCCCCAAAGTGCAACCATTGTTATTACCATCATCAAGAAACCGTAATGTAGTACCATGTGTTACCCCCCTAAGCCTGATCCTGGATTCGAAAAGAGTAAAGGAGTTCTTCACAGGGCCTGCCCTGTGGGGGTCTCTCAGGTCAGGATTCTTTTTACTTTCCTGAACTAATAGGCCTCTTACTGGGAACCATACATTAAAGTTTGGATCTGACATGAAATCTAGAAGGACTTCATTGCTTTTTGCCCACAGCGAGTATTTAGTTTTGCCTTTGGATGTGTTTCAGCTCGTTGGCTGGTTGTGCCGTCAGTTCTTGGCTTGGCTCAGAGTGGTTGTTAACCTCCTCTGTGCTCCTCTCCACTGAGGTCCTTAGCTGCCTTCCAAGTTAGGTCTCCTTGGAGTTTGTCTCTGGGTAGCAATGTTGAATGAGCCTCTAAAGCTTAGGTGTGGCCCTGCGTTTTCTGCCTTACGGGGCTGCAGCTTACGGCTCACCAACAGCAGGCTGGTTGGGAAGCTGACATTTCTGGGGCCGCCTTGATTAGGTACATTTCAACATGTGGGGTGAAATAAGTCCCAGGACATTCAGGTTTTTTCTGGAATTCATGCTAGAGGATCAGGATGATTTAAATTTAGTTCTGATTTATTTGTCAATGTTGGAAATAAGGGAGTTCCCTGAATATAGATGCTGGAGAGACAGGCTAGAGCTGGGGAAGAAGGATGTATTTTTCACTTATCGGGTTCCAGATTTGGGGCGGTTTTTCCCTTCTCTACAATATGATTGTTTTTGACAAGTTTTATATTTCTTGCTTCACCTGTCATTGGTGGGTCTTATTGTATGCCCTTCACTGGTATTTGAGGTTGTGTACAGTTTTAGGCATATGTTGGATACTGACATTTTATGTTATAAAACTAGTTTTGTAGAGAGATTGCCTTTATTATATACATGCCACCAGGTGGTGGAGTACCTCTGCTCAGCTACCCAAGGACACAGATGGGTTTTGTTAGAGGCTCTCAATGGTAATATTCTGCTTTCTCTTCATTAGACCTTGGATTTTCTAGGGTTTACATTTTTTTTCAGGCTTTACATTTTCAAAATTTTATTTAAACACAGAAAATTAAGTAAGCACTAAGTAACAAAATTATTTTTCCAACTACTAAAATGGATTTAATATAATCTTTCTCAGAGAACTATTAATAAATATTTAATAAAACAACATTTGTGGAAATATTTAACTTGGGTATATAGAAACTGGGAATTTTATGGGGTTTTTTTGGGGGGGAATGCCTAAATAATGTGGTATATCTATACCAATTCTTAATTTTCTTTTATGAAGTCAATTTTTTTTTTTTCAAATTAAAAAAATCCTTCTTATTGGTCTGTTTTTGAGTCTTAGGTAGATTGAAGTCACTGTGCACCAAGCATAGTTATCTCTTGCAACTTCTACTGTCCCCTTTGCTATTTTCATCAGTCCAAACATTAAAGATAAAAGTCTTCATTTGTCTTTTCAAACCTTCCCTTTTAGACAGTTTCCTGTCTCTGAACATAGAAGATGAGAACAAGACAAACACCACTACCTAGGCCTTTTTGTGGCTGAGAGTATAACCCCAGTGAATATGTTCACTGGTTGCAAAAAATTTCTGTACCGGCTTGCCACTGTCACTTTCAGTAAAGGAAGAACGTCCCCCCTCTTGCCTGTTCCATTCCATCTCATCTCTTCTTGGATTGCTTTAGATTAAAAAAAAAAAAACAACTTCTTAAGTATTTCTTTCTTGAAAGTTCAGCATCCATCACTTAAGCAGAACACATAATTTGAACAAACCTTGAAAACGACTTTGGAATCTGGAAAACTCATCAGAAAGTGATGATGGGCCCTGTCTCTTCTCTGAGTTCTGCCTGTCCACAACAAGCCTTTCTCCTTGATGGGTAGTTGGCCTCTCGAGGGCAGAGATGGCGGGTCTTGTTTGGTGGGTGAGTTTGCAGAGCTGTGCCTCACAACTTGGCTGGATTCCATTACACTGGGAGCTCACCAAGGGGACAGGGTAGGGTCTCATGCCCAGAACCCTCGGGGCCAGTGCCAGGTTCTGTCTTCCAGACATGGAGTCAGTGAGGGTAGATGCAGGTTTCCTTCAGGATGTCCTCTTTCCTGTGTCAGGGGCTGGACCCACAGGCAGTACCCACCAGGCAGGCGCACTGGCTCCGTGGCAGAGAGAAGGCAGAGCCCTTGGCCAGAAGACAGAGCATGCCAGGGAACCAGAAGTGGACTCTGTCTCACCAAGGAGTATGCCTGTTTCCAAACTGAGCAAGTGTGACAGCCAGCCCTGCTTCTCCCGGAACCCAGACAGGAGCACTTTGTCAGAGCTGTGGTGACTCAGCTAGGACAAATGTTTTCTGGATGATTTACTGACATAGCCGCATGTGTGTTCCTATCAGAGCCTCCCCCTCTCCCCACCCCATCTCATTCTAGGTCAGGCAAGGACCAGCCTTGGTTTTGAGAGCTACTCAAAACCCCCAAACCCATGTTGTTCTCCATCTCGTCTTAGACTGTTCCATGCCATTTTAAGCTGGAATTTCATCTGCTTGCAATGCTAGTAATTCATGTGCCAGGTTTTGCACAGAAACTCCTCTTGGCCTGGTGCCTGAGGCAACGTCTCAGCCTAGTGCTGTGACGTGCCCCTCTGCCCCAGCTCTGTTCCCAGGAAGGGAATGTGCACTCATCTCCCCAGGGTAGGCTGTTTTCCTCTGTACGAAACTTGGGCCTCCAACCCATTTGCTGAAGGGAAACTCCCTGTTTTGGACGTGGAGGAAGGCCAGAACCGCTCTTGCCCTTCACCCAGCCCTCACGATGGTGGGTGTTCCACTATGATGCCTGCAAATTGGTCTAGAGTTCATTCTGTGCATACACAGGATTGTTTAGCTCTTACCTATGCACCAACTGAGAGAAGGATCCGATAATCCTCTACCTTTTTCATGCTGCCCCTGAATACGTAGGCTAATGAGGGGGAACCCAGTTCTTGCCCTTGGGAAGGCTTGCAGTCTGTTTGAGTTTCCAGGATCTACTGGAGAAGACAAAATTGAAGGTTTTCAAGGCAGTGGTTCAACAGGCATACCAGGTAAATGGGCTTAACCAGAGAAAACTGATTGGACATAAAATCTGACCTGGATTTTTAAAGAAGCAGGTGGATTAGAATCCTGGAGCTAGAGGCAGGAGGGGCTGTAGCAATCAGCCAAGCCAACCCCTTCACTTTGAAAGGGCGAAGGGCTGTCCAGAGAGTGCTAGGACGTGCCCAAGGCTGCCCAGCTGGCCAGTGCTGTTGCTGGGACCAGTTGCTGCAAACCAGCGCTGCCCCCTGACATGGATAGAGCCTGTGGGACAGCAGGTAGCCCCCAGAGCGGCATGCGCTGGAGGTCAGGAACTCCCCATGGTCATAAACAGAGGATTATTCCACGCACACATGAGCTTCCCGAGCCTCTGAGCTGGCTGCAGGTGGGAACAAAGACCCACTGGAGCCCTGCCTGTTTAATTCCCAATTGTAAACATGTCCCCCTCCCTCAGGTTACCTCTGTCTGGCTGGCTGTGGCCTCTTGTGCTGCTCTCAGCCTCCCCACTTGTGCCTGAGCCGTCACAGGGTTTTTCCTCCACATACGTCATGGGGACCTCGGCAGTGCCCTTGGCCAGGGCAACTCTGGCCCAGTGCCTGAGGGAAGGAGGGCTGGCTGCAGGATGACGGCCTCCTGCCCCCTGGGAAGGAGAGCTCCTGTGTTGGTAAAGCCCAGTGGACATGCAGGGGTGACTGTGTGAGGGGTAGCTGAGGGGGTCTGTGTTGGTGGGTATATTTGGGCATGTGTCTGCCTGTGCTGTAGGCAAATAGTGCTGGGCTTTCAAGAAAGTACCATTACCTGAGCAGGAGGAGGGGGAGGAGTAAAGGTGGGCACAGGTGCAATTTGACCCAAGACTGTTCCCTAGAGGAAACATGTGGTTTATTAATGAGGATTCCACCTGCTCTGCCAGGGAACCAGAGCCCAAGGGGAGAGTGGGGGATCCCGTGCGAAGGTGGGGAGAAGTGGGAGGAGGAGAAGGAGTGGTAAGAGCAACAGGGACTGGGGTGAGCAGGGAAGAATCACTGCTCTGTCTCCTGGTAGGCGGGAGCAGCCCTGGCCCCACCTTCGCAGCCTCGCTTGGGCCCCCTCTTCTCTCTTCTCTTTCTCCCTGTTTGGGAAAAGTTCCTTATGTCTTTTGTTGGGGTGACTGAGGTGCTTTGGTTAGAAGGAAGGTGGACTTGATCTTTGGTTTACTCCTCATAGATGTATGAGCAGTGACTATAATGACTTTTTCTTCCCCCTAGTTAAAAGATAACTGTTTTGCAACCAGCCTATGGGGGAAAGAAGGGGCCCTGGGGAAGGCCTGAGGAGCACAGCCCTGGAGTTTGTCCGGGGAGGACAGGGACAGGGGAGGGCTGTGTGGAAAGGTTGTGGTTTCAGTTTCCAGTTTGCTCTTTCTTTCCCTCTGCTGCTTTGGTTTCTGTTTTGTTTCTGCCTCGTGTTCTGAATGCCCCAGAAGGAAGGGATGGACAGCTCTGTGGGGGCAGGGTGGGAAATGGGGCAGGAGGCTGCTGTTGGGAAAGTGACATGTCAGTTTCCATCCCAGCCTCCCTGAACGTGCCCCTCTGCCGCCTTCCCTCTCTGGCCAGCCAGCCCCAGACTTCTAGGAGCAATTGTTCTGTCCTGCTCTAGGAGTTTCTAAGCTGTTCTCCCCCCAGCCAAGAGTAGCTCCTTCCAAGTGCCCTGCCCCCAAGCCAGTCTGATTTAGAAAACAGGGACTCTTCCTTTGGTGAATGGAAGTTACGTTTCAGAGCCTGTGAGATGGCCAGGTGACCTGCTGATTAGCAAGGACACCAGGGTTTGTGCTGCGAACCCTGGCTGGCCCTGCTGAGGCAGCCATCCTTTGGAAGGCTGTGTACTATCACTTTGGTCCTGCTGTCACCCATGCCATTTCTGGAACTCTCTTTGGGAGCTCCTTTAGCTTATGGCATGCTCTTTTGACTTTCTGAGCAGGTTTGACTTTTTAGGAAGTGTTTTAAAGGTGGCATCTAGGACACGTCAATATGTAGGTACAGAGGTCCTGGTGTGTTTCTTAGGCCACTAGACCTATGGTTTTATGGCCACACCTGGGGGTGCTTGGAGTAATCACGTAGCCTGAGTCTGTGCTATTCAGTACTTTACTAAGCCCTGGGGGTGGGGGTGGGGGTGGGGTGGCAGAGAGGGGAAGACAGAATCAGCGATTTCCTTGCTCTGGGCACATTTGCAGTCAGCATTGTTTGTTTGTTTAAACAGCTTCATTTGAGTGGAATTAAGCAACAGGCTTTAAAGAGGTGGAAAATGGCAACCTTCTTCATTTGGTCTCCATTGTGAGGCTTTGACTTGGGTTTGCTTCTGGGAGAACTGAGCCTGGGGGAATGGCCAGGGGGAGCCCCTAGACCTGGAAACGGGCAGGCACATCTGCAGAATCTTCGCTGTAGTAGTGGCTTTACTGCGGATGTGCATTCGAACCACCGGAGAACTTTTATACACAACTGAGTCCAACCCCAGACCGGTCAGTCTCCTTGCTTTCCAGGGGAAGAATTTAGGCTTTGATTTAAGACAAGCATCACCTTTGACCTTTGCCCCCCGGCCCTGGCATCACAGGTCCGAGGCGCGGGTGTAAAAGATGTGTTGTTAAATGGGTAGAAAAGGCACAAATTCTGTGGAATAATCCTAACCTGGGAAAGTGGACAGAGTGTCTTCCAGTAAAACAGACAAAAACCAAAAACCAAGAAACAAACAAAAAATAAACTAAAACAAAAACCTCTGGATGGATTGACGTGGATTCTGAGAACTTGACAGAAAGCCAGCTGGTAGTGGATAGTCAACCTGTAAGCCAGCCAAGAGAGGTCCACAACAGGCCAGGGGGCCCTGCCACCTCTCGGATCTCCTCTCTCCCACCTGTCCACCACCCAGCCATCCAGGAGCCCTGCCCGCTGTGAAGGGTGAGTTAGAGAACCGTCTGTGCCAGCAAACACTCCTTCACCGCACAGCGTTCCCTCGAGAGTGGCTCATTTCTCAGTAAGTCACTGTCTCCTCCAATGTTCTTTTTACTGCTTCTGATTATACCAATTAGAAACTTCAAAGCAGGTGCTAATGTGTCTTTAGCACTTTTCTTTAACACCTGCTGATTTCTGGTTGTTTAAGAAAGTGGGTGTGGTGTGCTTTGGGGCAATCTGCAGAGGGCTGCTATCAGAAGAACAGTGAGGAGTAGAAAACGGTTAACCCGGATCAGAGTGATGGACGAAGAATTGAAAGGAAATCTAGATCCTCTAGCCAGAGACTCTACAGCCTAAGGATGGCATGAGAACTCTGACACAGATGGGTCAGGGGGATCTTTCCCTTCTCAGAGCTCCAGAGACCTTTCTTTCTGCTCAAATTCAGAATGGAGAACTCAGCCCATGAAATGATTTTTAGGGAGACATAGGCACAGCAGAGTTCAAGGGAAAAGGCTGCAGTAGATGACTCGTTGGGGCTGCTCTTTCTTCCTCCCTTTGCTGGTTTCTTTCTGTTCACGGAGAACTGTCTCCAGGTATTAAAGGCTGTCCATGCAGTGTGGGAAAGACCTCCCCAGTCATCCTTCCAAATCATCCTGCGATGCTGGTCGGCCTCCACGTGCAGGGACAGAGCTATGTGTGGCAGGGCCCATGTTGCTGTCATTACACAGGCAGTCCTTCACTTAAACCTTGTCCTTCCTTTTTGTCATCCGCTGCTCAGTGACCAGTCTAGCTCCCTACCACAGTGTTAACTTCTCACATTCCCTGGATAACTTAGTGAGTAGGTCTGATTTGAAAATTGCTTCTGCTTCATCATAGCTCAAGCACTGGGCCCTCCTGGGTCCCAAAACTAGGATTCTGACACCCTATACCGGTGACACCCTGTACCCCACAACTTGCACCAACTGAGCAGCCCCCAGCGGTACTTGCTAAGCACAAACCCTTGTTGCCCCTTTGCCAGGTCTGTTGGTGTGGTGCTCGTTGTGGATCTCTGCTCCTCCACCTGCCATCAGGATGGTTTGATGTTATATTTTTTCCAGGAGCTGTTTCAAGTGAGAAACTCCTGGACATTGATAGATACAGGATAAATCTCGTGTGGCATGCCAGGAGCTGGGACACATGAGGTTAGGCCATCCCCCTGCTGTTAGAGCACGGTGGAAGGCAGCCTCAGGCTGGCCCTCACTCCTGGGAAGGGGCTTTAGTACTCAACACAGGGTACCCTGGACCTCCAACTCAGATTATCTGATGTGGGGGAGAATTTTTCTTCCTCTCATTTCCAGAGTTCTTGTGGCTTACTAGAAGACCAGAAGCAGGGAGACTGACAGCTGGATGTCTTGTGCAGATGGCCAAAACATCCACCCAAACTGTGTGACCCTGAGCAAATCACTTTCTTGCTTGGGAACGTGCTGCCCTCAACTCTAAAAAGAGAGAGACAAAGACAACTTGAGCTTGAAGCAACTTTGATGCATACTCCTGCGAATCCTTCACTTTAGAGCGGAAGGCAACAAGTGGAGGATTCCCAGGAGTAAGCATTAAAGTTCCTTCAAGCTCAAGTTGTCTTTGTCTCTCTGAGTCAAGGTAGCATGGCAGATACAGGAATCAAACAGCAGATTCAGATACTGATTTTGGCTCTTCCTGGTGACTTTAAGCAACTCATTCAACTTCTTTGAGCCTCAGCTTCCTTAACCGTAGGGTGGGAAAACAATAGCAGCTACTTGTGAGGTTCATGTGAGGAATAAATAAGATGATACATACATAATGCTTGGCACACAGACATTCTCGTGTGCTCAGTAAAATTAGCTGTTATCATTAATAGGTATATGTCCCATTTTTATCAAAAACAGCTGCTCTGTTTCATAAGTTTGGCTCCCATTTTATATTTCTCTCCAGCTTGAGTTTTTGAGCTCCCCAGATTTAGAGCTCCAACCTAGATCTGGCTGCTGGTCTCCTGCTTCCTTACTAAACTTCGCTACCTCTGCTTCCTCCCTGTAATGGAGGAGCAGCCAGCACACAGGCTCTTTTCCACCTCAGGACCTTTGCACAGGCTGTTGCCGCTGCCTGCATTATTCTTTCTACGGCATTTCCTTAACTAGCTCCTTCTCATAGTTTTGTTCTCTGCCTAAATGTCAGCTCCTCATAGTGGCCTGTCTGGACCACCTGATAATTTCTTAAGATTTCTCACAACTTGTATTTATTCTCCTTATCTAGCTGCTGTCTTGTGTCCATCTCTTCCGATAGAATGTAACCTTCATGTTTCTGTCTTGTCCACACCTATATTGCTAGTGCCTGGCACTAGGCCAGCTACAGAGTAAGGGCTCAGTAAATATTTGTTGGATGAATAAATTAATGGACCAATGGGTAATACAATATATTTACATGACACCATATTATTTATGAAGCACCTTCATAACTAGGCTCTCATTTTGAAGCCACATAAATGCCTGTGAGGGATAAAGAAATTGATCCAACCCCACATACGACAGCTGCCATGCAGGGAGGGTTATGGCAATGTGTGAGAAGAACCTTTATCCCAGTGAGGATGGAGTGGGATGGGAGGAAATGTATCAGGAAGGGAAGACTTCTTAGAGAAGGAGGCATGTGAGCTGAGCTTTGAAATTAGAGTAGAAGTTATCTAGGCAAAGATGGGGTTGGTGTGGGCAAGCATGAAGGCATAGAGGTATGAGAGGCCAAAATCTAATACAAGATTGAAACTAATAGGGCGGTTGAGAGAGGCATGGATAACATGTGGTCTGGTTTAGCGAGGGGGACATCCCTCGGACAGAAGAGATCAGGGAAAACCCGAGGGGGAAGGTGGCATTTGAATCTGACCCCATAGCCAGATGAGAATGGGTAGTATCCAGGGTGGTTCACTGATGTGGCCCGGATGGAATGAGGAGGGCTGGTCTGGGCTTCACTCAGCCAGGGACGAGGAGTTGAGCGAGCAGTGATTGGGAGGAAGTGGTACTTCCTGAGGCCAGGGCTGTAACCCAGGGTGAAACCCTGGCCTGAACAGTACTCTGCCCTGCTGTTCAGGCCCCAAAGCAACCCTTAGCTTGAGGCACCCATATCTTAATCCCTGCCCCCCAAGCTAAAGGCATTGAGTCTTCAAATGTGTGAATAAGGGCTGGGATAATAAGAGCAGCTAAGATAGAGGAAGCAGATCCAAAGGCCAACAAGCAGACAGATCATGTGAGTGTGTGAATGAGCTGGAAGTGGTTTAAAGAATGGCGAGTTTAAGCCTCCTCCAAAGACACTTGAATGCGGTACAAGCAACAATAACAGTCGTGCCTAATAAAACCATTTTGGGGGACTGGGTTCAACAGTGTGCTGCTAAATTGTGATTTCTGTTTGCCATGGGGGGCCACCAGGAGTGCAAAGGGTCAGTGGTAAAACGCCTATTCATCGGTTCCTCACCGCCCACCACTGAGACCCTCCATGCCCATACCAGTCAGACCTGGGACAGCCCTTACAGCGTTCACAGCCTCGTGGATCAAGAGACAACTCTGGGGGCATCAGATGTGGGCAGGGCCTGGGGGACCCAGAGGTAACCCAAGACTTGCCCAGATATTTTAGATAAGCCTGCCGGGTCAGGTGTATGATAAGAAGCAGAAACTCCATAATGATTTAACAGCAATTTAGAAGAAGAGAGGGAAGCCTGGGGAGGCACATCTCCAGCAGGTGTCTGGTTGAGCACAGACTGCTATGTTGGGGAAGGCAGCCACCAGGCCTTTCAGGGAAAACCTCTCTAGGCCAAGAGAGGAGGAGCTGAGTTTTTGCAAAAAGAACCAGAGAAGTGGACTGCGAGGACAGGAATCCTCCCAAGCCTGTGCTTCCAATAAATTACTCCATTTGAGAGAACGTGATGATATGTATAGAGAAACCTGCCAGCATGTTTGACCAGCTCCTACAGAGCTTGGCTGCTGGTGTGCCTCACAGACATTGCCCTGTTTGGCTGTGTGCTACCTACTATTTATTAATGCCCATCCTAATCTGATTTAGACAAAATGAATTATTATTAAACTCCCACAAGTCACACCTAACAGAGTCTAGGTATTGTCTTTGGAGCACCTGGGGAGCCTCCTAGGTCTCATCCCAGACTGACTTGCATCATAATACCTGCAAGGGGTTCCCGAAATCAGCATTTTTAAACAAGTGTCCTAGGTAATAATGAAAGTCACTAAAGTTTGAGAAGCATTGGCATAAAGTACTGCAAATGCTTTTATGAGATAGCACAACTTTGCTGAGTGAAAACAGCTCCAGTGACATGTAATGAACAAAAGAGTAAATGGTCTAGAACTGAGTACAAGAAATATCCGATCAATCATAAAGTATACGTTTATGTCCTGGGCCTGAGGGCTCCGGAGAATTCATGAAACAGTTTACTGTGCAGTTTGAAGGGGCTGTAATTTATCACAAAGGGTGAGAAGCTGGCCGAGGGGGTCCAGGTCTCAAGTCCCAGATGGGAAACAAGTGGGGCAGGAGGAAGTAGGCAGTGGATGTGTTCTCTCTCTAAAGAAGGGGGTGTGGGAGATGGGGAGGGCCACTCTCTCTCCTTTCCCTTCCTTAGTGGATTTAAAGGCCTGTTGCTCCAAACTTCATCTTTCTCTGCTTCCATCCTCCCCATATACAATGCAGTAGTACTCTGCCCCTGAACATTTAATTTGGGCTAATAAATATCATTTAAAAGGTAAATAACTCCAGGGAAAAGGAAGGCTACCTGTTATATTTCAGGGTAAATTGGTTTACTCAAACTGCTCTCCATGGAGCACAATGAGAGGAAAAGAGGTCTGGGGGCATGGAGGCTTGGGAAAGAGGCAGGCTAGGGAGCCACCTGGGGCTTGGGCAGCCAAAGAGCTGTGTGCAGACCCTGGCTGTTTCCAGAGTTGGGAAGATGGGGCCAGGGCTGGGAGCATACCAAAAGCAACCTCTGTTGACTTACTTTGACATTTCCTGTAATCATCTCAGAGATCAAGTAGGAAGACTCCTTCTCCTCTCCACCCAGTCTCTGCGCTAATATGCTGAAACAGCCCTGACCAATGGGACCAAGGCCTCTTCGTTGCTAAACTCAACAGTTCTGATCTCAGTTAATGACCTACCTCTTTGCAGTGTTTGGCCCTGCAATTCCTCCTTGAAACCCCCTCTTCCCTGATTTCTTTGACTTCACTCCTCTCTTGGTTTTCCCTAACCTCTCTGCACTTTTTCCTCAGGCTCATCTACTTTCTTCTCCCATCTCTTAAACACTGAAATTCCCGTAAATCCTATCTTTGACTCCAGAAATTTCTTTTCACCTTACTCATTTTCACTGGGTGCTCACTCACTTCTGTGCGTATCTATCACAGTTCATGAATGTATTCATTCAGCAAATATTATTGAATGCCTACTTCGTGCTGGGCGCTGTATGATTCCTGAGTCAAAATTGGCAGCCCGGGTTTCTTTTAATTTCCAGACCACATATCAAATTGCCTTCAGAATTTCATGTATGTAGGACATTCATAGATGTATATTTGAGGCTGTGTTTCTTGAGATGGAGATTCAGGTGTAAATGATTTATTAAGGGCATTCTCTTCAGAAAAACTTCTAGGGGAGTTGGAGAAACCGAGGAGGGAAGAGGAAAGACCCAGCAAGGATGTGGTCTCAGATAAAGTCTAGCCAGAGACTGACTGGGAGAATGAGAAGCCTCTGGAGTGTGAGTCACACTTCATAGCTACTCTACCTTGAAGTAGAGGGGCTGAGCTTTGGCACCTTGTAATAGAAAGGCACTGTCCTCCCACCCCCCTGACCTGGTGTGGGGTTGTCACTGCCCAGGTGTCTCTTGGAGAAGTGTCACCCGTCAGTTGAAGGAAAGTCTCCAGAGATGGGCTCAGGTGTGAGCTGCTAGCTGCAACACTTTTAGAGCTGGAGGCTGGGTGTGGTGGTCAATAAAGGAGCCCTGGTGGGACACCCACAGCATCTCTTCTAGCAGCTGAGCCTTACAAAGTACAGATTATGTGTCCAGCACCATCATAAATGCTTCATGTGCATGAACAAACGTAACCTTTAAGTAACCCTGTAATGTAGTTATTCGTATTCATGTTTATCCATGTTTTACAGTAAAGGGGCTGAGACATAGAGGTTACACATAACTTGCCCGAGGTTCCTCAATAAGTGAGTGATGGAGCCAGGATTCAGACCAAGGAAGGTTGGTTCTAGATTCCATGCCCTTAAGTGCTACCTCAGTCTATTGAGTCTTAACATGCACCAGGCACTGTACTAGGCATTGGGGATCCAGCAGTGAAATCAATACAGAAATCCCTGCCCTCCCTGATGTTACTTTCCAGTGAGGGAAGATGGACTAGGAGTGAATAAGTAAACTTTATGATCCAGATGGTAATAAGTGCCAAGGAGAAAAGTAAGTAAGGGAAGGGTGGTACGGAGTTCTAGTGGCAGCCGTAGCTTTGAAGAGGGTGGCCCAAGGGGGCCCTCGTGTAGAAGCCATTTTAGCAAAGATCCAAAGGAGGTGACTTCTCTGCTTCCACTCTGACCAATCCCTCTGGCTGACCCTGATTTACTTTCCCTCTGCACAGCTGCAGGGAGATTCTTGCGAATCATCTGTTCATGTTCCTTCCCTGAGTGACACCCTTCAGTGGTTCCTCACTGCCCTTAGGATAAATCCAGCGCTCCCGCCATGGTATGAGATGCATCCTGATTTGAGGTCTGCTTCCATTCCTGCCTCTTCTCGGAAGGCCTGCTTCTAATGTTGTGATGCCCGGGGCAAGAGTACAAACAGAAACCCACATATCCTATGTGTAAATATTGAAAAGTAATATAGCAAGCTGACAAACTGCTAAATAAAACATCTACCCTTTACTTTGACAAATCTATCTTCATAGCGAATTAGGAAGCCAACTTCACATTTAGATTTGTTAGACTGCTCTGAGTTCCATGCTGGAACTTGGCAATCCAGGGAGACTGGCCCCTAGCCCATGGTTGCCTCCCTTCTCTGCCCACTGCCCAGCTCTGTCTTCCTGCAAGCATGTGGACTCCCCAGCTCACATATCCATGTTCTAGCCACATCTCTGTGCTCATACTGGTGGTGTTACTTGTCCTTGGGGGATTGGACCCAGAAAAGAGGTACATGTGGGCCCAGGAAGTAGGTTAAGGGTCTTTTGGGTGGAGAATTTTAGGGTTTTAGGTAGTAGGAGCTTAGTCTAGAAGGTGGGTGGACTCTAGGTGGCAAGTTGCTTTGTTCCCTGGTGAGGGGAGGGTGTGCAAGAGGAGGGTCAGAACCCAGAACAGGGCTCTCTAAAGCACTTAGAGCAGCACCCTCTCATCACTCTCTGCCTCTTATCCATGTGCCTAAACAAAGTGAACTGCTGGAACTTTTCAACATGCCATGCCCTCTTGCTTCTGTGATTTTGTGATTTCGCACAGACTGCAGAATAGAGGACATACAATTGGAGGCCTTGTCCTACTTGCCCTCAACTCCTGTGAGCATCCTAACCTAATCCCTTATCATGGACTCTTAACCACCACCCTCAATTACAAAAACACATGTAGTGGCAAATGGTAGGGTATAATACGATATAGTGACCTGAGCATGGGCTTTAAAGTCTTGGTTTTGTCTCTGTTTATCCACTTAGTAGTCATGTGACTTTAGGCAAAATCTGTGCCTCAGTTATTTCTTGCATGGAGATAACCAGACCAAGTATATAAGTTATTGTAAGGATAAAATGGAATAATGGGTATCAAGTGCCCGACCCCAGGCCCTGGCATAGAATAAGCATTGGTAAAAAGTTCTTTTCCCTCCCCCAACCATGCTCTTTCCTTGAAACCAAACATACAGAGCGCCTTGGGAGATTAGGCTGCTTTCATAGAAAGATGCCAATTAGATTAGCTCTCAGCACTCAGCCCCTGGGCGCCTGTCCCCATCTCCTGAGCTAGGGAGAATTTCCTAGAGAATATTAGTGCCGGATTTCTACTTCTGGTTGTCAGGGATTATTAGTTAATAGTGTGTAGGCTGCTACTGATCACCACGTTTAGATACTGGGATAGTCACACTCCAGCTCATGATGGCAACACTGACTATTTGTCGTTAGGGATGAAGATTTCTCCTGTCAGCATAATTACAGTAACAACAGTGGACCCCGGGGAGCAGGTGAACAAGGAGGCTGGTCATCTCTAAGGAAGGGCAAGACCGCGGTTACCTTGCAGTGCCTGACATAGTGGGCATGCAGTGACTGTGAGTCGAGCCAAATAAAGCTAAGAACAATGAGAGAAGCCAGTAAACTCCAATAGAAAAGTGGATAAAAGAACTAATTGGGTAAGTCACAGAGAAATACTTATGGGCCAATAAGCTATAGCTAGTAATCAAAGAAATGCAAATTTAAATGTAATGCAATATTTTTCCTAGAAAATGGGCAGAGATTTAAAAAATTCATTGGCCAGTGCTGATGAGGATACAGTAAGGGGGGCGACTCTCACACATGGTTAGTGGACATAGAAGTTGATATGCCTTTCTGTAAAGAACTAGTGAGAATGAGGGATGCCTGGGTGGCTCAGTTGGTTAAGCGACTGCCTTCGGCTCAGGTCATGATCCTGGAGTCCCAGGATCAAGTCCCGCATCGGGCTCCTTGCTCAGCAGGGAGTCTGCTTCTCCCTCTGACCCTCCCCCCTCTCATGTGTGCACTCTCTCTCTCTCATTCTCTCTCTGTCAAATAAATAAATAAATAAAATCTTTAAAAAAAAAAAAGAACTAATGAGAACGATTATGTTACGGTATAGGTATAAGATGGACTATGCGTCATTAAATGTAATAGTTTTGAAGACATTTTAGGTATGAGAAAAAATTCTGTGTTGCAGTAAAAAGCAGAACACTATGCAGTATGAAAATTACATGCACAAAAAAGACAGGAAGGAAATAGACCAGAGTATTATAGCTTCTTACCATTAGCATCTCTTACGTAGATCTTTGAATATTTTAACTTTTCTATAATTAGCAGGTATTTCTTTTATAATGGGAAGGAAATTCCATAAATTAAGAAAGAGTCATTTTGCTTTCAGATGATAGGGTGGAGAAAATTATTTATGGAAGACTCTGGCCATTTGTCGTCTCAGTAAGAGTCAAAGAAGGAGAAGAGGCAACTCCTTTTCTTTGGGGTGCAGGATTTGAGGAGGAACAAAAGACTCAGGCTTCCTCTCATGTTGAGTCTAGTCTTTTGTATCAACAACAAGAAATGGAAAGAGTCTCCTTGCCCAGGGAGTTTTGGGAAGCCTAAGTAAGCTGCTGTATGCTTGAGACATTCACACAATCACAGGGGCTGTGGTCTCTTCACTGTCTGTGACATTCTCATCATTGGTTGAGATTTGAGAATGAAGCCTGAAAAGGGGCTTTGTTTCCTTTTGTGGCTCAAATCATCCAATTGTGGCCTTACCTCCAGTAGCTCTAAATGACTGATGGGTGGTGGGACACATCTGTGGGTTATGCAGCATGCACAGTGGTTAAAGCAAGTGCTATCTGGGAAATAGGAAATTAAACAAAACACCCTAAGGTAATACTACACCAGGATTTATATAAAAATGTGAATTAACCAAAATCTGTTTTGAGTTATAAAATAGATACATAGATTAAATAAACTAAGAAGGATGGAAGGAAATACCCCTAACTATCAAAACATAGAATTTCTTCCACACTGACATGTTATAACTATTTTGACCTGCATTTTTTTTCCCTTCCATTTCTTAGGAGTTATAAAGTCCAAGTGCTTAGAGACAGGTTGCTACTTAATAAGTTGTATGGCAACATCTTGATTCACTTAGCCTGATTACTTTTTGGTTTTCAAGATGGTCACTGTAACATCATCTGGCCTTGATTTCAAGAGTAGTTTCCCCTCTCTTAGCTTCCTGAAACACACCTTTTTACACCCGGGCTGGTGTAATGGAAGTACATGAGAAAACTGGACTACATCCACATCCCAGCCAGTCCCGCCCTTGGCCATCTAAGAGCAATCAGCACGACTCAGCAACCTGATTTAAAAAAAAAAAAAATTGATATACATTTGAACTACAAGTTACACATTTTAAATACAATGGTGGCAAATATATGTTATCAGTGCTTCGTGTACCATTTGCTAATCAATGGATAGAATCAGCCTAGAGCCCTTTATGGAAAAAGATTTTTTGGCCCAGTTTGGGTTCAGTGGTAAAGCATACCAGTGTCTGTCATTGATGTGGGCACAGGGAAGGACAGACGCATACCAAAGACTTTCCATCTCAGATTTAAGGGCAATAGGGTCCTTGTCTTTAGAGAGCTTGCATTCAAATAGGGAAAGCATGATTCATGCCAGGAGCAAGAAAAGGAGACAAAAAAGTAAAACACAATTATGAACGCTGGAATAGTAAACATCCAAACAAGTACAACTGACTGTAGGGAAGGCTGAGTTACTTGCTAAGTGCTGGGAGAAGCCAGAATGCCCTTGGTCAGATGGGGTTAATCTGGAAAGGTTTTCTGAGGCAGTGCATTTTGAGTTGGATTGGAAGGCAGCCAGGAGACATGGTGTGAAGTTGGAGGGGTGGTCCAGATTAAAAGGAATGCAGGTTTCTGGGATGCTTTTTGACTGTGTTCGCCAAAGTCTCATCCACCCAGAGTGACCATGCCTGACCTCTGACCTCCCCACAGTGAGGACGTGTGCAAACGTGGCTTCACCGTCATCATCGACATGCGGGGCTCCAAGTGGGACCTCATCAAGCCCCTCCTCAAGACGCTGCAGGAAGCCTTTCCAGCCGAGATCCATGTGGCCCTCATCATCAAACCTGACAACTTCTGGCAGAAGCAGAAGACCAACTTTGGCAGCTCCAAATTCATCTTCGAGGTGAGCCAGACCTCTCTCTTTGCACCCCCTTTCCTTTCCCCTTCTGCTACCCACACATTTCTCACTTCTGCTTCTTCACCTATCCTATGATATGCAGGATGGCAGGGGCTGATATTTCAGAATTCCTTGGGTACTGTGGTCTTACCAGTGAGTCTTGGAAGGAATAAGAGGCTCGAGAGATTGTCCTGAACTCTTAGCCAGTCTGTTGAAATGCTGACCCTGGCTGGTTTGCGGCTCCTGCCCTCCCCGGGCTGCGTGCTCTCCCACTCACCCTTTCTGAGGCAGGCTGTGGTCATTAATGTGTGGCTTTATCTCAGCCTTTCCCCTTGACTTCCTGCCTTCTGCCTACCACTGCCCTGCCCGCCCCACATCACTGAGTCCCCCTCTCTGTGTCTGCCCCTCCCAGACAAGCATGGTGTCCGTGGAGGGCCTCACGAAGCTGGTGGACCCCTCCCAGCTGACCGAGGAGTTCGATGGCTCCCTGGACTACAACCACGAGGAGTGGATCGAGCTGCGGCTCTCCCTGGAGGAGTTCTTCAACAGTGCTGTGCACCTGCTGTCCCGCCTCGAGGACCTGCAGGAGATGCTGGCCCGGAAGGAGTTCCCTGTGGACGTGGAAGGCTCCCGGCGGCTCATCGACGAGCACACACAGCTCAAGAAGAAGGTGCTGAAGGCCCCCGTGGAGGAGCTGGACCGGGAGGGGCAGCGGCTGCTGCAGTGTATCCGCTGCAGCGACGGGTTCTCGGGGCGCAACTGCATCCCGGGCAGCGCCGACTTCCAGAGCCTGGTGCCCAAGATCACCAGCCTCCTGGACAAGCTGCACTCCACCCGGCAGCACCTGCACCAGATGTGGCACGTGCGCAAGCTCAAGCTGGACCAGTGCTTCCAGCTGCGGCTTTTCGAGCAGGATGCCGAGAAGGTAGGAGGGGAGCCGCCAAACCCAAGTGGGGCTTGGGGAGAGGGGGCCCATAGCTTTTTAGGGGAGCTTATGGAGGCTGCTAGTACAACTTCCTGAGGAATAATACTTCCTTGGAAAGCTTTAAAAAATGCACCTACTGGGGGCAGCTGGGTAGCTCAGTCGGCTGAGCGGCTTACTCTTGATTTCAGCTCAGGTGGTGATCTCAGGGTTGTGGGATCAAGCCCCCTGTGGGGCTCCATGCTGAATGTGGAGCCTGCTTGAGATTCTCCCTCTCCCTCTGCCCCTCCCCTCCCCCCCCCCCACGCTTATGTGTGTTCTCTCTCTCTCTCTCAAAAAAAAAAATGTGCTTACTGGTTTTGGCTGATTTATTTCAATCATATATTTGGTCATTAATCACTGACTTTTTAAAGCTCCCCTTATATAGTGTTTATTATGTGCCAGGTACTGTCGTAAGCACCACGTGTAAATTAACTTATTTTAAACATCTCAACAATCTTAAGAGGTAGGTGTATTATCATGATCCCGTTTTACAGATGAAGAAACCAGGAAGGTAAATAACAGCCAACCTGAGCCGTGCGAGGTGGCTCCAGAGTCCACACTTGTACACCGGGGCACTCTGCCCCTGTCAGGACATGCAGCGAGTGGGGCAAGTCGGCTGAGCAACAGCAATAATAATACTGTTACGACTTAGTGATTACTGTCCTGCAGTGTCCTTTACCATTGACCAAGCGCTTTCACAGGCGGCCTCTTATTTAATCTGTGCAGCCCTTTGATCCTTTGAGGTGGGTGGTGGTGCCTCAGCTGACATGCAGGGAAACGGGTGCTCTTTGATCTTGGGGCTTTAATGGCAGACTTGACATATGAATCCCGCTTTCTTCCCTTTGAAGTTCAGGGCTCTTCCTTCCATACCACTTCTTTCTGGAGGTTTTTCCTCAGCTGCTGAGTACTTTCTCAAGCGAGACCCCATTTTTCCAGCAGTGACTTTTCAAAGCTTTCCCCTTATCAGGGGACATATGAGAAAGTGAAAAAGAAAGATGGATCGTGCCTATTTGCCAAAGACACAAAAGTATCTTCTCTAGATTCTCTCCAAGCTAAAGAAGGGAGTTTACTTCATACATAATATGCACTTTAAGAAGAGTGAAATGGGTTTTCCTCCTATCAGTTTTCTGGGGGGAACTTATATTTAAATGCATAATACTAGTCTTAGCGATACCAGGACATCTCAGGCACCTGTGAGTTTTACTGACAGGGTCTGACATAATGGTTTTGTGTCTTTTAAGAGCCTGTATTGAAAATGTCTCTAGGTATTTGTAAGTAATGAAATCAGGCTACAAAACTGTATATGATTATGATCCCAATTTATGTGAGAGTGCTAACATAGGTATAAATGGGAAAAAACTCACCACAGTGCTAATAGTTTTGATTTCAAGGGGCCAGGCTTATGGTTGATTTTAATTTCTCCTTATATTTTCTAATCTTTTATAAAATCAGATGAAAACCAACATATGTGATTTTTAAAGGCTGCATAGCCGCTTTCCACAAAATTTAAGCCAGTTTTTGGAAGGGACATGTAGAGGGGTTTCTGGCACAACCTTAGGAGTTTCGAGGTCTCCCCCGGCCTTCCTGACGCCTCCTTGCGCAGGGGCCTGGCAGCCGAGGTCCAACCCTGGCCCTGCCCCACCCTGGGAGGGGCCCCTGGGACTACAGAAGCCCTGTCACTGCTCACCAAATGAGGAGAGACACCAGGTCAGAAGCAGCTGCTCTCTGAAGCCAGCGGCAGGTACTTTGGCTCCTGTGGCCAGTATTGGAAAGGTCTGGACGTCTCCTTGCTTGCGGTCTCTTCTGCTCTGGGGCAGGGAATCTGCTTTGCAGTCTGGCCCGGGTGCCTGTTTCAGTGAGCCACGGTCAGAAGGGGAGGCCAGGGGACTCAGGTCTGCCTAGAAGTGTTTTGTTGGAGGCATTTCACCGCATCCCTGGAGCTCAAGGTTATGGGAAGCCTTCATGGGGCACAGATGGTGCCTGCCTCAAAAACAAAACAAAACAAACAAAACAGAACACCTGAGCCTCAGAAATCCCCAGGTAGGGAAGCAAGGCTGACCTTCTAGAGTCGGCCAAGCACTGGTCAACTAAGCAGTCATTTCTGCCACACATTATATCTTCTCAATTCACGCTCACAAGATTCTTATGGTATAGTATTGTCCCTATTTCACAGTCCAGGAACGCTCAGAATGGATGCTGACAGGCACTGGAAGCTCAGACAGATGAAGTGGCTTGCCCAAGATCACACTGTGGGTCAGGCAGAGCCAGTACTGGGTCTATGTCCGAAGCCCCCCAAAGTCTGACCCAGCAGCCGTGACAGCTGTCTGCTCCCAGGAGCTGCCTCATGCTATTGCTGAGCACTGCCTGTCAAGCCCTGAGCCCGCTGGCCCATGCCCCGGGGACTCTGGGGACAATCTCAAATCCCACCTTTGAATGTCCACTGGACAGCAGGGGCTCTTAACCTTCTGTGCTATGGACCCTTCTCAGAATAACATTTGTAAAGGTACAAAATAATATATAGGCTTGGAAAATAATTATTGAAGTGCAGTTATTGCATTTTTAAAAACAACAGTAACTTTTATACTTGCTTAGGAACACGTTAAATAACAAGCTCTAGTTGAAGTCCTATAACTACCATAATTTTGAAGTAGTGATGAGCATATATGACATTTCAGGGCAACATATGTGTGTTTCTATTGATGTCAGAGGCATGACTATTGCTAACGTTAATGTAGTTTGCTGCCTACATTCATAATCGAAGGGAATGCTATATTTCAGTTAAAGGTTAGTGAAAATCAAGGCGTATTTTTTTCCCTATCCAAGTACACAATCCCTCAGTTCTATGCAGGACTCTAAGTTTAGGATCCATGTCCCAGGTGTGTTCATACCATAAAAAGGTGTGTGTGTGTGTGTGTGTGTGTGTGTGTGTGTAATGTGTGTGTAGAGGCGGGGGGGAGAATATCAAAAATGAAACAGGGGCAGTGAAGGGAGGATGGGAAGAAGACAGCCCAGGAATATTTTGATATTGAGTCAGTGATGAAAATGTGGCTCAGGCTTGACCTAGCTGCCACAGAAAATGTGCTGGGTGTGGGGCAGGAGAGAAAAACAGTCCTTTTAAGTTGCTTCAAGATTAATTTAAAATATCTGTGCAGAACCGAGTGTCTCAGCCCTTGACTTATTTGGTGTTTTTGAAAGAGGGTGAGGAGGGTGGCGGTTTGGGGTAAGGGTTGTGTGCGTGGATCCACATCTAAACAAGAGTGTGAGGAAATAGTTACTGCATGAGCCACATCTTAGTCTCCTTTCTGGTGGGAGGCCTGTTGGAGGCCTGCAATTCTGGATCTGGGAAACTCGATTGGTGCTCGCCCAGCTACTATTTTTGTGAATGGGTGAGTGCAGTCCCCCTGCTGGCCCTGTGGGTGACAGCTTGTTTCCCAGGGCTTGAATAATAGGTGTTGCTCCCCATTTACCAGCCGGCCTTGGGGAGTGAAGCCATCTCTCCCCACTTCCCCCTGACCTCTGAAATGACCCTTCTTCACCTTGGGAGTGGGGTGGGGAGGGAGCCATTTTCTCTGCAATCAAACATTTCGGGAGGGGGGACACTTCCACAGATAATTCATAAGGCGGGCCACCCATTCATTTCATAAACCTCCATTGAGCAGCTGCCATGAGCCCAAAATGAGGCACTTGGATAAAGACGAGTAGGCTAGAATTTCTGTCCTGGAACAGCAAGCTGTCACAAACTCCTAGTTATTATTATTTACATCTGCGGTGTGCACCCCCTGTCCTAGGCACAGCCTCCACGACTGGGGAGTTTTTAGAGAAGAGGGAATGTTGCAGCTCAGGAATGATAGGGAAGCCTTAATGGCAACCTGTGGGAGGACTGGACATCTCAGAGGTGATTCAAGTAGTACACAGTGCATCTTGTTGGGTGCCCTGTGCCTTGGTCCTGTGCTCTCCAGTCTGTGACTAATGGGCCTGTCCTCCACTGTGCTCACAGACCACAGGCGGGTCACTCCTCATTAGCAGATGCAGATTAGGGCTCTCTTTGCAGACCTGTCTCACAGCTGATTGTGCCCACAGCTGCCCGGGACCCTGTGTGATGGAGGCGTCTGCCCTGCAGTCACATCCCGCTACCGGAGAGAAGGGAGGCCTCTTCCCCAGTAGCGGGCAGTTTGTGGTATTAAGAGCATTAAGTAGACTTCTTCCTCGTCCTCTTGCTGCCCAGTGGAGGATCCTCCCTAGCTGCCCCCACCCCTCACCCCACCGCACCTTTCCTGGGTGCCTAGGGCACATCTTAGAATGGCAGAGCTGGAAAAGACCTTGAGATCAGAAAGTCTACCTCCCACACACTGTGAGGAACCCAGCCTTGTCATCCTGGTGACAGCCATTGTGACTTCATGATGCCCAGCAATGTGCCAATGCCAATGACGTGTATCAGAAAATATGGAAGCTGCCTCACCATCCACCTTGCGGTGTGCGGAAGGCCCACAGTCTTCTAGTCTTTGCAGGAAAGAAGTGCCTCAAAAGCCTCCAGTGTGTGACTGACTTAACTGGTACAGAAACCTTCACCTACTCTGATTCTAAATAAATCCTGATGTCTACCCAGGAGGCCCATGTTCTAGTCTTGCCCAAAGCCATTCCAGAAAGAAGTATATTCCCACCCCCTTGTGGGAGAATTCCCTAAACAGTGCACAAGGCTACCCTGCAGGGCTTCCAGTGTTGGAATCATGCTCATTATTGGTTTATGCAGCACAGGGTTGTTTCCTGTGTAAAGCTGTGCTTGGAACATGCTCCAGACTAGACCTTTAGCACCACAGTCATGAGGGTATTTAGGTGCCCACCTCCTCTGCAACCAAGGCATGTGCTCACAGGAGACCGTCGCAGTTGCTTCAAGGAGACTGGCCTCACTACGCTGCCTGTGGGAAAGCTCCCTTTGGAGAACCGAATTCTAAATGCCTTCCTGCATGTTCATTCTTGCATGCTGAAATTCTGTTCACACCTAAGGGTGCCATGTCTGGGCTGCAAGAGAGCTGACTGGGATTCAGATTTATGCTGAGGTGCCACTCCACCAGTTGGGAGACCCTAGGCACATCTTTAATCTCTGACTTCCAATAGGCACATCTTTAATCTCTGACCTCCAATTATGTTCCCCAAAAAATGAAGATGGAGAATTTAGATTAGCTCAGTGGCTTACAACTTTTCTTCTGCTTCTACACCACACTGTCCTCATGAACAACACTTTCTCTCTGTGAAAATGTCTTTCAAAAGAAGAAGTCGTGTGTCAGAGCATGTGTGTGGTCATGGTAGAGGCTAGGGTGGCGATGGTGGTAGAGATCAGGCTTGTCAGGGGATACATCAGAATCTCCAGATTGAGGGACGCCTGGAGGGCTTAGTCTGTTAAGCATCTGCCTTCGGCTCAGGTCACGATCTTGGGGTCCAGGGATGGAGCCCCACATCAGGCTTCCTGCTCAGTAGGGAGTTTCTCCTTCTGCCCCTCCCCCACCCACTCATGCTCTTTCTCAGTCTCTCTCTCAAATGAATAAATAAAATGTTAAAAAAAAAAAAATCTCCAGATTGGTGAAGTTTGATAAAGAGCCCACCCACCCTGGCCAAACATGCCTGTCATTCCTCCTTCTTTCAGGCTTGCCCTACAAATGATATCTAAGCCTCCTTATAGCTCAGCAATTCTATAATAATTTTTGCCTTTTTGCTATTCATTCTCCCCAAAAATCTACAGTAGGCTCTTCTGTCTTCAAGGTTGTCACCTTGTTTAGTGACGGAATATAAGTTTTTCTCAGCAAATAGAACGATCATCTGTTGAGTTCTAGTCTTGCTTTAAAAAAAGCAGCCTGAGCTGCTGCCCCGGCTTACTATGAGAATCGAATGGGGTGGTGTGTGGAGGCGCCAGCACTGGGCTTCCCTTCTATTCCCCTGTGGCTGGGTCAGTCATGCCTTCCTCTTCAATCACTGGCGGCCTGCCAAGACCACGCAGAGCGTCGTTGATGCTGTCTTCCAAATGGACTTGCTCTAGATAATTTTCAGTGATCCCTAAATGAAACAAAATCAAGAATTGAGTTTTGAGAGAAGTCAGCAATTAGGATGTACATTCACAGGGGCCCCCAAAGATCACTAGGTTGTGTGATGCCCTTGGCTGAGGTACAGAGAAGAGCACCTAAGTCAAATGGGGGTCCTATCTGCTGGGTCTGCCCTAGGAAAGGTCTCTGGGAAAACAGTCCCTTAGGAAAGTGATTCCCCCAGGGGGATGGGATTACCCCCTCCCCATACACCTTCTATATCTGAGACATTTGTCACCTTCTGCTTTGCATTATAGCTAAGAGTGTATTTGTCTTATTCTCCTGCAAACTTGAGCCCAGAAACACTCCCAACAGTCCATCCAAGAAACACATCTATGCATTTTGATTTTCTTGGGGTTCTGTACAAACAAAATAATGTTACTTTCATGTTACCATGAGAAAATATTAGTGGGGCCCACTGGGTGAAAGGCATCGTGGCAGGCAGCAGGGCACTGTGCTAAGGGTTACGTGCTTATTGTGTTTTGCTCTTTGTATGTCCTGTTAACCGCATTAGTAATTCAGGACATCCCCAGGATGCCCTGTCCCTGGGCAAAGTATCCACTGCTGTTTCCTGCCCTCTCCCTTCAAGGTATAAACAGTTTTGATCATACCCCAGGGCCCAAAGCAAGACCCAAAGTTTCATCCCGCCTGGAGTGATGAGAACCAGTAGGACCACTTGTGGAGAAATTCCTCTGCCTCTCCTTCCTGCCAGACACTGGCCCACTGCTGCTTCTCTTCGCCATACTTCCAACCCCCATGCCCCCAAGCCAGCAGTGAGCATGACTCCACACTCATTTGTTAAATTGAAGTGCCATTGTAGCAATTATAATACAGAATATTGTTTTTGAATGTTGGTTTTTCAAGTGCTCTCACACCCCTGACCTTAGAGGTTTTGTGGTCCAGCCCTTCCTTTTATACAGCAAACTTTGACCCAGAGTGGGGACCCACCCAGAGTCATCCAGTTGGTGGTACATCATTTGGTCTCCCATCTACTTTGTGTGTCAGGGCCAGGCAGGTGCGAATATGGGCATCATTTCATAGATGGGAGAGTTGAGACTTGGTGAGGCTGGGCAGTGTGCCTGGGAGAGAGTTCAGGTGGGCAGCGTAGGGAGGTTGAGCCCTCTGTCTGTGGTTCAGTCCCCTGAGCCCTTCTTGTTGGGAGGGGGGCTTCAAAGAGCTGCAACCTTGGGGCAGCCAGAGGGCAAGGTCTTTACTGGGCTGTTTGTAATTTCCTGCTTTTTTTAGAAAAAGGCTTCGGTGCCCTCTTGTTCCTGCCCTCCCTCCTCCTCCTGGGGCCTAAACCACCGCCCCCTGCACCCCCCGCTGACTGGGCTCAGGGTGAGGAAGTGTGTCTGCATCCCACCCCTACACAGGACACAGTGTCCTGTATTATTTCCAGCCTGCTGGTCCTGGGAATCTCTACTTACTTTTTCTTATTTCCTCCCCTTGAACATTAGAAACATTAGATTCCAAAAATAATCCAAGTCACAGTGTTCTGCAGGCTGCATGTGTGAGTGTTCTCTCCCAAAGCTGTTTTTCTCCTCCTCCCATCCTTTCTCCCTCTCCTGCGTTTTCAGCCCCACTGTATGTGGAGGTCACAGGCCTGCATGAGGCCTGTGGGTGTGGAGAGCAGATCAGAGGCAGGACTGGGAGGAACTCTAGGCAGGGGGTGGGGGTGGGGGACTTAGATCCCTCCCAGGTCTCCCACGTGGGCTGCAAAGGGCGAGACCAGACAGCCATATGTGAATAGCGTACATATGTGGCCTCTACTTGTGAATGGACCCTACAGAACTGTGGGTCCCATAGTGACCCCTTAGAACTGAGAACATGGACACTATGTTAACAATGTTTCCAGAATCCAGGTTGTCACTCTGATTCTGTCTGTACCAATTTAGGTGAGCTAGAAAGAGAAGGTCCTGATCGGAGACAGAAGTTGTGTGAGGTACAGGGAAATAACTGAGAATCATTGATTCACTCATCGGTCAGCAGACATTGAGTGTCTCCCACGTGCCAGGTCCTCTGCTAGGTGCTGGGGACCCTGTCTCCCACCCAAGCCCTGGATAGGAGAAATCATGTAGGGAAGCTTAGGGAAAATCAGACTCAGCACTGATGTGATTCCTGATACCTTTTAAGAAAAGGATGACACAGAAATAGTGCCCACTCTAGTGGTTAGAGCCTGGTTAGATATCTAGGTCTCTGTTGCTTACTGGGCAGGAGTTAGGGTTTGGGGCGGGGGGCTAGTGTGTAGTGGGGAGACAGTGGGGGTGGCCCAAGAAGAAAGGTAACATGTCAGCTCTGCCCCAGTAGGGGAAGTGGAGGGAATGTCTTAAGTACCATTTTTTGAAGAACAAAAAGACATTCAGGTACAAGTTATTAAGTGGAAAAACAAATTGAATCTCTACAGTAGAGACCTTTATCAAGGCATTTTACTTTGCAGAATGCACCTTCTTTCCTTCCTTCATCTTCTATTTTACTCCCCTGAACCCCTCTCCTTCCTTTCCCATTTGTGACCTTTCTCCTCCATGTGCTTTCACCCCCTCCAGCCTACACTCACCCCACTCTTTTTTGCTTCATTCTCTCTGAACCTGTTGTTTCTCTTCCCTCTTGTGGTCCTGCTTCCTTCTTTGGGTGGAGCTAAGGGAGGGCTCCAGGTGACTCAGGCCTCCTCGGGAGGGGAGAAAGAGAAAAGGCCAGAAGACCCAGCAACTGCTTCTAGAAAAAGCACTGACTGTGCAATCAGAGACCAGGATTTGAATCCCCACCTAGCCCCTGGTGAGCTGAATGGCTCTAAGTGTCCAATTTACCCTCTGTGAGCAGCTTCTTTATCAATAAAATGTAGATTTTAATAAATGCCTTAGGATTGGTATGGATTAAAGAAAATATGTATATAGCATCTAACATGCCCAGAGTCTAGTAGGTGCCCAACAGATGGTGGGTTTGTGGAGGTAGACTCAAGGTGGGCCACGTACATAGATGGGATCTGAAGTGGAAGAGAGGCATGGGGAGGCCTGTTGGGGCGGGGGAGGGAGGGCAGAGAGCACATCATCATCCACAGCAAGGGTGCTGGAGCAGACAGTGGGCAGCATGCGGCAGCAAAGTGTGTAGGGGAGGTAGGTACCTGGTGCCTGGAGAAACCAGGAAGGGGTCTTGAGAAGGAACTAGTCAGTGAATAGTAGATACCAGATCTACTGCCAATAGAAGGAAGGGGAGATGGAAGCATGTGACCCAGATGGCAAGATCTTAGACACTGTTGCTGAAGATAAGCCAATTAAACAAGTGCCAATTATTGTGCTGGGGCAGGCAACTGGCAGATGAGCTCCAGTCAGGCCTGACCACGTTGGAGCAGGGGGCACTGGCCGCATAGAGCCAGTCCATCCAGGTACCTGTCACGGCTAGGTAGACAACATAGATGGAAATATGCAGCCGAAGTTGGGGTGCAGGAAGAGGACAGGGCATGAGCAAAGGCATAGCAGCCTCAAAGTACAGGGTGGGTTCTGGGAACAGCCACTTTCCACAGAGGCTGGAGCTCAGGTTCCCTGGGGAAGAGTGCAGGAGGGTGATGTCCATGCCATGTGCATTACCAGGAGTTACAACAGGGGGTTGGAAATCTAGTCACACCACTTCTTGAGTAACCAGGGGACACGAGGAAAGCTGGAATCTGGTGAACAGTTCAGGCCCTGCCGGGAGCATCTTAAAGTGCTAGAATCTTTGAGTCAGAGGGTCCAATCCCTTCCTCAGAGCTTCCCTAGCTGACAAGGAAGCCACAGCTCTGGGAAGCAGCCTATTTCACCATTACACAGCACCATTTGTTAGAAAGGCCTCCTGCCACCAGGCAGAATCTGTCTTCCTGGAGCTTCTACCATGTGGTCCCAGGTCTGCCCGAGGGTCCCCCAGAACTAGTTTCTTCCTTCTCCTGGAGGGCAGCCCTCTCATGACTTGGAGACAGTCCTCATGGACCTTCCCAGTCTTTTCTGCTTCAGATGAACTTCCATCACTACTCCTGGCCTATTTTTACTTGATGTGGGCTCTAAACTCTTCAACCTGGCATTCCTGGGACCAGTTTTTCAAATATGAAAAGGGATAGGGAGGGGTCTGCAGCTTGATCCCTTGATCCCACTTGATCCCTCTTGATCCCACTTGGCACAAGTGAGAAAAAGATTTCGTGTGTGTAGGTGGACTTGCTTCTTGTAGTTCAAGTTAGCCAGTCTGAAACTCCAAGGGATTTGCCCATCCAGAGAATTATGTTCTCTTATTCAAATGGAGTAAGGCTCTGTCTCATATGTGATTAGAAGAGGATGTCTTTTCACACGTATGCATAGAGAGACTTTTCTAGTATGGAAGTGCTGAGTTGACAGGTTTCTGGTATCCAGAGTTTTGTGTGCCCAGGTCAGGGATATTCATGGGCAAAGCCCCATCCCTGTGTCCCATGGCTTTCCCTGAGATCATTCCCAAGCAGAGCCAAAGCTTTGTGGTTTTATCTTAGAGAGTCAGAAAACTCATGCAAAGGAACATTAATTCCCTTGGAGGAAACCTGTCTTTATTGGAATCCCAGAAAGGCTCTTCCCCACCCATGTTCCCCAGTCCATGTTCACTAAGAAACCCCACTCTCTTACTCTTCAGCTCACCTCCAGCCTTTCTCAGAGAGCCTTTTCAGGACAAGAAAGGCCCTGCTATGGGGATGGTTACTGATGTGGTGAGAGAAGATATGCCCTTTCTTGGTACCGAGAAAAAAAGGAATGTTTGGTTTCGTCCATGCAGATTCAGCAGACTGACTGGTCCCACCTTAGAGTGGTACTTGTCTTGCCTTAGGGAGGTTTCCCCAGGGAGCTCACCCTTGTCATGAGGTGTCAGGAAGAGGTGCAAACTAGAAGGGCCTGGAATGGGGAGTGAGAATGGACTTGGGCATTCAGGCCCCATCTTCAGGACATCCTCCTCTATGCTTTGCACAGTCCCACCTTCTCACGCCTTTGTTTATATCAACCTCCCTCCCACTCTGCCGACTGAAACCTTACCTAAGCAGAAGGTCTACTCAAATACTACTTCACTCACTCTTCCCTCTTGGAAGTGGTCTTTCTCTCCTCTGGGCATCTTCCTATAGCCCTTATCTATCCCCTCTCAAACTGGACTATTCCAACTCATCTTGTATTGTAGATTTACACTCAGAGGTCTCTTTCCCCAAATGTATTGCAAATTCCTGGAGGTCAGGCCCGGTGTCTTAGATACCTTAGTGTTCCCCAGAGGCACACAGTCAGTGCCAAATAAGAAGTGGACTGTGCAACAGTCCGTACTCACTAGGCTGCCTGATGGAGCAGAACCCTGAGTGCTCTGAGCTGACACAAGAGCACCACCTACTGCTGAGTGGCTTCAAGGGACACCACTCCAGGGCTCTCCCTTAAAAACTGGGGTTTTAGCAACTTTCATCTAGCAATGCGCAAAGAGATTGGGAAGCAGGGCCCCCAGTTCTGGTCCTTTTAGACGAATCCAAGTATGAGCAGATGAGGTGGCAGTGGAGTGGAAAGGAAAAAGGCAAACTCTGGAGAAAGTGGGACCAGGTGCCCGATTAGATGTTGGAGAGGAAAGGGAGCTAAGGGAACCACGAGGCCTTCACATCAAGACAGTAGGATTGGGGGAGGGTGGAAAGAAATCCCAAAAACATTTTGGGAGAAGGATGGGTGACTAAATTAAATGTAAGTGTAAATTTCTTTGAAGGCACAGGAGCGTGAGAGGAGTGGTGATCAAGGCTACTAAAAGCATTAGACGATGAGTGGTCTCTATTGCATTTCTGCCCTGCTCGTAGGGACAACTGGCACTATCTGAACACTGGAATTCTCCACAGTCCTCTGAATGAGATTGTTAAAGAAATAGAGGGTTTTGAGGAGTGACTGGGCTCTTCATTCTCTGAGTTCTTCCTGAGCACCTGCAGGGTGTGCTCTGCCAGGTGGGGTCTGGGAGCAGGAAGCGTGACCAAGCCTCTCTTCCTGGATGTGCCTGAGCCTGGCTCCTGTGCCACCCCTCGCCTTCCCCGGGCCCCACTGCTGAAGCTGCTGGAAGAGGGTGGAAGGGAAAAGGGGGGGTGTGTGCCAGCTTTCTTCCTCAGCTGGAGCTCAAGCCCACCTAGCACACATGGCTTCAGCATGGCAGCCGCCCCCTTCTGCCAGATAGGGACCCCTGAAGGGAGGGCTACCTCCTCCTTAGCCCGTGTGGAATTTTTTCCCCAGATGTGCAAGTGATTGGCACAGCCGATTTTAGGATGCGTGGGAGGACTGGATGAGAACATCCAGCAGACGCTCCATTTTTGCAGTAACAATAATAGTTACCATTTACTGAGTGCATCCTGTATGCCAGGAACAAGCATTAGCTCATCTAAATTAACTTGCCAAGGGCCACATCTCAGTTTATGCCTAAATTTAGCTTTGGGATAAAGTTGGGCACTATTTTCTCAGCTTGGATTAAGTAGAGTTTGACCTCTTCAATTCTACATTTTGGGAAGTAAGTGAAGCACATTTTCTCACTCCATTGCTGAGAATATTTTATCAGCATCTGTGGTTCAGATGGAAGGAATTTGGCCACTCGGAGTCAATATCCCAGGGCTGCCTGGGCTGACTCCTGGCTTGGTTGGTTCTGTTTCTCATCTGCTTGACTTGCTGGCTCCTGGATGACCGTTTCTTCCCCACAGGGAGGGTACTATGCATATTGCCAGTGCTGCAGGGAATTTGGTTCATCCAGGCAAACAGACTAGAAATGAAACATACAGAAAACCCCTTATTTAAAGTCTGAAAACATTTATGTTAATAGTGGACTTGGTGAGACTTTTCATTCCCTCACTTAGCATGAGGAAGGCAAGCGTGAGGACAGTGGCCTTTTAAAGCCTAACAGGAGTCTGATTCTCCAGGCAGAGCTGAGCTATGGCTCATTCTCAAGGGCAGTGTGTGATTTGAGCATGAAGTTTTGCAGCCTGGGTTTCTCTAATCAGAAAGCCACTACTTTTTGTGACTGCCAGCTTATCCTGTCTAAACCCAGGGGAAGTAGAAAGGGATTAGCATGCATTCAGCATCTATTATGTGTTTGCACTGTGCTGGGCACTTTTCATATGTTCTTTATTTCCTCCTTCATATTTATCTTCTTTGACCCAGACATTGAAGGGTTTATAAGAACAAGGAGTGTAGGGGGGAAAGAAGGAGGGGGTGGGCACAGAGAACCCACAGTTGGTGAGAAATCTGTAATGTGCTGGTTGATTTTGTTCTGTGAGATCAGGGCTGGCTCAGAGTCCTCTTTGCAATGAGGTAAATCACTGTCTATCTGGGGACCTCAGTGTAGACACCTAGTCAGGGCTAAAAACAAATCTGACCTTATTACTGCCCTTTAGTGGTTCTCCACTGCAAACTAAACAAAGAGCAGTTCCTCTGCCTTTCAACCGTTGTCCCTTTGTGACCGGGCCCCTCCCTTCTCCTTTATCATCCTTTCTCAGTACCTCTCACTTCTCACTTCCTGCCCTAGAGCTTGCTGTACCTCCTCTCTAATCCATGTTTGAAGACTCCAGGCCTTTGCTCAAGTTATGTCCTCTCATTAAGATGCTCTTCCCATCTACATCTTCACCTGACCAAATCCTATTGTCTTTCAAGTGTCGTTCAGCTGTTGCCACCTCCTGGAAGCCATTCATGCTTTTCCTACCTCTACCTCTGCCAAGTGGGATCAAGTGCTCCTCTGTGGTCAGCCCACGGTAGACACTTTTCATAGTGCTTTTCACACTTAAAATTGACAGAACATTGATTACATTTGTCTTCCTCACTAGACTCTGACTTGATCTTTTATCATTAGTCTCTCATCCAATGTCTGGAATACAGTGGGTACTCACCAAGTGAATAAAATATTGTACTAAGCATCATGAGCATATGACTATATCCTGATGGCTACAAGAAACAGAAAACTGGACTCCGTTTCAGTGTTCCATCTTTTAATTCATTTTGTCCCTTTCCCTCCTATTCTCTTTAAGATGTTAATCATGGGCACCTGGGTGGCTCAGTCGGTTAAGCGACTGCCTTCGGCTCAGGTCATGATCCTGGAGTCCCGGGATCGAGTCCCACATCAGGCTCCCTGCTTGGCAGGGAGTCTGCTTCTCCCTCTGACCCTCCTCCCTCTCATGCTCTCTGTCTCTCATTCTCTCTCTCTCTCAAATAAATAAATAAAATCTTAAAAAAAAAAAAAAAGATTTAAGATGTTAATCATGATTATCTAGAAAGTGATACCTGCTAATTCATAGCCTGGTCAGCTCTGGGTCTGTTTATATTGACTTTAATTTTTGGTTACCAATCACTTTTCTCTGCATCTTTATATGGCTGGTAATTTGTATACTGGAAATTGCAGATGATGCATTGTAGAGACTCCAGATTAGGTTACCTTCTTCTAAACTTTGAGTTTTGTTCTGGAATGCAGTTAAATTACTAGCAGATCTTGATCCTATTGAGCCCTGATTTAGGTTTTGCTATGACAGATCTACTTCCATCTTTTAATTAATCCTAGGATATAGCCCTTACTCTTAGGATGTGGTTCTTACTCCTATATCCTGGTCTTTCTGGGGACCCAACTCAGTGCCCAGAGTGTTCACCAAAGTCTCTTTGAACTGTTTGTATTAGAGCTCCCAACATTTCCCCAGCACTGTGTAACCTAAAATTTCTGTTCAGCTCTCAGTATCCTCTGCTTTCCATAACCATTCTCTGCTAGACTTTCTGCAGTCTTGCCTTGCATGTGCACAGCTTAGGATTTTGCCAAAGACCTGAAGGAAATTTTAATGAAGAATTTTAGGGCTCCTTCTCTTAGCTCCCTCTTCCCTAATTTCCTATCACTGAAATTCCAACCACCTTCCCAGCCCTGAACTCTAAACTCTGTTGTTGTTTTTTTTTTTTATACCCATCAAGACTGCTGCTCCCTGCTCAGCTCCAATTCCTCTGCTCCACAGGGGGCTTACATTGTGTGCTTCTCTTCCTTCACGGACGATTGGTCTATGTTGGTTATTGACCTGTGCTTTCAAATAGTTTATAGATGGTAGGGTTAAGTCTGATACCAGCTATCCTACTGTGGATAGGCCATAGGTCTTCACATGAACCATTTAAATAAAAATGCAGGTGCATCAGAATCACCTAGAGAGCTCCCACTAAATCAGAATCTTAAGAGTAAAGTGTGTGAAGCTATATTTTTTACAAAAACATTTCCGATAGTTCTGAAATAAGGCTAGGTTTGTGAACTCCCGTGGTAGGCACTGGAGCAGTGAGTTTGGAGAAAAAAGAAATCAGTATGGGCTCAGTTGGTCCAAGAAGGCATTGTGAGGAGATGACACTTTAATTGCATTTCAAAAGGTGGGAATAATTTGCATATTTGGGTGTGGAGCATATCATAGGGGGAAAGATGTGAGCACAAATATGGGGGTGGCAATGAGCACAGGATGATGTATTTGCATGGCAGTGAATAGCATATGGCTGGAAAGCATGCTTGGTGTAGGACTGTGGTATGAAATAATAGGGAAAGGCAGATTTGGACCAGTCGAGGAAGGAGGGAGTGCCTTGAATGCCAGAACAAGAAGACTGGATTTTGTTTGCATTGTAGATGACAGCAGCAAAAAGTGTGTGTGTGTGCATGCGCATGCGTGTTTTGACTGGGGGAATGACATGGTGAAAGCAGTATATTAATTAAAGCAGTGAACCCAGTGAGGGCAGATAGCTTGGTATGAGGGAGAAACTGGAGTCCGGGGAGACCAGTATGGAAGTGATTGCAGTAATATAGACAGGAGGGGCTGGGGGGTGCGTAGCAGCAGGAATGGAAAATAAAGGCATATTTCAGAGTTATTTGAGGGAAGAAAGAATGAATGGGATCTGGGGAATGGGGTAAAGATGTGGGAAGTCAGAAGAAAGTAAAAGTTTCCAAAGAAAAAGCACAGTAGTGGGAGATGCTGTAGAAAGAACATCAAGGGGATATTCAGATTGAGTTGAGTCACTAGGAATAGTCCAAAATTTAAGTGTGTATTTGGGAGATGATTTGATAGTGGTTTAAAAGCATGCACTGTGGAGTCATGCAGACCTAGATTTGAGTCTTCAGTATGCCATTTGAGTTTTCATTATGTGATGCTGGCCAAGTCATTTATCTGTTTCCATAACTACAAAAAGATGGTGATGATGGCATCCACTAACCCCCAGGGCTGAGGACTGAGACGATGCTATCAAGCTCATTGTGCAGAGCACCACACACACTTAGTATTGTCAGTTATCTGGGAAGTCATGCTTACAGGGAACGCTGGAGCAGAGGCCCAAATTGTATGGGAATTAGGTTCACATGGACACTGGATTCTAAATTCATCCCCACCACTTATAAGCTGTGGGATCTTTGGCAATTTGCTTCAACTCTTCATACTGACTTTTCAGCATGTTTAAGGTGGATTGAACAATACTTTCTTTGTAGCGTTATTATAAGGACTACATGAGGTCACCCACTCAAGGACTTGGTGCAGTACCTGCAGTACGGCTTGGCATGTGAAATGGGGAACACTACCCGTGTTATTGAAGTTGTGAACGTGGATGGATTTTCAGGTAGGCAGAGCCTGTTGAATAAAAGGCCGAGGGCTGAGGGTCACGTTGTGAGACTGTCGCAGTAAGGGTGTGAGGCACATGAAAGGAGGTCTTGAAGGGGCAGCGAGAGGAGTGGGAGGTAAGTTTGGATAGATCAGCATAGGATTGGACAACTGGTCAACTTTCAAAGCAAGAGTGTTTCTATTGCTTTTGTTGTGCGGAGATGAGGTGTCGAGGAGGAGTGCAAGTGTGGACATGCTGGCACTCCAGGGAGAATTCTGTGGGGGGTGGAGGTCTGTGAAAGCAGGAAGGGGAAGCTTTGTGGTGTGTCTGCAGCCCCGTGGCCTGCCCCTGAAAATGACCTGGTGCAGGGGCCAGAGGAAGGGAGTTTCAGAAAGGTTCACGTCAGATTGTGATGAGAGACCAAAGGGAAGGCGTGGCAGAATGAAGAACTCAGAAAGGCAGAGATGGTTGGTTTTCCCTGTGGGTGCAGACTTAAGGAAGTAGTAAAGGTAGTGCCTATTACAAGGAGTTAGGGAGGAAGTGGGTGGAGGGAAAACAAAGGCAGCAGGAGCAGAACATACTTCTAGAAATCTAATGGTGACAGGAAAGATAGCTGGAGTGAAGCTCTGAGCACACTGGAAGGTGGAGCAACAGGGTTAAGAGCTTCAGCACTGGAACTCAGCCTCCTGGGTTTGAATCGCAGCTCTGCCACTCATTAACTGTGTGGCTTTGGCAAAACTAATTAACCTCTCTGTGCCCAGCCTGTAAAATGGAAATGATAATATTGGGGGTTAATATCTGGGAGATAATTATGATTTTAAGAGGATTGAATGTGTTAGCATAGTGCTTCACACATAGTGAGCATTCAGCAAATGTTAGTGGCTATTACTGTTGTTACCACTGTCACTGCTCTGTCATTGAGAGAAGTTGAGAACGAGAGCAGAAGATGGAGAAAGGCAAGACAAGAAGAGGTGCAAATACTGTTGTTCATATAGTCTGGCTCTGAAATACAGAGGCAACACCTAGAGGAAGTCTCCTTAGACTCGACCACACACTCTGACTGCAGGACCACCGCTGTGGGCAACATTTCGCACTCATCTACTCAGGACGATACCATATGGGAGCCATGGCTTACCAACAGGACTGTCTTGGCAGTAGTTGGGCTCAGGTGTCAGGAGACAAGAGCCTCAGTGGGCAGCTGCAGAAGCTGATCTGCCTTATAAACTCCATGCCCCACGGGAGCCAATATCTCTTGTAACAACTTCATTGGCACAGTTTCCAGGGCCCCTGCAATGGACGTGCCAGTTACAGGAGTCATCAAACTCAGGGAAGCCCAAGGGATGGGGTCCCCATCAGGCATTCATAGTTCATCCATCCTCCTTCTAGGCCAGATAGTTTACCAGTCACGGTGGGTGTTCTTACCATAGGCAACATGATTTAGTAACATGTTGTCATACACAGTCTTTCCCTGTTTCCAGGGAAACAGAATGGAGATATTAAATGAAGGTCAGATTATCATGCAGAAGGGGAAGGAGTTTTTGTTCACTCCTTGCTCACAGTGGGATATGTGTCTGTTTTATAGAGAAACTGGGACTCTTCTAGATGTGAGCAACATGTTAGAATGCTAGATCTGAAATTTGGGAATTAGGGAATTTAGGGTATGAAAAGTTTAAGCAATGTGCTAGGGGACTGATAGCATGTCTACAGGTTAGAGACGGAGCCTGGTCAGTGAAATCGTTTGGCATCCTGGCTGATTCAGTGATAAGGTCTCCCAGGTACCCAGGCTGAGCCAACTTCCCTAGAGCAGCTAGATTTATGGTGAAAGATAAAAATTGCTTGTCTTCTATACAACATATAAAAGTATACCAGTCCACATGCTGGAAACCTACAGGAAAACAGCAGAGCCCAGAGCACCGCCTCTCCCTTAGTAGGTATTTATTGACACCTACAGTCTATTGGGCACAAGTCCTAACCGCCTGCCCTTTACCGGCATAAAGGTGATTTCTCAGAACCCAGAATGCCCGTGACCTGCAAGCCTTGCAGATACAGATGAGGCAAGGTGTCAAACTCTCTCCAGGGAGGAATTCTAGGAACCTAGAAACTAGGTCCACACTTGGGGTCCTTTATTTTTTCTCCTTTTGCTCCTTTTTTCCTTTAGCAGGAGAGCTTGCAATCCTAGGAGAGCAGATCATTGCAAACCAGGGTTGAACGGTCTTATGGGTCCTGGGGTCTGTATGTTGCCCTGTTCTCATGAGAATTTATGCCCCAGCATCAGTTAGAGTTCATGTGATTGCAGAACCGTAAGGTGAAGAAATTAGTCTTCGGTTCCCTCGCACTTCTCATTCCCTCTCCCTTTGTACCTCTCCTGACCTGGACTCCTCTGCCACCTCAGTTTGGATCTCACCCCTGGGTCATGCTCACAAAGGGCCTTGCTTTCTCACTGAGCTGTTTCTGTATCCACAATAAACTAATTCCAGGGGGTGCTGCAGGAATAATGCATTTTAATAGGAGTCTCTCCTGAGTGAAAAACCTTGAAGAGCCAAAGAGACTGAGTCTAATAGTGAAAGAGTTGGGGAAGGGAGAGAGGATGGGGAAGGGAGGGTCTGGAAGCAAGGCAGGAGAGAGTGAGTTCCTGGTCGGGCCACACTGGTAGGTCAGGAGGGCACTGGTGCCCTCAAGCATAACTCTGAAAGGGTGTCCTGTGTGGGCAAGGGCACCCCCAGCGCCCATCTGTGTATGTGAAGGTGGAGGAGGTGGGAGGATGCACAGGTGTCTGGGCCGTGTCTGTGCAGCGCCTTGTGGCCGCTGTGGGGATGCATCTTGGGGAGGGGGTACTGAGGATGTGTTTGTATTTGAGGTGCAGGTGTGATTCCTATTAGCCCGCAGTGATTTTGCAGTAAGGTGAACTTACTGCAATTTTAAATCCACTAAATGAAAACATTAGGGAAATATATATATTAGAATATGTTCACTATATGGATTTTGAAATCTATCAGGTGAGTAACAAAGCATAAAACCGTTATTTTATTTGAATAGCACTATTACCCTATGGTCCAAATAGTGTAAATTGTTATCCTATTTTGCAGATAAGGAAATGGAAGCTCAACCCAGTCACCTACCTTGTCAAAATTTATACAGCTGAGTCTGTACTAGAACCTAAGATTTGGAGGCTCTGTTCTTTGTACTCGAACACACATAAAAGCTTGTTGTTGAATTGACCACATACCACATGTCCCAGAGGTAGCAAGGTTCACCAGCAAGGCGTTGTTAGCACTGTTTACAGCATAAGCTTTTATGGCTGGGTCGCTCCTGTGTACAAGCAGGGTCAAGGAGACACAGGTGACATTGGAATGTGCATATTTAGGCAAAGAAAATCCATTGGTTGCCTTCTATCCTCTTAATCAATCTATCAGAGCTGAGTATGAGCAACTTTAAAACCAATATAATCTATCATTGCAGACAGTGTAAAATACTAACAGTAGGTGGTAAGGTGGTTTGAAAGTTAAACTCTAAGTCAGATACCATTGCTAAATTTGGCAAATGAAGGAAAATAAGCCCAAGATCCTTATTTAATTTCTTTGCTCTATGAAATAGTTTATGCTTCATTAAAAACAGAATAGAACAATAATAACCCTTTAGCCATCCCTATCTTTGTAAGAAAAGGGGAAAAAGGTTTCTGTTTATTTTCCTAATTTGCATTTAAATAGATTCTTTTTATCATTTATTATATATTAAGAACCAGATCTTTATATTTTCACTGAGTTTTAGCCAGCATTAAAAAAAATTACTTAGTTTAGTTAAAAGCAAAACATGAAAAAGAAAAAAAAATAAAAACCCAAGTAGCTTACATGTAATATCTATCTTCTTAATGAGACAAAACTATGTTAGTTTCTGAACAAAGAGATAAAATTTCATTATTTAGACATGAACTTTCCTCTTGGAGGAATTTTGTTGTTCTATTACATTTTGTTGAACCTACCATTTGTAGCCTCTCAAAAAAGAAAAAAAAAAAAAAGATGGATGAAAATGTTTGAAACTACTGTGGAGATATTTTCTTTAGTTTTATTGTGTTTTTCTTTAGATCTTTGGGTCAATCTAGTTCAAGTGTCTTCCAGAGAGCCCAATTCAAATAGATCAAATCATAAAATGACCTGGCTGGAAGGGAGCTTAGAAAGGACCAGCTGGTCTAGGGATTAGCAACCCCAGAGCCTGTGGCCAACTCACTCATGCATTCATTTCACTGAGAAGTATTTATCGAGAGTAGTGCAACTGTTTGAATCAGGTGTCCCCAGGCCCTGGTGGGCAGGGGTGAGGGGAGAGGAGCAGGCTGGGTATTGGAGAATGAATGGCCCTATGTGAAGGATAGCACATTACCTCATCTGGAGCCTCATAGGCCCTGATGGCTGCCTTTTAGGGGGTAACTGCCCTGGGGAGCCCAGGCGCAAGAGGTCCTATAGCTGTGTGCAGGAAGCAGAGCAGTGTCCCAAGAGCCTGGCTCAACGGGCACTCAGTGAATGTGCATTGGGTGGAGTGAATGAATTCTAGACTCTGGGCTTCACTTCTTTGAGCCTGTTTCCCATCTATAAAATAGTCCTGATGGATGCAATGAAGTGTTTGAATGGACATATTAGGTAGAAGCTACATATGAGCTATGGAAGGACCGCCCCGAGGAACCATCATCCCTTGACCTGAAAGATTTCAGAGTCCTTAAGGGGGAGTAATAGAGTAGATAATTAGTTAGACCTGAGCTGGAGGCAAGGACAATGATAATAAATAGGTTGCACATTAGAAGCCTGGGGGCACAACATCCTGACCTTGTGGCTTCCAAGACCTTGGGACTGACAGATGAAGAGCCCCGAGTGTAGAACATGCTCTCCTCTTCCACCTCTGCCCCAGGGTAACCTCAGCCCCGCCCCATGGAGAAAGGCTGCCATGAAGGTTCTGGTACCAAACTTATCAGGGTCAAAAACTCCACCCCCCAGCCTGTGAGAGAAGTCCCCCAAATAATTGGAAATAGCCTCCATTAGAGATCACCCCACTGTACATCACCACTCCTCCCAGCCCAGAAAGACCCACTAAATATCCAATCCCAACACAACCTAGGGGCCAGTTCCCCCTCACAGAACCTTGCCTGCTCTCCCCTAGAGAGTGTACTGTTGCTTTAATAAAACAGTTTTCTGCTTTCACTTTGGGCACCAATCTCTAATTCTCTATTGCATTAGTGCCAAGAGCCGAGACACAATGCTTTTTGCACTGACAGACATTTTGAACTCTAACACACCAGACAAATGTCAGGGCTGAGACTAAGAAATGCCTCTCTCTGGCTATCAAATAATGCCAGTTTTCTCACTGTCATTCTTTTCTTCAAAGGTTAGAAATGTAAGTTGCAGCAATGAATATACATACCTTCTGGTGCAGGAGACTCATTAAAACTATTTATTCTGAATGAAAAAGAATATATATTTCATATGTTTCCAAATTGTGCTTGAATCTAAAGCAGGAGCTTACCTCCTTTCTGGGAACCACTTATCCCTTGCAAATGAGGAGGAACCCAGAACTGAGACTTGCCCATAGTCTCATAGGGAATTAGTGACAGAACCAAGCCTGGAACCAGCCTAGACCTCATCCTGCTCGGTGCACACATGCCCCTGAGTGCACACACACATGCACGTGTGCATATATGCACACGCATTCTCTTCACTGCCAGAGGCACTGAATGCAACAGAAATGACCGTGACTGTTGCAGAAGGCCAGGCTCGCAAGGGTGCGAGTCGTATACCATTAGGCAGTAGACTCAGGCCCAGAGAAGACTTGAGACTGTCTCTTGGAGAGACTGCCTTGGAGAGACTCTAGATTCTGATATCACATGGGACCATCTGATCCCCAGACTAGGTCTTTTTCTTTCTTCCTGAGATATGTGTCACCTCTTTGGAGCACTGCCTCCAGCACAGTTGATCTTGCCAGAATCCCCGGCCCCTGGAGAGCTGCTGGGATGCTCCAAGGTGGAGGCAGAATCCGGCTGAATGGCCTGGGCGCTGACGTTGCACGAGAAGCTCATTCAGAAAGGTGCACAGTTCCTCCGGTGCTCCCTCCTCTTGCCTGTCCTTTAGCTCCCTTCTCTCACTTTCCACCCTAACTGGCCCCCGTCCAGCAATCCCTGCTCTGTAGCCCGGACCAGGCACCAGGCAATCTCATCATTCTGGGGCTAGCACGTAACTCCACTGCTAATTTGCATATCTAGATAGTCATCGAATAGAAAATACAGGGAAGGTCACTTCTTGGCCACTGGGATATCCAAGAAAGTATATGGAGTGAGTGCTTTTCATCACAAGTTCCATGGACTTCAGGCGTTTCGGATTTTCATTAACTTTATTGATTCTTTTGTCAATAAAGAAAAGAGATGAGAAATTATTTTAAAATGGGGTTGAGAGGCAGAATTTTAAAGATCAAAAATTACAGAATAAGATTCCTCTACACTCCTCTACACTTCCTTTGTCCTTAATAATAATTGGGTGGGGGGAGTCCCCATGGGACTGACTGCAGCTGGCTGATCCAGGATAGTGCACACAGCAGATGTTGACCCAGCCTCTACAGGAGCCCCCAGCCGGAAACATCCTCGGATACTCGAAAGTGAAAAGTGATACTTTCATCCTTTCTTTATTATCCAGATAGGTAGCTGGGTGTGATGCGGGTAATGCAAAAGGGAGAATCACCTCCAAATCATGCATGTTTGCCTTCAGAAAGTGATGGGTTTATACTTACGTTTAAGTTGTCACAGCCTTGATGTCTCTCACCTGACCTCCGGGCACGTAGTCTCACTGCCCACAGCGCACTTCTGCTTGAAACTCTTGTAAGCCTCTCAAACTTGGCACATCTAAAACAGAACTCGCTATCTCCCGACTCCCATCCCAGCTTCTTATCCTCCTCTTTAGGTAGCAGCTGCAGTGGCAACTTTCCTACAAGGACCCACGGTGCCATGCCAGACACTTGGCTGTTCCTTAGCTCTTCCTCACCCTCCCTCCCCCAAACAACTGTGAGTCTTCATCCCTTTCCTAGGAGCTCTCAAGCCTGCCTGCTTTGCAGACTCCCCTGCCACGCCTCTAAGTCAGGCTTCCAGGTTCCCACCGCACCCTTCACCAGGATTACTGCGACAGCCTCCTAACCCTTCTCTCTGCCCCTCCCGTCCACATCCCACACTGCGATCAAAGCTCACATCACACTTCACTGCTTGGCTTAAAACCTTCCACGCCGCTTGCTGCCCACAGAATATGGTCCAGGTTTCCTAAAGCCTATCTCCAGGGCTCTCCGTGGTCAGCTGTCCCGGCTACCTCTCCAGCCCTATCTTCTCCTCACGTCAGACCTCAGAGGCACAGCTGGGATGCTTTCAGAGCCCTCCACACACTGGGCTGCCCCACGTTCTGCTTCTTTGGTCTCCCCATTGCCTGGAGCTCACATCCCTCTCATTTCCTCTACCTAGCTAATTACTACTTCAGCTGGGCTCAACTCAGGTGACACCGCCTCTGGGAAGCCTTCTCTGCTCTTCCTTGTCCCCACTCCATTAAGGGTGGGTGCTAGCTTGGTAGAACATATGGGACTTTATCTTGATAGATTTTTTTTTTCAAGCCGTGATTTTTTTCAAGTCCTATGCCATATTGTACTAACATTATATCTGAACCCTTGTCTGCTTTCCACATTGGTCTTTAAACCACTTAAGCTCAAGAACCATTTAGTCACTTTTGCTTTTCCATCGCCTTGGACAGTGCCTGACACACAGCAAGTGTCCTGCAAGTGTTGGTTGACCATAACTGAAAAAGTAAAGTCACTTTGCTGTTTGAAGGGAAATAATAAATGAGTCTGGGGTTCTGCCTCCAGGAAGGCTGGAGCTTCTCAGCCTGCACCTGTGCTTCGCTCCTCCATGCTCTACTCTGCAGCTGAGCCCGTCCCCAGTGCAAGTAGAGCAGTCCTCTTTTCCAAAGGCTTCACACCTTTCCTGGCTATATCACTTAACTGCACTTGAATGATAAAGAGGATTTCTTGGCTCAGATACTAAGGAAGTCCAGAGACAAGGCAGAGATCAGGCAAAACTCAATCAGGGATCTGCCTGTTTCCTGCCATTCTTTTGGCTACACCCTTTCTCTGCTCATGGCTTCACCCTTAAGCTGCCAGCAGAATGGCTGCAACAATTTGAGGCTCAGGGTCACAATGAGAGTATCAGAGGGAGAGAAATTATATCTAAAGAAGTAGGGTTCTGTTTTCCCAGAAGCTTCCAGGCAGGCATCCTCCCATGTTTTATTGTACTGAATCAGATAGCATTCCTATTTCTGAGACAATTCCATTGGCTGGGAAATGTCCTACACTGATTAGCTTAGATCTGGTGTCCTGAGGATGGATAACCCTTAGAGTGACCCCTCCCTTGGAATTGGGGTTCTGGTGAGCTCCCCTTAACGTGTGTGGGCTGCCTGGGAGAGAGGTAGAAGCCTAAACAAACAAACAAAAACAAAAAAACAAGGTACAGAGCTAAGGGGAGGAAAATAGCTCAGTGCCCACTGTGCCAGTCAGAACTCAGCCTAACCTTAAAATCCTCCTCTTCTGGTTCCTGACAGATTATAGCAGAAACCCTGGAATTGGGAGACTACAGAGTTACAAGAAAAGGTGGCTTATTCTAGAGTCGATTCAACAATGTGTGTGGCTGGGCGATGTGATATGGGACAGGGCATGTTAGGGTGCCCTGTTGCTTCCAACAAGGATTTCTCTCTTCTTCTAGTGCAGTAGGGAATGGATTCAGCCTCCAGGTTGTGTCCTCAGCACTTGTCCCTAAAGCAAACATGGGGCCCTTTTGAGGCTTTCTAAATGTTTTTACAAAGGGGAGGTAGATAGGGATAATACAAACAGCTGCTTCTGCCATCTCAGTGATTCTCTTACTCATTTTCTCTTTCTCCCTTAGGCTCTATAGGGTAACACAGAGGCTGATGATACATCCTTATGCTAAAAGTGAGGGCTTTCCTGGGACACCAGGCTGTGGGCCACCCCCACTCTGAGAATGATGACTGGTTCTCACTGAGCACCAGTAGGAGCACTCTTTTTTTCCTTCCAGTAGCTCTGAAAGTTTTGTACTGTTGGACCCATGGCCCTTCTGACTACTGTGTACCTTCTCATCCCCTCTAGATGTTTGACTGGATAAGCCACAACAAGGAGTTATTCCTCCAGAGCCACACGGAGATCGGCGTGAGCTACCAGCATGCCCTAGACCTCCAGACGCAGCACAATCACTTCGCCATGAACTCCATGGTGAGTGGGGGCCTGTTCTCAGCACTGCCTCTGGAGGCAGGACAGTGGGCGTGGGGGAGCGGGGGTGGGGTAGAAGGAGGAGGGAGGGGTAGAAGCAGACTTGAAACCTGAGTAAGAGGGAGGGACTCTGAGCAGGAGGACTCTTTAGCACCCCATGGGGATGTGTGCAGGACATGGGGCCAGCCAGCTGTGCCTATAGCAGATCGTGGCCCATTTCTGCCTCCGGACTCTGCTTTACTTGGTGAAAGGAAGGTGCTGGGGTTGTAGGAAGCATTTGCTCAGCACAGGACGATAAGGGATAGTTGCCGGTTCCACTCTGCTGATTTAACCAACATCTTTTGGTCCCTAGCACATGTGAGTCACTGAGCTGGGATGGAGAAGGACCTCAGGCTCACTGGAAATGTTTCATTGGAAATAGTTGAGTGAATCAGGGCTGTTTATACTGGAGAAGGGGAGCCTTAAGGGACATGCAGTCGCTGCCTTTAGATATTGGAAGGGCTGCCTTTGGAGAGAGAAGGCTAGAATTGCTTTGTGTCGGTCTAGGAGGGACCGTCTAGGGGAGTGCACTTGGAGGGGGAGGCAAGATGGCTCAGGGAGATGGGATGCATTGGGGGTTAGTGAAGTCCCCAGGTTCGAGAGTGTTCAAGTGGACACTGAATTCACAGGAATATTTGCTAGCTGTGTGGTCATAGGGAATTTACTTCTCTGGCCTTCAGTTTCTTCACTCATAAAATGGAAATAATAGCTACCTTCTAAGGTTGTTGTGAGGATCCCATGAGTCAATTATAAGTCAGTTGGAGTTGTGCCTGGTACATAGTAGATTATCAGTTAATATTGGTGTGATAATGGTAGTGATGATGGTGATATAGAAGTCTAGTCCAGATAAAACCTGTGACCCCTTGTAAACCTAACACTTTGGGATACTGTTTTTCCATATGGTTGCCCCAAGACTTTTTTTCAAAATCTTCTCTGCCCTTAGAACCTGCTGTATTGAGATGCCTGTAGCCTAATTATGCCTCAACTTACCTCCCTCTGTTTTTCTGCCTACTCGTTTTACTTGTGCTCCTTGTCCAAAAGAATAGTTCCACCATCCCCCATATATCTGAACACCAAAGACACCTTCTTATTTGAACCAGTGGTGCTGAGAGGGGGACAAGTGTTAGAAAAATGTAAACATGGAGAATCACAGAGGCCAAAAAGCAAGAGAATTTCATTTTCTACCAGGTTGTTTTAAATACAGTATGTACTAGACTTCATGTACTGAAGAAGAAACAAATTTGGCCTTAAGTTGTTCGGTATCTAGTTGGGGCAATAACCCAATCGTGGTGCAGCTTGATACGTGCAGTGATAGAGAAACGCTGAGTTAACTGAGAACCCTAATATCTCAGTGGTTTAAAGCAGCAGGGATTTATTTCTTGGGCCTATCACGTGCCCGTCACTGGCTGGTAGAAGTTCTGCTCATCACTGGCACCCAGGACTCAGGCTGACCAAGCAGCTGCTGCTTCAGATGCTGCTGGTTGCCCCATACAGGCTGGCTCTGAAGCCTCCACTTAGAGGAGTGACACATGCCACATTCACTCACACCTCATTAGCTGACGCCAGGCATACGGCCACATCGAACTTGCTGGGTGGAGATATATGGTCCTACCATGTGCTGGGGAGGAGAACGTAGGGCATCTGTGAATAGCCCTGATGACTAGGCCAGGGAACCGTAGCAGGGTGGAAGGTAGAGACGAGCATCACGAAATTAGCAGAGAAAGCTAACTGTGGCCGCAGAATAGAAGGTTGTGGGACCAGGCAGGGAAAAGATCAACATGATTTTGTTATCAGTTTTTGCCTACAACAGACTTGTGTCTTCATCTAAATGTAAAGACTCATTTCCTTCCACCCAGTCTCCTATAATTATGTCTCATCCCTGGCTCACTTTAGTCGCAGAGAAGCAAAGCAATTGATCACAGGTGATTAAGAATGTGAACTCAAATCTAGTCAAGTTTGATTATCTGGGTACCTTGTGGACTTTCCCTGGTGCATTTGACAAATTCTGTGTCAGATTCTTCATGTCACCCAACTGCTTGGCCCTAAGGCAGACAGACTCATTTTAATAAGAAGCGAAGACAAACATAATTAGGGAGGTAAGTCTGCCACGAAGCCCCTCAAAACAATGAACTACAAAGCTAAATAGAGCCGTTGGCTTTGAATTATCCACACCGCTGCTCCTCTCTGTTAATATGGATCGCTGAGAGTTAATGGCACAACAAAAACCTTCCTCCTGACAAATTTACTTTTGAAGTTTTCATTTTCAGGACAAAAAACAAGGGAGGAACTTTACTGAAGGGAAACATCTTGTGGAGCTGGGAGAGAGAGAAGAGGAGATTTAATATACAATATACAATAGCCAGTTAGCTTGTTCAGCGCATCTCGTAGTCTCCCATGGCCAACTGTGAAGGCATGTCGCTCGCAGAGGCCTCCTTGCACTGATTAGGCTGGCTCTCCTCTCTGGCTGGAGGGCGAGGCAAGGGAAACCCCAGGGTTGTTTGATCAAATTGCCTGGGCTCTGTGTCTTTGTTAACCAGTAGGTTTACAGGTTTGTTATTAAAAGCAACTCCCACAAAGAGGGATGTCAGCATCCCAAACAGGTGAAAGGAGGGAATTACAGACTCCTTTTCTCTGGCCTGAGTGATGGATGTTGCTGCCAAGAAACAGATGAATGCAAGCAGCTACTGCTGGAGCCCAGTGACTATAGAATGATCCGCTACTCAGGGCAAGTGGGGATGTGGATTGTTCTGTAAATTCACTGAGGCATTTCTGTTTCTGTTCTTGGAAATTATATACCCACCTATACATACACCCACAAATCTGTCCATGTAAATGTACCTGTAGCGTGCTTTGTTTCAGGTTATAGGTAAGTTCTTTTGGTATTCATTGCTGAAATAGGCCAGTGATTCCATTCCATACCTTTTGGGGAGGTCACAGACCCCTTGAAATCTAATGAAGCTTGTGAGTCCTCTCCTCAGAGTAATATGTAAATGAACACATTTTTTTTTTTTAAGATAATTTCAGGGGATTCAAGAGTATCCTAAAGCCTATCAATCAACCGCCCCAGTTTAAGATCTTAAGAACTTCATGATTTCTTCATGTATTCATTCCACAAATAATTAAGGATCAGATATTGTGCTGGATGTTGGGCATATGTTGGTGAATAAAAGAGAGATGGTCTGCTCCATGGAGAGTCCAGTGGAGAGACAGATGTTTAATAAATAATCTCACAAATAAATATATAATTATAAACCAATAAGTGTTATGTTGGAAGAGTAAGGTATGCTATGATAGAGTATAATAAAAGGAACTCAATTTAAATGGGGAGTCAGGTACATTTTTAATTGATAGTCAACCCTGACTTAAAGCTCATTGTTCTTTTATTGATAGTAATTAACGGTCTGTGAATTAACTCTATGATGGATCAAAGAACTTATAATTAAAGAATTCCTAGGTATATTGTTTTATAAATAAAATTAATCAACTTGTAATTTATCTGGTTTTTAAGTTTTGTTTTCATGTGTCTAATTTTATATGCTGGTTAAAGACCCAACTCCAGCTGAGGTGACCACTACTGAGAAATAATTGCATATCATTAAATCATGGAAGAAAAGCCAGAAATTTCCTAAGTTCTATCAATGAATTGGTACCAATAAAGGCCATCAATTATTAGCACAACAAGAGTGTGGGAGTGATACCCTACAGAGTAAAAGTATATGAGCAACTCTGAAAGAAAAAGGTTAAAATTGGTTGATCTTTGGATTTTTGCCATAGCATGTTTTTTTTTTTTTTTTTTTTTTTTTTACAATTCCCACTGGGAAATTCTAGTTTTTTGATCTTCAAAATAACAACAGCAATGATAATGATAATAATAATACTAATAATAATATCATCCTACCTACTAAACCTAGTAGGAAAATATTCTCAGGCTTCTTACAGTGCCACAGAAAGCCAGGTTTCTTGAGCTCTCGGAGGCCCTTCTCTTGCTTAATTGTGCCTGTTGTTGTGGAATCTCTTCTCACAAATTCTCTTTCCTCTGAGTGTGCTCTTCTCTGATGGGAGTGTGGACAGATGGAAGTAGGGTTGAGCTGTAATATGCAATGTAACAATCATGTAGCCATCCATGTTCTATTTCTTCATGAAAAAGACACAGGAGTAAATCCAAATGTAATGCAGTCTTATTTACAATTCTAATTAGATGGTTCTTTGGGAAAAAAATTAATTGCTAATGGCTTCTTTCTAGAGTTCTAAAATATGAAATGGTGTTCATTTTCTATTATTATGACTGTGAGGATTCACATTAGTGATAACCATGTGCAGCTGGGTGGTAGGAATCCTTTCTGCTATAGCATGTTTGATAGCTGCTTTAATCCTATTAATTTGTTCACCAGAGGCACATATTGCCATTTGTGTGTAAATCAGACCAATTGCAGCAAAGACTGTGGTGTCCTTTCTCTTTGTTTTGAGGGAAAATTACAAATGGTAGCACCAAGGAAAAGTCAAATCTGGTACAAGAGAAATAAAGATCCTGAGGCAGATCTCCTGACCCCAATTTGAGAAGCCTTGCTCTGGGGTCATCTGTCATCTTTGATGCTTGGCATTCCCAAACCATGATTCTGTAGCACTTTCCCAGCCCCAAACACAGAGCACTTTTTATAATAACAATGTTTCTAGATTTCAGTGTAAACACACATACACACACACTATTGTGGTGTTTAAATAGCCAGTATTTGATCCTGCCATAGCTGCAAAGCACCTTAGTAAACATAGAACCTGTTTAAAGAAGAAAAAGATGAAGAAGAAGAAGAAGAGGAGGAGGAGGAGGAGAAGGAGAAGGAAGAAAAAGAAATCTATCTTATCTGGTGTGCATTTGTCTTTATAGTACAATTTTTTTCAAAGAATCACATAGTGAGGGGTGCCTGGGTGGCTCAGTTGGCTGGGCATCCAACTCTTAATTTTGGCTCAGGTCATGATCTCAGGGTCCTGGGATTGAGCCCCACATGGGGCTTTGTGCTCAGTGGGGAGTTTGCTTGAGGATATTCTCTCTCCCTCTGCCCCTCCCACAACTTGCACAAGCTCTCTCTCTCTCAAATAAATTAATATTAAAAAAGAATCATGTAGTGAGCTTGCTAAAAATGCATATTTCTTTTGGCTCCCACCCTAGTCATAGACAATCATAATCTCTGGAGGATGGGGCCCTAGGAACTTGCATTTTTAACAAGTTCCCCCAGGTGATTTATATGCACATTGAAGTTAGAGGACTGTTGTTCTGTGGAATCTATAAGTATGAAACAGTCACTCCCTAAAATAAAACATCAAAGGTCTGAAAGACAGTCCACTTACAGCATGATAACATGAGAAGCTCCACAGACCCACTCTCCTGGGAAACTGGTAAAAATTATTTAATTTAATTTAATTATTTTGGGGGGGAAATTATTTTACAACACTATTTAAAGTCTCTGGAAATGGTCCTAAGTGCATTCAGCAAATGAAGAAATGTTTATTCAAGAAAATCTACTAAAACTCAATAAGAACATTGAGTCTGTGGTATTTGAACCAAGACCCACTCTCTCCCTTTCCCTTCCCAGTTCAGTAAGATGAAATTGCCCTCCAAACTGGTGCAACCAAGAACACAGGGCCCCCAACTCCCAGTTGAAGGACTGTCATCACTGGACATTTCTTATCCTGTCCCAAGCTACCTGTTGCTGAAGCTAAGTTCTGGGTGAGTGTGGCCAAGCAGGGGGAATGCCTTCTTCTGCCTAGCTCCTACTCATGGAACAGAGGCTCTACCATAGGTGCAACACTGCTGAGAGTCCTAGGGCCCCAATCTCCCTTTCCACAGCTTGTAAGGCAGAGGTTCCATGCTGGGAGAGGCAAACTGAAACCTGAGGCTACTCATCCTATTCACTGACTTCTCAGCTGCTAAAGTTGGGGGGTGGGGTGTCACTCAGGAAGTACACCATTGTCCCTAACTCCAGCCCCAGAGCCATGGCTCAGAGATTTTCCCTGTGGGTGGAAGCATTAGAACTAAAACAGAGAGCTCCAAGTCTTTTCCCAAGGGAACTGACCTCATTTGCAACAGAGAGTGGAGAAGTTTAAGCCAACAGCAGTCTCAAACATACCCTTAAGGAGATTCTGGTGAAAAGCAATTGGGAGAAGATTGGTAGAGTCATTGGAGATACAGGATAAATAGTAGGCAGGCTAGTGTGCTAGAGAGAACTGGGGAAAGAGACCTTTTGGATACAGAACAAATCTCAAACACAGACCTCACAGATTCTCCCTTCAGAGGAGACTAAATTTGGTTGGATAGGTCTGTGGAGCATTTTTATGCCCCAGGACATTGTCAAAAATAATAGAATAATCACCTGGCAATTAGTGGAATTCAATAGCTACAAGTGGTCAGAGAAAATTAAAGAGAGCACTACCAAGACCACTGTCATCCCAGGGTGACCATGGGAATACCCAAGGCAGTACCACCTGGGGAACAACATCTGAGGTCACCCACTGTGGGAGCTGAAGTGGAAATAGTCTTCACTAAAATAGTCCAGCCAGTCACAAAACAAATAAACAAATAACAATAACAAGCCCCAGAAGTAGGAGATTAGGACCCAGAGTGCTATAATGTATTATCTAAAATGTCCAGTTTCCCCCCCAAAATTATAAGACATGCAAAGGAACAAAAAAATATAACCAGGAAAAAAAGAAAAAAAAAAAAAAAACACACACACACAGATAAAAAGCATACACTGGAAAGAGCAAGCAACAGAAATTGCTGGTGAGAGTGACCAGATGTCAGATTTAACAAAAATTTCAAAGTATCCATTATAAATGTTTTTTTAATGAAACTGATAAATTATTGAACACTACATCTGAAACTAATGATGTACTATAAGTTGGCTAATTGATCTTACATAAAAAAATGAAGCTAAAGGAAACAATGATTGAAGAAGTAAAGGAAGGTTTGAGGATAATGTCTCCTTAAACAGAGTGAAGAGTTGGAAATTATAAAAGTGAACCAAAAGGAAATTCTGGAGTTGAAAAATACAATTACTGAAATGAAAAATTCACTAGAAAAGCTCACCAGTAGATTTGAACTGTCAGAAGAAAGAATTAGCAACCTTGAAAATAGATCAATATAAATTATATAATCTGAAGAATAGAGAGAAAAGGAATGAAAAAAACCAGGACCTCAGAAAAATACGGTATAACAGTAAGTATACCAACATATGCATAATGGGAGTACTAGAAGGAGAGGAGAGAGAGAATAGAATAAAAAATATTAAAGAAATAATGGCTGAAATCTTCCGAAATTCATTAACAAACATTACACAGCCAGGAAGCTTAGGAAGCTCTAAGTCAGATAACTGCAAAGAGACCTACAAACAGACACATCATAGTAAAAATACTGAAAGCAGGAGCACCTGGATGGCTCAGTTGGTTAAGCATCCAACTCTTGATTTCAGCTCACGTCATGGTCTCAGTGTCCTGAGATCAAGCCCCATGTGGGTCTCCACACTGGGCGTGGAGCTTAAGATTCTCTCTCTCTCCCTCTCTCTCTCTCTCTCTCTCTCCTCCCTCTCCTTCTGCCCCTCCCCCCTCTAAAAAATACTGAAAGCAAAGACAAAGAGAAAATCTTGAAAGCAGCATAAGAAAACGGACTTGTCACAAGGGAATTCCAATAAGTTTAATAGCTGATTTCTTATCAGAAACAATGGAGGCCAGAAGAAGTGAGATAATATATTCAAAGTGCTCAAAGGAAAATACTGTCAACCAAGAATCCTACATCCAGCAAAGCTAGCCTTCATAATGAAGGTGAAATAAAGATATCCTCAGCTAAACAAGTACTGAGAAAAGTTGTTGCCAGCAGACACACTTTATGAGAAATTATAAAAGAAGACCCTAAACAGTAATTTGAATCCACACAAAAAGACAAAGAGTACCAGTAAGGGTAATTATGTAACTATAAAAGACAATATAATGCATATTTCTTTTTCTCTTAGTTGATTTAAAAATTAATTGTATAAAATGTGTATAATGTGCTGTTGGGCCTGTAACATACAGAAATATATGTGCCAGTAAAGCACAAGCGGTGAGTGGAAACAAAGCTGTATTGGAATAAGGAAATTACTTCATATGGTAACTTGAATCCACAAGAGCAAATGAAAAGATCCAAAAATGATAAATAAGGACGTTAATATAACAAAAACTATAAATATATACTTATTCTTTTTTCTTGTTCCTGCTTCTTTAAAAGACATGTGTAAAATAGATAATATAACAATCTAACTTTAAGTTTGTAGCATTTATAGGTGTAATGTATATAATAATAATATCACAGAAAGGAAGGAAGGGAATAAAGCAGTATAGGAGTAACATTTTTACTCACTGGAATTAATTACATCTGAAGCTGATTCTGATAAGGGAAGATGTGTATGGTAAGCTCTAGAGCAGTGGTTAAGAAAATAACTCAGAAAATATAGTGAAAAAAATCAGTAAAGATGTTAAAATGCTACATTATAAAATATTCACCTAATGCAAAAGAAAGCAGTAGAGGAAGAATAAAGGTATAAAAAATGTGATGTAGATTAATAGTAAAATGGCAGACATAAATCCAACTATATCAATAATGACATTAAATGTGAAAGGCTTAAACACTTTAATCAAAGGTAGAGATTGTCAGCCTGAATTTAAGAAAAAGAAACAACAACAAGATCCAACTGTAGATTGTCTATAGGAGACATACTTCAGATTCAAAGATTATAATACATTGGAAGTAAATGGTTGGAAAAAGATGTATTATGCAAACAGCAACCACAAGAAAGCCAGAGTGGCTGCATTAATAACAGACTTTTAAGTAGACTTTAGAACAAAAAATGTTACTAATTTTGTAATGATAAAATTATGGGTCATTCCTTTAGGAAGGTATAACAATTATCTAAACATATATTTACCTAACAACAGAGCACCAAAATACTAGAAATGAAACCAACAGAAATGAAGGGAGAATACAATCCTACAATAATAGAGACTTTGACACTCTCACTTTTAATAATGGACAGAACAACTAAGCAGAAGATCAGCAAGAAAATAGAAAACTTGAAGCAAGGAAATAGAGACTATAAACCAAATTAACCTAACAGACATCATGGAATACTCCATCCAACAACAGCAGACCATACATGTTTCCCAAGGGTATATGAAAATTGTCCGGGATAGATCATGTGCTAGGTCATAAAACAAACCTCAATAAATAGAAAGGATAAAAATAATATAATTCTGACCACAATGGAATAAAATTAGAAATCAACAACAGAAAGAAATTTGGGAAATTTGCAAATATGTGGAAATTAAATAACACACTCCTAAGTACACAATGAGTCAAAGAAGAAATAAAAAAGAAATTGGAGTGGCTATTGGGTGGCTCAGTCAGTTAAGTGTCCAACTCTCGATTTCAGCTTAGGTCATGAACTCGGGTTTGTGAGATCGAGCCCCATATTGGGCTCCGCACTGGGTGTGGGCCCTGCTTGGGATTCTCTCTCTCCCTCTGCCTCTCCCCACTGCTCACACACTCTCTTTGTCCCTCTAAAAAAAGAAATACCATGAAACCAAAACCAGACAAAAACATCACTCAAGAAAAGAAAGGTACAGACCCATATTGCTTATGAGTATGGATGCAAAAATTTCCAATGAAATACCAGCAAACTAAATACAGCAACATATAGAAAGAATTGTATACCATGACCAATGGGAATTATTCCAGGATTGTGAGGTTGGTTTAACATCAGTAGAGTAAAAAACAAAAACCACATGATAATCTCAGTAGACTTAGAAAAAGGATTTAACAAAATCCAACACCTTTTCATAATAAAAGCAACTAAATTGGAATAGAAGAGAACTTTCTCAACCTGTTAAAGGACTGCTCTCTGTGAAAAACCAACAGCTAATATCATACTTAATGATTAAAGACTGGATACGTTCCACCTAAGATTGGGAACAAGACAAAGATGTTTGCTCTTGTCACTTTCTATTCAATATTGGAGGTTCTAGCCAGGGCAATTATTCAGGAAAAAGAAAAAGCATCCAAACTAGAAAGGAAGAAGTAAAACTATCTCTATTCTTAGATAGCATGACCTTGCATAAGGAAAATCCTAAGCCATCCACTAAAAAACTATTAGAAGTAGTAAATGAGTTCAGTAAGGTTGCAGGATACAGAATCAATATACAAAAATCAATTGTATTCCTACATACTTAAAATGAACAATCTGAAAATGAAATTAAGAAAACCATTTCATTTACAATAGCTTCAAGAAGAATAAAATACTTGGGAAACTTTTAACAAAAGAGGTGTACTACTTGTACTCTGAAAACCACAAAAACATTGTTGAAAGAAATTAAAGAGCTAAATAAAGGGAAAACATCTCATATTCATGGATTGAAAGACTTTATTGTTAAAATGGCAATCAGTCTACAGATTCAGCACATTTCTATCAGAATCCCAGCTGGCCTGTAGAAGCTGATTCTCAAATTCACATGGAATTACAAGAGACCCAGAATAGCCAAAACAGTCTTGAAAAAGTGGGAGGACTCCTATTTCCTGACTTCAGAACTTTCCACAAAGCAATAGTAATCAAGACAGTATGGTACCAGCATGGGATAGACATATAGATCAATGGAACAGAATTGAGAGTCTATAAATAAACCCGTATGTCTGTGGTCAGCTGAGTTTTGACAAAGGTACCAAGACCATTCAATTTGGAAAGAATAGTTTTTTCAACAAATGGTGCTGGGACAACTGGATAGCCCCATGCAAAAGAATGAAGTTGGACCCTTTCCTCACATTAAATTAAAAACAAATAAATTGGACTTCATCAAAATTAAAAAAATTTGTGCTTCAAAAGATATAATCCAGAAAGTGAAAAGATAACCCACAGAATGGAGAAAGTGTTTGCAAACCATTTATCTGATAAGGGACTTGTATATAGAATATATAAGGAATTCTTACAACTCAATAAGAAAAGACAACCTAGTTAAAAAATGAACAAAGGAGTGGTACCTGGCTGGCTCAGTCAGTAGAGTATACAACTCTTGATCTTGGAGTCATAAGTTCAAGCCTCATGCTGGGCGTAGAGCTTCCTTAAAAAAAAAAAAAAAATGGACAAAGGATCAGTTTAGACATGTCTTCAAAGAAGATACACAGATGGTCAATAAGTACATGAAAAGATGCTTGACATTGATAGTCATCTGGGAAATGCAAATCAAAACCACAGTGAGATATCATTTTACACCCGTTAGAATGCTTATAATCAAAAAGTCAGATAACAACAAATGTTGGCAAGGACATTGAGAAATCCAAACCCTCTTACACTCCTTCATACACTGAAGGAGTGTAACATGGTGTGACCACTTTGGAATATAGTTTGGCAGTTCCTCAAACAGTTAAACATAGAGTCACCATATGTCCCAGTGATTCAATTCCTATGTATATACCCAAGAGAAATGAAAACATATGTTCACACAGAATGTCCATACATTGTACACAAGTGTTTATAGAAACATTATTCATAATAACCAAAAGGTGGAAATAACCCAAATTGTCCATCAACTGATGAATGGATAAGCAAAATATGGTATATGCATATAACGGAATATTATTTGCCCATAAAAAGGAATGAAGTGCTGATACATACTTGTTGGATAAATAAGGATATTAAGCATGCCACAGCATCTGTTGCCAACCTGGAACAGTTTGGGTAGCAAGGATGCAGAACTGGTAAGGCAGGGCCTTCACTTCTGCAGGAGCCCTATAGGACATGACTCTAGCAGAAGCTGAACAACCCTTGGAAGGGAGGGGGTGAAAGCAATGGGTTCCATCACGAGTGGGCCTGGGAGCCAGGCTGCTTACAAGGTCCTCAGGTGATGCATACTAAATTCCAGAAACGAGTGGACTGGATGATCTTTCACATTCCACCTGACCTTGAGCATCTTTTTTTCTGAGGTTCTAATCCTAAAGGTGGAGGTAAAGCAACTAAAATGTGTCCCTCCCTGACGAGAATGAATGTGATCCTATGTTTGCTGTCAACACTGGGATTCCTAAGGCAGGGCTTCTGAGGAAACCTATACTTGTAAAATATTGCACATATCACCAGCCAGACCTATTCTTACAAATCAAGTTGAACAGGATGCAGTGTTTGTATCTCCACAAACATCCATGTGGGTGGAATTTTGCTTTTCTTCCAACTCAGTAGGAGGACTAGATTTTATTTTCTGATCTGCTCCGTATCCATTTATGAATCCTTGCTCTTGGCACCATTGTCAGCGTTAAACTTGTCCTAAGGAAAGAGGAGGATGCTTTGGAAGGGGGCGGTGGGGCAACTGGTGCACGTGGCTAAAGCAGCAGTCCTCACCCTGGCTGCCCACTGTAGTCCCCTGGGGAAGTTTGGAAAAAAACCCATCTGGACCCCACTGTCCTAGACTCTGATTTAACTGTGCTGGAGTAGAGCCCAGGAAATAGGTACAAGGTTGAGAACCAGATTGAGAATCACTGGCTCTAGGTGAAGAGATAAAGCAACTGACAATAGCCAAGGGTCAAACTCAAAAACTACTGGATAATGAGCCTGTGGAACTGGAGGTGAAGACTTCTCTTCAATGTCAGAAGGATCCAGAGAGGAGTATCTGTCTTTACTCCCTGCTCCTAGCTCCCCACCCCAACCTTTCTAGGTGCCCTATTCGCCTTTGCCCACTGGTCTCGAATCAGCTATGTTTGGGGGATTGGCTTCAATTCAACAGAAAAACCTAGGGAAGCTCCTTGGCTGCCTGCAACTGAGGCTTTCTCGGCCTTGTCCTGATGCACAATGCTGGCTCTTCTCACCAGTAGCCCATCAACTGGGTCCCTTCTAAAAACCTGCTCTGAGCTGATCCACAGGGCCTGGCTGACCACTCAGATTTCTGACTTGTGGCTGGCACTGGCCTGGTTCAACCTTCTCTCTTAACCATAAACCCCCTGGGCCCCAGACTTCCCTCTTCTTCCTCACTCCTGATTCTCTTCCCACAGCCCTGGTACCTCTTTTCTGGCTTCAATCCACTGCTCTCTAAGGCCTTCTGTTATCATGTTCCTTGCCCTCAGGTTATTTGCTGGGCCCTCTTGGTGTGTACCCCTTGAGCCTTGTGGCTCAGTTTACCCACACACTCTTACATATTCACATGCAGCCACTGCCTGCTCTCTGACAGGTCTGCAGCTGCCAAAGAGTTAATTTGTCTGAAATTCAGCCAAAGCTGACTCATGCCTCTTCTTTGAGGTCTCCTGGGGCCAAATGAAAAGCATGAAATGGTCTATGAAACCTAGCACATCAGATGAGATAATATACACAGAAGGGCTTAAACTGTAAAGCATGACACAAATATAAAATATTGATAATAATATGCAGCAGTAACGTTGCATATGCCATTCTGGGGCATGAGTGGTAGCCAGCCAGGAGTACCAGATAAGGGACAGAGACTGATCAAGGACATACAGACAAGTTTGAGAACTGAGAGGTCAGGACCGGGTAGGCATATGGGAAGGGAACATTACAAAAAGCAGAGGTCGGAGTGCCTGACACAGCCAGAGGCCCACAAATGAGCAAGAGCTAAAAGATTTCCATCTGTAAGTCCTTTTGGCTCTACCCTCAACATATATCCAGAATCTGGCCACTTGTTACCACCTCCACGGCCACCACCCTGGTCCAAGCTGCCATCAGTCCTGCCTGGACTATTATTGTAGCTCCTACCTGGTCTCCCTGCTCCTACCTTTGTTCCCTTATGGTCCATTCTCAACACAATGCCCCTGAATGTTCTTGCCAAGAGTAGGACATATCATATTGTGTCACTCCTTTACTCAAAAATGCTTTAATGTCTTCCTATCCTTCTCAGGATACAAGCTGACGTCCCCTACCGTGGCTTACAAGGCTCTACATGGTCTGGACCCCAGTTACCTCTCAGATCTCGGCCTCTACCACCTACTCATCTGCTCCAGTCACCCTGGGCTTCTTGCTGTTTCTTGAACCCGTCAAGGGCATTCTTGCCTTGTGGTCTTTGCCCCTGCTGTCCCCTCTACCTTGGAGCTTCTTCCTGCCTGCAGCCACATGTTTACTCCCTCACTTCATTCAGGGATAAGCTCAGGTCTCATTCCTGACTTCAGGGGTCAGCCTGCCATGACTTCTCTATTTTAAGTAGTGTTTCCCAGGCCCATCACATACTACGCTTTTCTCAGCTATATTTTATACAGAACTGAAATAAGAAAGATATAATAAATAGTTATTAATTTATTGTCTGACTCTTCTACGAAAATGTAAGCTCCATGTGCATAGGAATTTTGTCTGTCTTATTCCCTGTTTACACAGTGTCTTGCATTGTTGAATGAATAGTTGAATAAGACAGCAGATGTAAACTCCAGCAATAAGGCAAGACATCGATAAAAGGAGCAAAGAGTTGCCTTAATCTTGAGCTTTCCAGAGGTTCTGCTGAGACAGGGACCTGTTCCTCAGGGTGACTGGCCTTGGGTTTTCAAGTGAAGATTATTGCTCCAAGGAGGGAGAGGACAAGAGACTCCTGCCCATTCTAGAGTTGGGCTATTCTGGGACGTTCAAGGACAAGTCAAGGGCCCCAAAGGGGAGACTTCAGAGATGTAGAAATTTTTATTGAATTCTCTCTCCAGGAGCCCTACTTCTCTGAGATGGGAGTCTTTGAATCTTTGGGAGAAACTTCTCTTCATCATCTCCCCTCTCCCTTTAGGGACATCCTTGGCCAGCCCAACTGCTTTCACATCTATGGCAAAGTAAAACAGCGTGGTGGAAAGAGCTTGGGCACTAGGTGCTAACTGTTGCTTTGTGTTTCCTGCCTGGTTGTATGATCATAGGCAAGTTGTTTCAATTTCTTAGAGCCTTACCACTGCGTCTGCAAATGGCGGGGCGGGGCGGGGGGATAATGATAGTACCTTTGCCAGGGGTGTTGTAAGGATGAGATGTGATCATCCATTTTAAGCACAACATTTGGCACAATGTAGTGCTTGGCAAATGTTCAGGTACTATTGTCAGGGTCAGGAGTGCTAGAAGAAACAGTTCTCCTTGTTCTCAGAGTTCCCGTCTACAGAGCTTCTCAAACTTTAATGTGCATGCATATCACTGGGGACAATCTTGTTAAAATGCAGATTCTAATCAGAAAGTTGGGAAGGAGCTTGAGATTCTGCATTTCTAACCAGCTCCCAGGCTGTGCCAATGCACAGATCGAGCTCTGAATATCCAGGCCTACACAAGAAAGGGCTGGGGGAGAAAATACTGGTGAGTATATTTCCATGAAGTGTTATAGCCTCTGCCTGAAATTACTATATTCTATCCCAGAAGAGCCACATTGATCCCAACCACTTTCCCCGCTGGTGTTCCAGATCTGATTCCAGCTATACCCATTCTTCCCTAACATGTGAATCCTGTAACGCCTCCTACAAAGACACTCACCCCTCCAAGGAAGTTTCACTCTGGGCTGAGAAAGGAGAGAGAGACCAGTTTCTCTTTGACTGAAATCTGCTCCTGGGTTTCCTTGGCCCTCGGACATATGGCCAGGCACCTGTTTTCATGGCTGCTTAATGGTTTGTGAAACAAGTGCTGGAGGAAATGTTGCTACAGCAAGCCAGGCGAGGGGGACAGAGGGATTCATGGACCAATGTTATCTTTGCTAAGTACCGGGGCTGCTCCAACTTCTTTCCTCTCTCCACCCCACAGTGACAGATGGCTTCCACATGGTTTGACCTACTGTCTGGCCAGACCTGAGGAGATAGTCATCCATCAACTGCCCTATTTGGCCCCCTCGAGGGCACCCTGTGGTTTGTGGGAGGCAGAAGTTGGAGGTTTCATTTAGAGCTCATCACATCTCATAGCCATTGCAGAGTTTCAAGCATGGACAGTTCTTATTCCAGATGTTACTATCCCAGTGGCCATATGTTTTGAGGTGGGATCAGCAGGTTTACATGGTAGTGTTAAACTAATTAATCATAAACTGATGCTTTAACAGCATCGGGACCCAAAGTGGGTTTGATACTAGCAAAGATGTAAGCAATACATATGGTATCATTAAGCTGGAAAGAGGAGGTGAGGCTCAGCTTTTTCCATTGCTCTGGCACGATCTATCTTCTTACTGATACTGAACGCTACTCATGAAGCCTCTGAAAGCTGTGTGGGAAAATCTCCAAGTATTTTTCCTTATGGCTCTCTCTGACTGTGACAAAACAAAAACTTAAATTAATATAAGCTGCAGGGCATGAGAAAAAGATAGCTATAAACAGAGGGGTCATACAGACTAGGAATCAGGAGGCCGGGGTCTACTCCCAGTCAGCCTCTCTTTCGGTGACTTGGAACATACCACCTAATCGACTAACAAAGTTTTAAACACCTCCTGGGTGGATTCAAGAAACATCTGGGTTTTATTGTTTTTTATCCTAACTATAAAATGAGACTGTTATATGAACTTGGCTTCTAAAAAACTTTAAATGAAGTATGTTTATATTCTTTTCCTTATTAAAGCAGTGTTTGCTCATTAAAACTTACCTATTTCATTGGTAGTAAGTTGTGCCTTACTTTTTAAAAGAAAGCTTTATTGGGGCGCCTGGGTGGCTCAGTGGTTAAGCGTCTGCCTTCGGCTCAGGTCATGATCCCAGGGTCCTGGGATCGAGTCCCGCATCGGGCTCCCTGCTCGGTAGGGAGTCTGCTTCTCCCTCTCCTTCTGCCTCTGCTTGTGTGCTCTCTCTCTCCTTCTCTGTCAAATAAATAAATAAAATCTTAAAAAAAATAAAAAATAAAATAAAAAAAAAATAAAAGAAAGCTTTATTAAAGTAAAAAGAGATGGAGGAGTTTTAGTAATTACAGCTTTCATGGAATACAACCTGACCAGATTCATTAAAGATACATTAAAATAATTTGTGAAACTAAAAAATATTTAAAATACCAAATCTATTAAACCTAAAAATACTTCACAACCCCTAGCATTATTTGTAGAGGAAAAAAGCCCCAAACTAGAAACAACCTTTGTGTCTCAATAGAAAGAATGAGTTCAATAAAAATAAATTCCCTTTCGTTCTAACACCCATAGATAGCTGAGGCTTTGATGTATTAACATCAGTGCTGCGAGCAAGAGCTGGGGGATAAGACACTATATATTTCCTCTGTATAGTTTTAGAACATTTTCCCCCAATTACTAAAAATATGTATATCCCAAAATTATTTTTTTAAATGCTTCTCCATACATAAAAGGACTGAGATGACAAAAAGAGACTAGAGGAAGTTCCTACCACCATGCATATCTGTGCAAAGTAAGCATTCGATAACTAATAACATTCGGGTGCGCTTCCCCGGTATACATAATGTTAGTAATATGTACATTCTCAGCTGAGGCCCTACTGTTTATATATTTTGTACTTAGCATTTTGATTTAAGATCCGATTTGCATTTGACCCAAGTGATTTTGCTGAGTACCTTGACCCTCGGCCGGGTGTTTGCCTGGCTTCCCTCCCTTGACTTTTAGATTTGGAGAGTCAAGGTCTCCGGGGCTTGTCCGGACTGAGCCCCTTTCAGGAAGGTGGCCCCTATGTGCCCGTTGTACCTCACCCCCTGTGGTGATCTTATGGGATCACAACTTCCATTTTCATAATAATAACTTAAGAGCTGCAGTCCATTAACTGGAATGGAATTGAGAACCCTATGTGCAGAACTCACTCTTCCCAGAGATGAGACAGCTCTTCCGTGGTTCCCCTCTGCCTCTGAACACGAGAAGCATCACCCCTGGATGACTAAGTGAAGGACCGCAGGCCTGGCCTGGGGAGGAGGCTTCTGCCACCTTTGGCAGTAGGGTCAGTGATGAGGCAAAGGATCTGTCCCCTTGTGTGAGGACAAGACTTGCCCACTTCTGGGCACTCTGGGTATGCCAGAGTTGTGGAGATGCCCTAAGAAGGCTATCCCAAGAGACAAAGACCTCTGCTTTTCCAGCTTAAGGTATGAAAGGACACTGTGTGTGTTGCAAGGGCATGGCTCACAGAGTGAGTCACTTGCTGATTCTGAATCTCTGATCTCTCTGGGTCAAGGAAAGACCTGTGGGCAATTCAGGGCCCCGGACCCTTGAATCCTAGAAAAAGGGTCTCTGCCACAGAGGAGGTGTGGCATGCAGGGCAGTGTCCTGGCAAGTGATGAGAGCAGCTTCACCTGCTATAGGGTTGGGCATCCATGGCAGGCTTCTGTGGAAAGAGACTCCTCCCCAGGGACAGGAGGGGACATTGTGGCATGTTCTCTGTGAAATACAATGGGACTTTGGGTTGTTGAAATATCTGCCTCTTGTTGGAATAGTTGATAGATTTTTCTGTTTGTTATGCTTTTTACTAATACTTTGATTTGGTTTGCACTTAATTTGGTGAGTTAATACCAGTCTCCAGAAACTGGATGAGGGAAATGTCATTCATCAAGTTATCAGTTATATGTCAGACAACAGACTAGATGCTTTATGTTATCTCATGTAACCCACAGGAGAGAGTTTCTGATTCAGCGTGGGGACATATGGCCAAGGTGTAAAATTCACCCTTGCTTTTAGGAGTGAAGTGAATGGGATTCAAATAATATAGTCAACAATGATCTGCTCTTGCCATCAACCCCTGGCCCAGAGCTTAAGGTTACCAAAATGATAGCTTCTATCAAATATTATTTCTAGAAGAACCAGTATCTCTTTCAGAGTGTACTGCGTAAGAAACTTGGTTTAGGGAGAAAATTCTAGGTTTTTAAATGGAAAGTTATGATTATCTTGCAAGCAACTTTGCCTGGTTTTGTAGCCAGTGAGGGCAGCCAGGAACCAGGTTCAAAGTGAGACATTTGGGCAGGACTGAAAACTTTCATCAGGGTTCTGCCAACTAGTTCTTCCAGGAGGGTGACCGCTTGCCTCACTGATTTCAGTTATTCACAGCAGGGGGCAAGGTCTTGGGAGAAGGGCCATCCATCCTGTGATGTCCAATTAATGACTGCAGGAATGAAACAGGAAAACAGAATTTAGGCAACAAAAGCAGAGGGAGGGTGTTAAGTATAGAGGGCTTTTGAGTTAGTGAGATTTTTGCTGCGATTTAATTGTATTTTCTATTTGTGACCAAAGTGATGGTGGGAGGGAGAGGCCCTGGCAGGGTGGCAGGTTGGACGGGGTGGGTCATGCCTCACTCTGTGCTGCAGGTGCATTGCATTTTGCAGAGTAGATCCTGTTTACATTTTGGACTATGCGATACTGTGAATAATGATAATGTTAATTGCACTGCATATATATGGGGGATTTAAATTAATAAAGCAGTTTTGAGGTAAGGACTTAAGAAAATACTCATGAAACTGGAATTACTAGTCACATTACTAACTTCTGGCCAGGGAAACTGGTTAGTCTAGGCAGCTCAGCTCAAGGGAAGGGTCTGATGAGGAGAGGGGGAGGGAAGCATCTGGTCCTTGGTCACTTGGAGGCTGAAGAACTCAGGGGACCCAGCTGCAGCCATGGCCCACACATGACAGGCTAGAGAGCAGAACCATGATGAAGGGCAGAGACATGTGGACAGCCGAGGCTGGGCTATGTCCACTCCAGGGTAGGCAGCACTATTCTCCCTGTCTCACCCCGTGCAGAATTCTCCTTGCTGACCCTTGAGCGCAGAGTAGTCTTTTAAAATGCATAAATCAGATCATGTTGGATTTTTGTTGAAAACATTCCTGTTGCACATGGACACTTGAAATCTTTGAGTTACCCTTGTTTCTTCAGTTTATGCCTTTCCTCATAGAAGAGGGTTTGGGGAGGGGAATAGATTTAGTCAGTATTCCCCTAGTCAGTGCTGAAGATAAGACAGAAGAGGGGTGCCTGGGTGGCTCAGCCGGTTGGGCCTCAAACTCTTCGTTTCAGTTCAGGTCGTGATCTCAGGGTTGTGGGATTGAGCCCCATGTCGGGTTCCATGTCGACATGATCGAGCTCCATGTTGGATAGACATGGAGCCTGGTTGGGATTCTCTCTCCCTCCCTCTTCCCCTCCCCTGCTTGCTCTTTTTCTTTCTCTAAAATAAATAAATAAATAAATAAATAAATAAATAGGACAGAAGAACACTGTGGCCTCCTATGTTCTTTCTACATTCAATCTGGAGCTGACCCTGCTTACTCAAATAGAATGTCTGAGATTATTTAGTTCAACACCCTCCTTTTAAGGATAAAGAACCTGCGGCACGGGAGGCAAGTGACATCTCAGGGGAGTGTTAGAGCTAGACCAGAACTCTTGTCTCCTGACTCCTGGCCAAGTGAATTTGATGCCCTTGACTGATGGACAGCTCTAGCTCTGCAGATGAAAGGGCATTTTAGGCTGGCAAGGAAGAATAGCAGGGCCAGATTGGAGGGAGTGGAGGACACCCACAGTAGGGAATGGAAAGGCCGTAAAGAATGAAAATATCTATTCCTGTTGGCCACGTCCCCAAGACAAACCTGACTCCCAAATGCTCCTTAATGGAGACATAAGCAGTGACACAGAAGAACCATAGGGATGGATTGACCAAAGGCCATGACATGTCATTTATGCATAACGACTAAGCACCCCTATTTATTCACTCTTAACCCAGCTCTCTAACCTTGCTCTTTCTTTTCAAGTCATTAGAGACCTTCTCTACCATTCCTCTCTTTTCATTTGGTTTTTGGCTACTGTTTAGAATCTAGCTGCGCATTTGTCTCAGGTTCTAGGCTGAAGGAAGATGAAGAAGGTGATGATGATGAACCGGGGCCACGTGACTTGCCTGCAGTGTTTAGCTATTTTGAAAGGGGGCTGTAGAGAAGAATAATGAGCAAATTCATGAGTCAACATTATATTTATCCCTCTATTGTTAGGAATACTCCCTCTGCTTCTTTTGTGAAGCATAATCATCTGTTAGTTTTAGTAAGACATTTCTCTGCCCACTGATAAGGAAACAAAAAGGCATTTACTGTGCTGGTCTCCAGAATGTGAAATGTAAGCTGTGGTCTTTTGTTTGTTTGTTTGTTTTTAGCTTTCATTTGTGATAACAGGCTTCAGGGTTGAAGGGGACCTTGGAGGACCACCAACCTCACCACCCCCTTCTGTGCAGGAAGCCCCTTCCCAGCATCGACGCCAGTGGTTCTGATCCCTTTCCTCTGCATCCCCACAGCGAGTTGCCTCCGCCTCTGCAGAAACACTTACTTCATTTTGCTCTAAATTGCAGTTATATGAGGACTTTTCTTGTCTCAGCTGTGAGCCCCTGAGGGCAGGAATCCTGTCTCATTCCTCTTTGATCTCCCACAGCCCCCAACACAGAGCCTGGCCAACTCTCCATAAATATTTGAATGAGTGACAAAGTGTTAACACCCTCCAGAGGCAGCCACAGTTAGACATCTCTAATAGTTAGAAAGTTCTTCCTAAAGTGAGAAGTGTGCCTCCCTATGTTCTCTGTGGGGAGCGAATGTAAACAGGCAGTGATGACAAAGGGCCAGGTATCCATAAGATGACCATGAGGGATGCTGGGGAGAGGCTGGTGCCCAGTTCTTACTGCTTTTCTTGCTTCCCATCTGGCCAAAGCACACAAAGACTTTCCCAGGACAGGAAAACCCAATAACACTAGATAAATCTGGATAAATGTGGGATGGGGAAGAAGGTTTTCCGGATTTGAATCCAGTTTGGAAGGACAGCTCTATCGCACACTGTCAGTGTCACACGTGCATCCCCTCAGCCGGCCCTAAAGGTCAAATGCAGGTGGCTCCCATATAAACTGATCGCTTCCTGCGTTTCTCTGGCCATGGTCACTCTCTGACCTGGGAGGTGTGCTTGGCCTCTGTGTAGGTCAGGCTGGAAATGGAATTACTCCAAAGGAGCCCTCAACCATGAGCAATCGGACTTGGTGCATAAATGCCCCAGATACCTCACCTCCCAGTGAGACAGCCCAGGAGTTGTTCTACACAGTTGCTTAAAAGGCTTCAGGAGGGATGAGCTTGTAGCACTAGCCCATTAATAAACACATCCTTTATTCATTTTCTTTCCTTTTTTCTTTGACTTGCTCACTCCCTCACCTTGCTTTCTGCAGTCACTTCCAAATAAGTCATCCAACCCAAATCCTTGTCTCAAGGTCTGCTTTGGAGGCAACCCAAACTAAGGCGATGACACAAGCAGGAAATCTGGGGGAATCCAAATGTCATTCCTTTAGAAGACAGAACTGTTAAAATCAGTGCATGCCTTTTTCTCTCTCTCTCTTTTCTTTCCAAGTACAGAGTTGGTTTTTCTATCAGTTCTATAAATAGAGCTTAATTTTAAGGAGAATCTGTGTCCTAACTCAGAAAACAAGGCTGGTAATGATTCCTAAATCTTTGAAGGATAGTTATTTCAAATAACAAGAGTCAGTAATATTCTAGCTCTATTAAGGAAACGTACTGTGTCAGAAAGGTCTTAGGCCAGACTAAAGAAAGAGATTACACATGGAGGTCATTAGACATCAGGATGGATTTGTGTTTGAGCACTACATTTAACCGTTTAAACTTCTACAGAGGCCTTTTAAAAGAAGAGAGACCTTATCAACCTGGCTCAGGTTTGGGATGGAGGACTTGAGGTCAGGGACAGTTAAGATGAATAGGGACCATGAAGGAGGAGGGGAAGGAAAATAAAGAACCTTCATTTACCCAGTATTAATAAACTATTCCTGAGCTCATAATAGAGCCAGGAGAAAATGCCGTTGCTGGAGAATATTTCTTGTCATTCGAGAAGATTTGTAACAAAGAACAAAGGTGCGCAAGCAACTTGCTGCCCTAGTCCTTCTTCAGGCAGACATTGTGTGATTCAGAAAAGCTCCCTGTGGATGCCACAATATTACTCGATTGTTTTGACACCTCAGACAATCAATAAGAGGTAGCAGTTAAAAATAATCATGCTCGCTACTGTCTTAGGTTTGTGGGGTTTTTCTTTTGTCTTGTTCCTTCCTGGAGGGTTTTCTGTTGGCCTGGTAGGAAACAACACACTTGGTCATGAATTTTTAATTGGCAATCAAAGATGGGAATGATTGTAAACAAAGCACATGATGAGCGAAGTCAGCAGGGCCAGGAGAGCCCTACAGATGCTTTTATGGGATAACCCACAGATGCCTTTTTGGGGTTAAGTAGGGAAATATCCCTAAGTCTAGTAAGGATAAGAAAGGGTTCCACTGTTTGTTCGTTTGTTTAATTTAAATTCAATTAGCCAACATATAGTACATCATTGGTTTCAGATGTAGATTTTTAGCATGGAAGAATATTGTTGCTTCCAGTGCTCTCTTTATTTAAATCTTGACTGATGGCTAGCGTCCCAGCTTTTTTGGTAGGGAGAGGAGCAGGGCTTCAGCAAATTCTTCTCTTGGCAATAGGGAGATGTGTAGACGTCACGGGACATGTGTTCTTTGCTCTTTTTGATGAACACCACTGCCCGTTGTAGGTAGCCATAATGCCCTGAGTCTAACTCTCTCCTGAGCAAGAGAGGTGCCTTCGCCCTTGTTCGAGCCTCTGCTTCCAGAGAGTGCTTCTCAGAAGCACCATGCTTCCAAGATGCTCCACAGAAGCACCATGCTCCTGTGACATGACCTCGTTGAGTGTGGGGGTTACTAAGGCCGTCCAAGTAAAGCAACCACATAGTTGACATAAAAATTATGTTGGTCCCCAGAAGGAAGGATCTCAGTTACTGTACCTCCTATCAGTTGAAATTTTATGTTGCAGGAAGTCTTTCTCCTTCCCTAGTGTATCCCAAAATGGGTACACTAATGTGGCCTAGACTAGCCTCTCTCAGACGTTTTGTTTTGAGTAGGCTCCTTCCCCAAATACCCACCCCCAAAAGTGCTCAGTGGGTGTTGTTCTAGCTTGCCCCACTAAGCGCTCCCTCTCCTCTGCTTCCCAGAATGCCTATGTCAACATCAACCGCATCATGTCCGTGGCTTCCCGCCTCTCCGAGGCCGGTCATTATGCCTCGCAGCAAATCAAGCAGATTTCCACACAGCTGGACCAGGAGTGGAAGAGCTTCGCGGCTGCCCTGGATGAACGCAGCACCATCCTGGCCATGTCTGCGGTGTTCCACCAGAAGGCTGAGCAGGTGAAGCCAAGGGAGCTGCTGTGGTGGCTGTTGGTCAGAAGGGTGGGAGTACATACGCTGTCTGTGTAGAGAGCCTCTCCTCTCTTCCGGAAACACACAAGACCCCGCTGAGTCATTGCAGTGGTAACCCGTGTTCTATGGCTTTCCTGGCACCTATGTACGCAAGGACACATTGGTCACTCTGGGTAGCTTTGCTTAACATCCAAACAAGAAGGAACCTAGAGCTGTTTACATTCTGTTTGGTAGTTTATGGTTTTGTGTGTGTGTGTGTGCGTGTGTGTTGACCGCATTCCCAGAGCATAGATAGAAGGGGTGAAACGAAATACTGATCATTGAGTGCTGAGAGCAGGGGGAAATTAATCTTACATAAGCATTTGCTATGGATAGTAATAAAGTAATAATTACACAATAGATAGAAATAATAATTATTTGTTGCTATTTACTTATTGGCATTGGTCAGTGACATTACTCACCCATTGCAAGGAGGAGCACTAAAGCTCAGAGACATTATGTGACCTACCTAGGAACCAGTGGTGTGTTGGAGCTGGTTCTAAGCAGCCTATGGGGAGCCAAATGTCAAATGTTCAGGAAATTTGTGAGCTGGTTATTAAATATAGCCATTACTTAAAACTAAATTATATAGATTTACGGTAAATATATTAAAAACAAAGGTAATAGAGACTCAAAACTCATCACTCGTATTTTACTACAATTATTACTTATGTTCTGGAAATTATGTGTATTTGTCTCTGTGAAAACACTATACAGTTGTGCGGATAGCTCCTGATTAACTCTTCCCACCTTCACATTCTGTAATGGCACTTAGACCAAGGTAGAAGTTTTACACCATGGGAGTCATCAGATGCTACAAACTAGGGCTTGATTTATTTTTTTATCAATTGGAGTCTTAAGAAAACGAGGAAAAACATATTTTGAAATGCAGATTAACTTTAAAAATGTAGCCTGTCTGTCGCTGTTACATTGTGAATAATAGCACACCAAATTGAGGAAATATTCTTCTGATATTCAAAATGTTCTTCTAAATATTCTATTATTCCATTTAGCACAGAAGTCACTCACATCGATGATGAATGAGTAATGCCTGACATAAGTCTGGAGGTATTTTCCACTTTTGTATTACACCTTAACATAAGTGAAAATATCAGCTAGCTTTCATATAAGTTTGTTTGCAAACAAAAGCATCCTGTGAGAATCAGTTGGCTATATAGAATTTACAATAAGGAGCACTGTGTATGTTATTATTCTTTGTAAATTATGTGCTATACATCCTTTATATCAGTGAAGTTTATAATACACTTGTGTATATATACAGTATACACACACACACACACACACACATATGCTGGTGCTTAAACATTTACTAACACACCACTGCAAAAATCACACAATCTATGAACAGCTGGGATTTCAACTGAGATGTGTCTAACATTAAAGCTTGTGGTTTTAACCTCTAAATTCCTTTCTTTGTATGACATTTGGGTAGCTTACAGATGGTGGAGAGTCCTAGATGAGGTCATACCTTAAATCTCTCCCCCCGTTTGACCCACCTAACACGGAAGGCGGCATGGTATAATTGGAAGAGTCTAGGCTTTGCGGCCAGGCACATGTAGGTTCTAATCGTTAACTCTTAGGCAAGTCACCTCACCATTTTTGGCTTGTTTCCTCATCTCTAATACAAGATAATCATAAACCTCACAGCACTATTATAAGAATTAGAGATGGAACATGTAAGGTGCCTTTTGTGCTTTTTAAATGCTAGACATTACTACTGGTTTGTGCAACATATTATCCTGGTATGTTTATATTTCCCTCACCTGTGTCTGTTTCCACCTGAGACCTTCCCAAAGACTGAAATACTTGTGTCGTAAGTCAGGGGCAGCTCCACACATTGAAAAAAATCTAGACTCTTTTTTTTTTTTTTTTTTTTTTAGGGATCATGGTGATAATGACTGATAATGACTAATGAACTCATGTGTAGGCCCAGGAGAATACTCATGTTGAATCTCCCATTCTCTCTTCAACCCTACCACTTGCACATTTTGTTCAAAGTTTATCCAGATTGGCAAGGGAGGCTCAGTACTTCCCTTTCTGTATCTCTGCCTTTCTCTCCTTGAGCTGACCATTTTGTGGGGTCTGCTGTAGGACTCTTGTTAAAGTATTACAGAGAAATCCCAAGGGCCTTGGAGAGGTGCTTCCCCCATGGTTGACAGATGAATGTCAAGTTGCTTTCAGGTTCCTCTGTAAAATGGTTATTGGAAGAGTGAAGAAACTTCCGAGATGTTAGCAAGTGTATGCAATCTGATGCTGGATGGCACCCAGCACGCTTCCAGAATTGTTAAGGGATGGCCTAATGGGATAAAAACATATAGAATGAAAAACCAAGCACGACAGCCAGCAGGCCAGGGACTACGAGCTGACAGGCACTGGGACTGGAACTCCAGCGGTTACAGAAAGTGCAAGGCCAGAACCAAGAGTAACTGGTAGAGTCAGCTTCTAGCTGATGTTTCCTGACTCGGACTGCTTTGGATCAGAAGTAATTTTATTTGTATCTATTTTTTAAGGCAATTTCCTCGGGTATTACCAGTCCTTCAGGGAAACTCATAAACCATGCTTCTTTTTAGCTGGGGGAGAAAAAAACAAACACACACCAAACAACAGATTCAAGGCTATTTTTTCAAGGCTATTATGTGTTTATTTAGGCAGCTCTTTTATTGTCCTCATATGGGCAATGAGATAAAAAGGTATTTAGGCAATTAATTTAAATGGAGCTGTGCACCCAGGCGAGAGGAATCACAGACAGAACCATTCCAGACGGTTGGGTGAAGAATTATTTGCATTTTAGAGGTGTATTTTTTCACCCAATAAATCAGTGATTTCAGTTAGCTCACCTTTTATGCATGGAGACCCATAGTCTTCCACAGTTGTTAATTTTAATTTTTAAATAATTTGCTGTCTGTCGAGATCTATATCTATATATCCCATCCCAGGAGCCAGCGCTGCCATAGGCATGGTGCAGTCTGTCCCCCTAAGCTGCCCCTCCCCTCTCCCACCCCTAAAGATACTGACCCAACAGTGGGGATCTCGTGGAGCTTTCACCTCCAACCCCTGTGGGAATGGCCCCTGCAAGTTCCCTGGGGTACCTGATAGCCTTGTATGAGCTGTTCTTTGTTCCTCCTCACAACCCACTATGCCTGTGTGGAAACCTCCCGTTACATTGCATGCAGCCTCTCCCGTGTGCCTGTGAGTGTGCATAGGACAAGGAGTTCTAAGGTATACATGTTCCCACACCTTGTAGCCAGTGTGTGGGTATAGCCTGTTGAACACGTAGACGGCTCCTACCCCAGCGGTTTCACAACAGTCATCTCTGTCTGTGGAAACCACACTTCCTACAAAGGAGCTGTGTCTGACTTCTTTCGTGGGGTTGGTGTTTGTAGAATTAAAGAGAAAGGCTCTACCCTCTGCAGTGGTCTCTGAGGCTCCCAGAGGCCCTAATGCTTCTTCCCAAGGTATCTGACCAGATCTACAAAATCTGCCCATTGCCCAGCCCAGCGCTCCCGCACTGACCCAGCTGCTGTCTCCTTCCAGTTCCTGTCGGGAGTGGATGCCTGGTGCAAGATGTGCAGCGAGGGGGGCCTGCCCTCCGAGATGCAGGACCTGGAGCTGGCCATCCACCACCACCAGTCCTTGTATGAGCAGGTGACGCAGGCCTACACAGAGGTGAGGACCATGCAGGACACGCAGGGCTCGTGGGTGTGTGTGGATGTGGGGGAATGGCAAGAGCACTGGCCTGTACGTTGTGTAATAGCCTGGGTTGGACTAAGAAGAAGAGAGAGGCCATTTTTCTCCCTTTAGAGACATCTTTAAGATCTTTGATCTATGAACAATGAGGTCTCCAGCCAGGAAGCAGAGACAATGCGGCCATCAGCAGGCACCACCTTGTCACACGTGTGCCTATGTGTGCATGCACACGCACACACACACGCACACACACACACCTCCCTCACCCTATGTGTGAAGATCAGACTCTCTGCCCTGGAAGACGAATATGAGCAAGCAAGGCTGTGCTCCTCAGTGTGCTTTCTGGCTGGCGGGCCAGCCCTGCCACCCCTTTAATGAAGCAGCTCATCAACAAATACCCATTTTCTCCCTAGAAAGTCCAGAGGAGAACTCACCGTGGGGTGGAGATAAGTGTTTGCAGGAGTGAGAAGCTGCCATGGAAGTGAAAGACAAATTAAAAGACTCTTTCACTGAAAAATCAAAGGCCGGGTGCATGGTTCAAGTTAAGAAGGGCAGGGGGGTCTTCTTGAAATTGCTTTCCAAGGAAAAGGAAGGGGGCATATGTGTGGACTTACACAAGTGAGTGAGTTGACTAACCGGTGTGAATTCTGAGGGAAGAGGCTGAGGGACATAAAGAGATGGGCTAATTAAGGAAGCTGGATGAGGAGGGGAAAGTGAATTCACATCTGTCCCATGGGCAAGGAGAGTTGGAGCTGTGTTTCTCCAAGTGGGTTCTGGGACCACTTGCCTCAGACTTGTTCCTGGGATCCACCTCAGACTGCATCAGAACGTCAAGAAGTAGGGCCTGGAACCTATATTTTAGTCAATATTACACCGGGTAAATTTGACGCATGCTGAAGTCAAAGAACCAAGGGCTTCTACGTGAGAGTAAAGGTTTTGCCACAGTCAAAGCTGAGTTTGACTCTCAGCCCCCTCCTTATCCGTGTGACTTCAGGCAAGTTACCTAAGTACTCTAAGCCTCACTTTCTTCCTTAATGAAGGTGATAACACTTGCCTGTAGTTTGAAGGGTTACAAAGATAGTGCCCATGTAATGCACGTGGCCCAGTGCCTGATAGTAATAAGTGCTTAAAAAAGTGGTAACAGGTTTTGTTATTATAGGAGGCAGAGAGAAGGACTTGTGAGCCAAATCTGATCTCATCAGCTTTGGTCCAAATGGCCCAAGGCTTTCTCTTAGAACAGAACTGTGGGTCAGGAATGGCCATGGGTCAAGAATCTCTAAATTTACTCCTTGTAAGATATAAACATAGAGCGTACAAATGACATTCATATCATACTTACACGTTTCACACTTGTGGGGTGTTTGTGTCATTACAGAGAGAGACACGATATTTCTCCCAGTGTTTTCTCAGGCCCTATCCCTGGGGGACACAGACACGACTCCAAGCCCACTTCAGAGGTCAGTGGGCCGTCCCTGCCTCCTGCAGATGTGGACTGAGGCAGAGGGCTGGAGCTCTGTTGACTTGGATTTTAGGACTTGGCCTTCCATCTCTAACCACCCTGCCCTGGACATAGCATGGTGCCAAAGACAGCATCTGCTCGGAGTTCCCTGAGGAGAGCTCTCCTGGGTTTGGCCACAGGATATTTGTCTTATTCACATCTCTGGAGGGTGTTACCTTTGTGTCACCGATGAGATGCTTCCTCTTCGCCTCCCCTGGCAATGCATTACGGGAGGCAGGCATGGTGGGATGGGGTGGGTAGAGGTAGTCATCTAGATCGGCTGTCTTCCTCCAGTCAGGCTTCCTCTCCTGTCTCAGCTGCAGTACTCTCGGCCTAGTATTCCTCTTAGTCACCGCCGGCCAGCCCCATACCGTTTCTGGTGCCCCATGAATAGGAGGTAACAGAGGCCTTTGTGTTGCCGAGCCCTCAGCAAGCTATTATCAGGACATGAGGGTGGGGTAAGGGGAGGCCGGAGCCCAGCAAACAGCTCCTCATTCATCATCCTAAGGCCGGAGGTAGGAGCACACTGGCTTCCCCACCTTGCTAGAAGGGAAAGACCATTTCAACTCCAAACCAACTTTGAGTTAATCATTAACCAAATTAACTTAGGGCCTTAAAATCCCCTAACTCCCTGGTCACCACTGGTTTAAATTGGAAAGATACATGCTCTGCTGGGTCCTTGACCAGCACTGGTGAGCCACAGGTGTCGATCAGATGATGCCACTTTGCAGAAAGAGGGGTGCCTGTAATTGTACCAAGATTCCAATAAGGAATGACAGGGAACGTCACCCCCGCGGGTCTCAGCACTGAGGGTGAATGTTGGGGAACGCAAGAGCATAGCTATTGTGTCTACAGTCGAAGGGTCCCTCCCTTACTCTGCATGTTCTGGAAAGATAGGGATATTACCATTCTCAGGAGAAAACAAGGAAGTTATATAGAAAGAGAGCAAAAGAAGGATAAATATAAAGGAAAGAACATGAGGAGGAAATAAGGAAGACAGGAGAGAGAAATGATGATAAAGATGCTGATGGTGAAACTAGAATTAGGAGCCAGTCCTCCCTGCCGGGGCCCTGTCCTAAGCGCTCCACATGTTAACTCACTCAGTCCTCACCACAACTCTCTGAGGTTGTCCCATTCCTGTCCCTATTTAACAGACAAGGAAACTGAGGCCCAAAGAGGTTAAGTAACTTGCCTCTGGTCACATATCTGGAAGTTGAGAGCTAGGAAGAGGAAGTGAAGAAGAAAGAGGGAGAGAGGTTTATGGTATCAATTTATATTTTGGTTCATTTCTGAAATGCAGTTCTGCCGCTTGACCTACTCAGTGAATCAGTCAGAATATGTGTCAGGTATGATGGACCAGGCACTGTTCTGAGCACTGGGGACAGATGAACAAGGCAGAGTCCCTGCCCAGTTCAAGGGGGAGAGAGACACTGCCCGCGCAGCTCCCCTCCCCCAGGCCAGGGGCTGCACGCCGGGGCCGCTCTGGCTGGTGCGTGCCTTGAGTGTCAGAGGATTCCTGGTCCTAACGAGGGATCCCCCACCCCGGGGCCGACTCTGCTTGCTGCCCCGTACCCCGCCCGCCCCTCGGTTCCCGTGAGCTGACCTCTCCCTCTTGCAGGTCAGCCAGGATGGCAAAGCACTGCTGGATGTGCTGCAGCGGCCCCTGAGCCCTGGGAGCGCGGAGTCCCTCACGGCCACGGCCAACTACTCCAAGGCGGTGCACCAGGTGCTGGACGTGGTGCACGAGGTGCTGCACCACCAGCGGCGGCTCGAGAGCATCTGGCAGCACCGCAAGGTGCGGCTCCACCAGCGGCTGCAGCTCTGTGTCTTCCAGCAGGACGTGCAGCAGGTACCGGGCCGCTGCCCCCTCCTCGCACCCATCCCAGGCAGCCAGACGCCCCCGAGGCCCTGAGGCAGGCGATCAGGCCCGGGAACCCCCGACACGCAGAGGGAAGAGGGCCACTCGGCCCCAGCTGCGCCCCGCCCCTGGACTTCCTGCCTAAGCAGCCTCAGATGGTCCTGCTCACGCTGGTGCGGGGCAGGAGGCTCCGTCAGGGGAGCATGGCATGGTTGTCTTTGGGCAAGAGCTTGACCCTCCCTCGGGCAGGAGCTTTCTAGATGGCTCCAGGGCCGGGGGCGGGGCTTATTTGAGCACTTTCAGTGTTGGACCACGCACCGTGAGCTCACTTCTCAATCGGGGAGGCAGGGGGTCTGCTGAAGTTGGGGGGTGGCTGGGGTACAGGGCCTTTGGAAGATTCTTCGGCAAGGTTTTACTTGGCAAATGAGATTTAAAACATGGGCTATTAATGATTAGAGGTTATTTCTGGCTTAGTCTGTCTTTTTGCATTATTATACCAGTCATAGCTTTTCCCTTTACCATAAATGATAAAGAAATGGTTATATTTTGACCATGAAAGGACAGCCTTTTGAATGAAATAGCCCATTCTTTTTCCTCATACTTTCTCTGTCTGTCTCCTTGGGGATCCCTGGGAGCTTTGCTCTGGTGTGGATATTCTGGGGGATGGGGAGCTGGTTGGGAGCTGGAGACTGAAGTTGGAGCTTAGCATCACCTCCTCACTGATTTCACTGTGAGAGGCAACGGTGGGGGCACTCATGCTATCAGACTTTTCTGTGGCCAGCACATAATTTCAAGTTTGTACCTATAAAATAACATTTCACACTCCTCTGTACCCTCTGTGATTACCTCTGTGGTATACCCTCTGTGGAATCGGCCAGCTGTAATCAAAAAGTGTATCAAAATATACATGGAACATGAGAGCCAGCTGGACAGGCCTTCGCAGCTGCTGTTGGGAGGGGCCCCAGTGCTCGGTGCCCTGACACCGAGGGAGCGTGGAGGGAGAGCAGGGCATCCTGTCACTGGCTGTGACACCCTCTGGGAGGGGGTTCGCCATGTCACCAGTCCTGGGAGTAGACAGGCCTTCAGGACTGTTTCCAAGTCTTGGGCTGCCCTAACTTTGTTGCAGGCACCCCCTCCCCGCCGCCCCAGGCTGGGGCAAGTGATTGAGTCATCAGAGGTGACACCTCAGCCTCAGCAGAGATGGGCATTTATGTGCTGGCCCCGGCTCCGAAACCCTTGTGGGGCCTGCCAGGAATGGAGAAGCAAATGAATCAGTTGCCTACTCCTACCATCTGGAACTGTCCAGATAAATACATCATCCCAGAGCACAGGAGAGCACGGAGTCCATCTGTGATTGAGACAGAGGGAGGTGCCAGCCTCCAGAGGCACACACGGGCTTGTTACTCTTCCAGTGAATGTGGAGTGACTCATGGAGGTAACCAGGCTGCGGGTTGTGCCACGTCCTTGGTGTGCTCTTTGCCCTCCTGCTGTTTCCGCGGCTGTTGTGCCAGGATGGGCACTGGAGAGGTGTAGAGGGGCTGCGAGAGGGGCAGGCAAAAGCCTCCCCAGCGGGAAGGTGGCATCCAGACTTCTCTGTGGCCACCATGACATCCACACGGAAGCTAGGAAGAAAGTATAGTAAAACTACACCTGGGGCCATTCTATATCATGCTCTTAAAAATGAGAGTATTTCTGGAATTGAGATGCTATCAGTTCATCTCTACCATACCGATCACATGGTCGGCACTGAGCAAAAAAGCAAGTAGAATGTTATGAGGTGGATGTGATGGGTTCAGATTTTCCATGAGGACTGAATCCCCCAGGATGGTAATTCCATTGTTCTTTTCAGGCTGTGTGACTCTCACTTCTGGAACATAACTTCATTCCCCCGGTGTCCCACACAGGCTCTCCCTCCCCGTGCCAGTGACACTGGCACGGGGGGCACAGGCAAGTGTGGAGAAGCAGGGGCTGCTGACTCTGCTGGTGGGTCTCCAGGGCGTACCGTAAACCCAGGCAGTCATCAGTGCCCAGCAGGTGTCTGAGCTGGTGCTTCAGAAGGCTTCTGGACATAAGGCGCTCAACAGTTAGGGTGAAAGACTTGGACTTTGGTCTCCTGACTCCCAGAAGCTTTATAGGTTTATCATCTTTATTTTGCATGTTTCATCTCATCTATTCCGTATCTCCTGGAGAGTAGAAACCACGGCTACTACTTCTCTGTGCACCTCACAACTCTTGGCTATATCTGACGTGAGGCTGGGGTTCTCTTTATATTTGCTGCCTTGAGCTGAAATTGTCGTCAGAGGACCCCCAGTTTCTGTTTCTGTGAGGTGAACACCGTTTAAGCCTCCCCCTCAGCCCATGCAGTAGTTGCTCGTGAGTAGCTGGAGTCTGCCTGCAGGAATAGTGATGTGAAAGTCTTGAGGGTCCCAGGTATTTACAGACAAGGTAGAGGATGCAGCCTCAGGGCTCACAAAGTATGCTGGTGCTCATCTGTTATTCAGAAAGCTCTGTCTTCTGCAGTGGGCCTGGAACTGCACTGCATTACGTTCTGGCAAGATGCCTGGTTCGTTAGAATGGCTCAAGACATACCCATTTGAAAATATAAAGAACAGTTCGACCAGAATATGCCATTCAGTATGCAGGGCAGTAGAGTATTGATGGAACAGTTATATGCAGAAGCATGAGAAGTCAGAGTTGGTGTCTTGAGGGAGGAGAGAATTGACTGAACCATATAGTCTGGATCCAAGATTCTTGAGCACCTTGGGGGGTCCAGAGATGTTTACTCAGCAGCCTCAGTGGAGAGCTCGTGAGCGAGCATCAGTGGCTGGAAGAATACAGAATTGTGTAGGAACACCGGCTCTGCAGTCAGACACCCTGAGTGTAACCTGTTCTTCAAGTCTTGGCGTGTGACTGGGCAAGGCATTTCACCTCTGGTGCTTCTGCTTAGTGACCTCCAAAACAGGAATGATCATAGTACCTATCTCAGTGGACTGAATGAGAGACAAGTACAAGGCTGAGCACCCTGGCTGCCTAGCAGGTAGTAAAGCCTCCATCAGCGTTGTCTAGTTCCTTAGTCACATCCTCTGGGTGGGACTCGAGCGCCCCCTGGTGCTCGTGCTGTTGGGACCCCAGCATGATTCTCCTGTTTGGACAACAGCGATTGCTTGGGGCGGGGCGGGGGCGGGGGGGGGGGGCTGGGGGGGGCGGTGGTGGGGAGGCTGCCGAGTTCTGTTTGATTCAGTGAGAAAATCTCAGAGCCGTCAAAGACCTGAAAGACCATCTAATCTAACCTATGATATGATGAAGGAACTTTAAGTCCAGAGATGTGAAATAATGTGGCTATGACCACACAGATCCTTAATGTAGTGCCAGGACCAGAAACTGAGTCTTCTGGCTCCCAATCCAGGGATCCTATAGAAAAGCCACACAAGAGAGGAGCCAGGTAGACAGAGAAGGAGAACAGGGAGAGAGACAGGAAGCACACATGCATGCTTCCATAGAGAGGGGAAAGACAGATGGACACATGCACATAGCCCAAAACAGGGAGAGGAAGGAGACAGAGACAGCCAAGGGGGGCAGAGGAAGAAAGGGAGAGAGATTTGAAGACAGAGAGCAGAGAAACTGACATGCTTGGGATGGAAGGAGAAAGAGAAAGAGGAAGGCAAGGGAGGGACAGAAGACAAAGAGACAGGGACTCCAGCTGGTGGAGGTAGAGGGCAGGAGAGTGAGCCAGCCTCTACCTGCCTGCCTGTCTGCCTGCTTGCCCCATTGCCAGTTCCAGGCATGGTCTTTGCCCAAGTGGGAATATTTTGCCCGTTAAGGGCCCAAAGCAGAGTAAAGCATAAAGATGAAAACCAAGGATAGACACCAGTGACAAAGAGATACCACTGAAGCCTCTGCAGTCAGAATTGGCCTGGCACATCACCCTTGTTGCTCTCCCTCGAGTCCCAACATATGTGCTCAGGTTTCTCTCCCTGCTGGGCTTGAAGGCAATGGAAGTAAGTCTCTAAGGATCAAACTGGAACTGGGCTTCATGGAGCGGCAGAAAGGTGTGGATGGGGCACACCTGCTTTAGTATCACTAGCGGAATAATTTTCAGTACTATTGTTTTTCCTGTTTAGAATGGGATCGCGCTGAGCATGAGCCAAAAAGAGCACGCCATGACAACATCAGCCTATCTCCACTTCTATCTCTTATTTTCCCCTAACTCCTGTGTGTTCCCAGGGATATAAGGGACTGCTTCCCAGCCCAGATAAACCTGACTTTGTGCCGAGAAGAACAAGGAGTAGCTAGATTCTTGATCTTTCTGATAGGTGCAAATTCCATTCCATTTTTCCCTAGCCAGAACAACTGTTTTGAATACTCTCCGCAGGCCATCTTGCTTGCCTCCCTCTCTTTTTCTTCTCCCTCTGTTTTTTGCAAGAATGAACTGATGAAATGTTTTAGTACGCCTCCTGTATGCAAGGCCCTGTGCTGGGAGTTAGGTCCCTCGCTTGAGAGAAGACATATGCACCAAAGGATGTATGAATGGCACACGGCTGTCCGGCTTCAGGGCCAAAGAAGCAAAATAACAATGGGCTAGTGGAGTCAGAGCAGGGAATGTTCCCTGTGGCTGGAGTGGGATGGCAGTGGTTCTTGGAGCTCAGGCAGAGGAGATGGAGATGGTGTTCCGGGGGAAGGCCAGGAAGCAGAGAGCTAAGTGACAGGCAGGGGACAGGGAAGAGGGAGTCTAACGGGGTGCCCACTCTTGGCAGAGCAGGTGGCAGGTAAGGCAGAAAGGGTGAGGAGTGGTCTCGCTGGTGTGGGTGGGACAGTGATGTTTGAGGCTCCAAGGCCCTCCCTTAAAAACAATGCCTTATAAGCAGTCCAGTCAGGTGAGCGAGTGAGGGGCAGTGATGGCAGAATTTATCAGGCTCAGTGACTTTCCCTTCTGAATGACTGTGTTAATATTCAAGTCCATAGTTCCTGTACTACAAATGAATCTCACCTGTTTCTATCAGTTTTTCTGGAGCCTCACATGGAGAATTACAGGTTTTACTATGTCAGCTCCTGCCTGCCAAAGAATATGTAAAAAGGATTTGAGAGTAATTTTATTAAACTGCAGATATTTGAGAGTAATTTTATTAAACTGCAGATATTCAATCTTTTACTAGCTATAGTGACTGTGCCCCCTTAATCTAAACCAGTTTGGACATTGTATGATCCAGTTGACAGCTTTGCATAATAAAAGATGAGCACTTTGGGTTGCACACAGAATGATTGGTGACCAGAATGATGATGGGTCTAGAAATGAACTCTTCTTCTAAGAAAGAATTAAAGCATCTAAGAAGGAAAGCACTCAGGATGTAGTCCCAGAGAGATCAGGGAACACACACAGAAGGGAGAACCACCTGCAAAATTTGAAATGCCAACTGCTTACTTACTGGGTATGTGGCGGAGAGGGTTCAAACATCAGAGAGAGGGTTGGATTCCAACCCTGAGATTTTGTTACTGGAATTAAATGTGCCTATAAAAGTTGTGTGGTTTAAAGCTCAGGATTCATCATCTGAGTACACATGATTGAGCATCTAATCTCTTCATTTGCCTTTTCTTATTTAATCTTCCCTCTGAGGCAGGTGATAGTTTGGTTCCCATCTTATTGGTGAGAAGATTGAGGGCTGGGAGGCTAGTGGGGCCTGGGAGGCAAAGAGAGGAAATCCCTTCCTAGAATTGCTGTCTCCTAGCTGAACTAAGAATCAAATTGATATGAGACAGATCAATAGGAGAAAATTAAATTTAATAGGCGTACGTATGGGGAATCCACAGAAACATAGAAATTCCAAAGACAGGCAAAATGAGGTATATATATCCTTCTGAACTATGGAGAAGGGGGTAGGGGCCTGGGATTCCAGAGGAAAGGAATGCACTTCACCTGGGCCATAAGAAGAGCAGATGTTTGGTAATTAGATGTTTGCCCTGCCATACAGATGGGTCACTCAGATAAAATTTATCTTTGCTAATAACCCTTATTCTGGGAAAGACCTGCAATTTAGATTCTTCTGTGTAGTTAAGGGGGGATACAAAGTTTCTCTTGAGGCCACAGGGTCTCAAGTGCCTTCAGCTCAAAATAATCCACATGCCAAAGTGGCACATTCCGTCGGGGGGGAGTGTGTCCTGAACCTCCTCACCTATGTTTTAAAAAGAACCCCAGGTGATTCATAAGCACTTTGAAGTTCCAGAACCTCTGATTTAAGAGATCCAAGCCTTGGTGATGAGAAGTATGGTGACAGCATAAATAGGCATCCAGGCACCAGGGCGAGGAGTTTCTTTCAGGGAGGGGTCAAGGACAAAGCCAAGTTGCAGTCACCCCAGCCCCGGCTCTGTTGGGAAGGCACAGGTGTGGGCTGGCTGGGAGTGGAGGGCTGCAGGGTGGAGGCAGCTGAAACTTTAGGGCTTCGGGTGTCCTGGCCAGCTTCTATCCAGCATTGGTCTGTCAGGTGAAGGGACCCCAATTCTCGGGGGAAGGAGAATAGACACTGCTAATGAGTTTCAGCTGATGCTTCTCAGAAAAATGATGGCTTCTCCTGCCATAGCAAGACATTTCTTTTGATCATGATTGTTCCAAAGAAGGGACAGCAAATGACTTGCTGGTAATTGGGCATTTCGAGTGGCGCCTCCGTGCTATCGGGGCTCAGGCGATGGGAGCGGGTGGTGCTGGCCTTGTGAGGGCCGCTAGCATTCACTGTGCTGTGCCAGGAGGAAGAGGTCATGCTGTGATGCACTGTCCTGCGTACTCTCGCACACTGTGTGTACCCGAGCCTTTAGCAGAACAAAATGCGTTGTAGGTGGCTGATTGTGTGTGCGCTCTTTTTCACTGGTCTCTGAATAATGGCTTTCTGAGGAGCAAGGACGCTGCGGGCTGGGGGGGGAGTTGCTGAGAGGGAGGAGTTCTTCAGTTTACTTAAAACAACAAAAACTCCCTGCTTGTTTTACTGTGGATCAAACCGGGAGGCAAGCCTAGTGACCTGTGTTGAATAAGATGATTGATCGGGGGAGCCAGATGTGGGAATCAGAGAGTTGGGATTCTGATTCCACATGTGTTCATAAATCGTCTCCATTTCCTTTAATCACAGAGGAAGTTCTCAAATCAGATGGGATGAGTTCATTCCCTCATTTATGCAGCGAATGCTCTCTGAAAGCCCAGCTGTGAACCAAACAAAGCCCCTGTCCACGTGGAGCTTACATTCAGGAGGTAGAGAGAAAACACCACCACAAACACATGAATGTGTCATATGTCCTATAGTGATAGCCAGTGATGTATGAGCAGAAAGCTGAATGAATAAGCTGGGGGGGTGTGTTTAAGAAGAGGTTCCAGACGTGTGAAATGCGATCTACGAAGTCCTTGACACAAGAATGAGCTGGGGGCATTCCCGAAAATGGGTGAATGGCCAAAGTGGCCACTGAATAGAGAGGACAAAAGGGTAAGAAGTTTGAAGAAAAGGGCCCAGATCAAAGCAGACCTTATAAGCTATGAAGAGCATTTAGATTTTCTAAGTGTGGTAGGAAACAATGGTAGAGTTTTTAGTAAAGGGAATGTCGTGAATTGATTTATGTTTAAAGAAATAGGTCTGGCTGGGGCATCTGAGTGGCTCAGTCAGTTAAGCGTCTGCCTTCGGCTCAGATCATGATCCCAGGGTCCTAGGATCCAGCCCTGCTTTGGGCTCTGCACTCAGCGGGGAGTCTGCTTCTCCTCCACCCTCTGCCCCTCCCCCTGCTCATGTTCGCTCTCTCTCTAATAAATAAATAAATAAATAAATCTTTTTAAAAAATAAAAAAAAGAACTATTCCGGCTAATGAGTGGATGGGAGTGTCACGAGTCTAAGGAAGAAGACCACTTAGAGGGCTGCAGGGCGAAGGAGGAAAGATGGTGGCTTGTGGTTGTGGTGGAAACAGTGTACAAGAAAGGGCTAATAAGAAAGACTCTCAGGCTTGCAGCTAAGCAGTGGGGTGAGATAAAACAGATGAGGTGATGAGCCAATTGCCCTGGCGTAGTGCTTAACAAAGAGCAAACCCTCCACAGACAATAATCTCTTCATCTGAGGAGGGGAGCTGCTATACCCTCCATATAAAAAAAATAATGAAATATTTCAGTTGAGGAAGACTTAGGGAGATGGTCTGATCTGGTGTTTTCATTTGAGGCAGTGAGGTCCAGAGAGGAGAAGGTGCACACCCAGCTGGGTCACAGCTGGTTAAGGGCAGACCTGGGACCAGAACCCAGGTTCCTCTTGATCCCAAGGATGGTGTCTATAAGTTACGCTGATCATGATGGTGCCACATTTTATGGATGCTTTTGGAGCCCAAAATACTTTTATATGTAGGTAGAGCTTAGATATGAACTTAAAACTTCAAAGGTGGATATCTCTAAGTGCAGGGGCCTCATGTATTGGTCTGAATGACCCTGTGGGTTTCCTCTAACACTAAGGTTCTGTCACATTAGAAGAGCCCAAAAAATCAAGAGCTCTGGGAGAGCAAGCCGCTAGGCCCTCGATTTTCTCCCGTTAACTCAGTTGCATTCATGGCCACTGTTCAGAAAAAATATCAATAGTTCTCTTCAAAAGGACTTTTTCTCTTCCCCCTAGCAGCTAGAAAGGACTGTCTCCTACCCTGAAAAGCACCCTGCCTTGGCTGTGTGCTCGTTGGAATAAACACAATTAGATGAGGAAGAAAGGGGGTGATTAGGGAATTATGTAAAATGGCTGTTAGATTGGCTCCTGCGTCCCGTTCAGGATGTGAGCTTCTCTCTTGGAAAAGACTGTTCTGGAAAAGGACTAATTTCTGGTTGAACAGTTGGGGCATGAGAAAGGAGGAAGAGCTTTACAAGTTGTTTTTAAAACTGCCTGCCTGCTGTAGTGGCCAGAAGTCCTGGGTTTTTGTTCCCAAAGACAGGGCACAGATCTGGTCTCTTCCTGAATGAGGTGGCCCAGCTTCTCTCAAGATGGTGGGACAGGCGCCTCAGCCAAATTTGCACTCGACGGCTCATGGGTATAAGCATTCGCTGGGTATCTCTTGCATGTGCAATGCTAGCAGGGATGCTGGGGGTGGGAGGATGGTGGAAGGATAGGGTACAGCGGTGAAAATCCCACACTCCTTGAGCTCGGGAGCTAACCACCTGCCCGGTGGGGCAGTGGAGAGGGTGGAGACACACATACAAGGGGAAACCTCTGGGTGCAGACGCCAGAGTGAAGAAGGAGAGCATGGAGCATTCACCCCAAAGCTGTGTGGTGGGGATGAGCGGGAGTTGAGAGCCATTCAACATGTTGCAACAAACCACGCTGTGCTGTGAGTCTGGGAATCACAAGGAGGTCAGGGTCTTGTGGGAGAGACAGGCCTGGAGGCAGTAATTGTGGTTTGAACAGAATCAGGGAAGAGTGACACCACCCCCATCCTGGGTGGGTTATTAAAGAGAAGTCTTTCCAGAACTAGTGATTTTGAGGTGGTGCTTAAAGGATGAGTAGGAAGGAGGCTGGGAGGCGGAGACAGGGAGAAGGAAGGGTATGGACATTTCAGTTGAAGTTAAAAGTAGTGAGAGCAGAACTCACGAAACAAAAACAGTTTTGGGGGGGATTCAAGGGTGAGGCAGGGACTCACTGGAGATGGGGTTGAGAGGGGGTGGGGTGGCCACAGAGGACTTTGCATGTCCGGTTAAGGGGCCCCTCAAAAACTATGTCCCGGTGAAATGCCCCTTCAAGAATGCACAGGTTGGTGATTAACATAACATGATAAATAAATACATACATACATACATACATACATACATACATACTGAAAGATGTTTTAAAAAAAAAGAATGCACAGGTTAATTCCATTTAAGCCAAAGTTTGTGTTTTTCAAACGGATTGGTGTCCCTAATTTGTTAATTTTAGGATCCAACTATATTAACCACTTATAACTTATTTTTAAACCTGAGGATATAAAATTGCTCCTTTGAAACTAAGGGCACATCTTGCCCGAATCAGATTGACCACTATCATTGGGTGCTCCTTCCCACTCAAGTTCACAGGCATACCTGTCATTTATCAGAACCAGAGCATGACTATGAAAATGGAAAGAAAGCAAGAAAAATCTGTTATCTCTGTGCTGTCCCTCATAACTCATTTGCTTCTGCACCAGTGACCAGATCCTCCTTCCACATGGTTATTCAAGCCATGCCCCAGGGGGTCAGCCCTCTACCTGCACCTCTGTTGCCCCCATACCTAACCACCAAATCCTGGCCATTCTCTCCCCCTAATATTACTCACACCTGTCTCTCCACGGCCACTGCCATTGGGCTCCTCTGAGCCACCATCACCTCTTGTCAGGATTTCTGCAATAACGTCCTGTTACCCCACCTCTACTCTTACCTTCCTCTGATTCTCCACCAAGCAAAAGTAGTAACTTTCAAATGCAGGTCAGCCCTTCGGTGGCTCTTAGGACAAGCCCTGGAATCTGACTGGGCACACCAGGGCTCAGCATGTCTGCTTCCTGCCTCTCTGGACTCATTACCTGCTTACCCCTACTCAGGCCATGTTGATGTTTTTCCTTCCTAGCTTGGTTAAGTCCTACTCTCCCTCAGCACTCAGCTGTAACTCACTTCTTCAGAGAGGCCTTCCCTAACTGTTGGCACTCCCACCATTGCAATTAATGTGTGATCACAAATAATTATGTGATCTCCTGTCCAATGCCTGTTCCCGATATAGACTGAGTTCCCAGAGTCAGGGCCCTGCCTGCCTTGTTTAATACTGCATCCTGGGCTGTTCTAGTGCCCAGCACTAGGGCACAATAGGACTAGTAAGTATCTGTTTGAATCCAGCGATATTCACATCCCACATGTGCTTCATTGCTCCCTGAAGAACCCACAGGCAAAAACTAAAAAATAAAACCTTCTATGTTGGAAACAGTCAAAAACCAATTCAAAGCCATTAATAGGTATTATTAACTATCATCCTGTACTATCTTGACTAAAATTAATAATTGATTATTTTAAATAAAATTTTGTAGCTGAGAGAAGTTAAACAAAGATAGCTAATGAGGGGCACCTTGATGGGTGCAGATGCTTCAGTAGGGTTCCAGGGATTTGGCTAGAAATGCAGTTTATTCTTCAACCAGTCATGTCCCAAGTCTGGGATGCACCAGAAACTGTGGGATATCCAGCCTTCTGATGCTGCACATTAATTTACGGGGTGTCATGTAATTATCAGGCACTGCTGGTGTCTGCTCAGAAAGCACAATTCTCTGCTGTGCAATCTACGGGAGAAGCTAGATTGTTCTCCCAGAACTGGGGGACATGGAATCAGAGTCAGGAGAGCATGGGGTCTAAATGTGTGTCAAACAAGGTTGGCTCTAAATGAACTGTCTGAAACAAAATGGTCAGAAATCAGCATTTTAAACAATACCTCATGTTGTGATTATGTTTCTCTATCCTCAGGTACTTTTTCAGTCTCTATGATTATTAAAGTAATTTTGTTCACATCCTAAATCATTTGCCTTCTTATTTGTTAAATTGATTTCCACGCAGTCTCTGCATCTTCACTGAGGTTGCTCATGGGTTCCCCACAGCTTCGGTTCTGATGACAGAAGCTGGACTAAATGGAGACAATATAACATCACAGAGCAATCAAAGTTATGTTTAAACTAATAAAAACCTAGTGAATATGAATAATAGATTTTTAAGAGGTTAAGGTAGAACTAATTAAGTCAACTTAAGGGTCATTAACTGACAATGAATTGACATTTTAAAGAAAGCAAAAGAACTTAAATAGAACACAAATTGCTTTTTAAGAGAAGTTCACAATTTGTGAAATTACCCCCAGGGAGTATGAAAGCTAACCATTTGCGAACTAGTAGATGGAAAGCTTTCCTCTTAAACCAATTTGTTTTAGCATAACAAATTTTATTAAAGCTAGAGATACAAAATGAAATGAAATAAAATAAACTCGTTAAAACATTACCAGGCAAGCAGGTCACACTTAACTGCTCACAACTAAATAAAAAAATAATTGGAATCTGAAAATCTGTCATAAATACCGAAGCAGTCTTGAAAAGCCACAAGACAGCTCTTTTGTATATAAAAATTATCAAAATTATCCATAAGCTTCACTTCATGGTATTAATATAAGTTTAACTATGCATAAAAATGGCAAAGCTGCATCATCCATGGTACACAATACATGGAAAACTTTGTGACTAGAAATATTTATCTTTGACCTTGCATGCTGATGCTCATCATCCTCTTTACAATAGAAAATTGTGGGATCACATTGTGTCAGGTCAAGTAAAAATGCACTCTCCTGATTTTTGTTGTTGTTGTTGAAATTTCCCCATACATAATTCTAGAGAGTTGTGGGCTCTTATTTCTTCTAAGAAAGGAACATTTAGAGTTCCTTTCAGTGCTGCTTTTCAGTGTTTGCAAAAGGTAAAAATCCAGTTCATTTACTACTGCAATTTCTTTTCATAGACATGCCTCCGGAATATTAAAAACATATATTGCCAGAACTTGTCATATAAAATAGTTAAATCTCTACACCCAATGTTTATATAGTCATTTTCTAAGAAGCCTTTATTTTCTCCTTTTTAATGGGCAATTATCTTACATTCCAATTTTGTTAAGTGGATGTTTGTTAAATCTCATTTTTATATTCGTATGTACATTTCTCTGACCCAATACCAATTTTGTTGTGAGCTTTGTGATAGTGTCACTGAAGACTTGGAAGTCTTCTATACTTTGCACAATTGCAGGTGTAATTTATTTCAAATGTTAAAGGCAGTGAAGCCAAAGGCTAGATTCTTTGGAGCCAGAACTCCCATGCCTGTAGTCAATGGAATGATTTGGTCTGTCTGCTTGCCACAGGGCAGTCCGTAGAAGTAACAGAGGAATGGACTAAAGCATTCTTTTATTTATTTATTTTTAAGAATTTATTTATTTATTTGAGAGAGAGAACATGCACATGCAAGAGCGGAGGGAGGGGCAGAGGGAGAGGAGAAGCAGACTCCCACGACCCCAAGATCATGACCTGAGCCGAAGGCAGGTGCTTAACTGACTGAGCCACCCAGGGACCCCTAAAACATCCTTTTAAACAGGCCCGGGGAGCCTGGGTGGCTCAGATGGTTAAGCGTCTGCCTTCGGCTCATGTCATGATCCCAGGGTCTGGGGATTGAGCCCCACATCAGGCTCCTGGCTCAACAGGGGGCCTTCTTCTCCTTCTCCCTCTGCCTCTCCCCGTGTTCCCGCTCTCTCTCTCTCTCTGTATCTCTGTCTCAAATGAATAAATAAAATCTTAAAAATAAATAAATAAACAGGCCCAGTTCATCTAAATCATTTTTCCAGAAAGTCCTCTAGAATCTGAGAAGGCTTGTACATCATTAACCAGATGTTCAGGTTAAGTCCAGAATAGCCAGAACAGAGTGAGCTCAGTTGTCTTGGCAAGATCTCGAACAGGTGTGTGGCTGTACACTCTGATTTAATTGTGGCCACCTGCTTTATTGAGCGCCAACTCTTCAGAGACCAGGAGGTGAACTGCTTCCCTTCTCCCTGGGAGGCACCCCATGTGTTTGTTAGGCCATCAGCGTGAATGCAAAATAGATGTTAAAGGCTTTAGTCCTCCCTCCACTTCACGGCTTCCCCTGTCCAGTGCCCCTCCTATTTTCTCACCTTCTTAGCATCCCCTCTTCATCCCTCTATGGCTGTTCCATCTTCTCTAAATACCAAGGAAAATGTCCCAAGGCCAAATCACTAGGTCTTAAGCCTAGAAAAACATGGGGTCTCCACTTCTTCCCCAAAGAGAATCATAGATACTAAAGGCCTTAGGATGTAAAGACCTTGATTTATTTGGTTGGGAGGTTGGTGCTGATCGGAGGAGAGGGGTGGAAGGAAGGAAGCCACAAAGGACAGTTGTCCTGGTGATCACTCTCTGGGGCAGCCAGGTGGGGACTAACCAGTGCCGACTTTCCTCTCAAGATCAGGAAGGGAATCCCAGGAGCGCAAGGAGGCAGGGGCCCCATGATTAGTTGCCTCTGCTGTGAGCATTTTTATGGGGCAGTGAGGGATGAGTAGGCCGTGAGGGCCAAGGAATCGCCCTGACCTGATGCTGCCTAATTTTCCGCCAGTGTGCCTGACTTTATGTGGGTGGAGTAAAGGTAGTGAGGGGCTTAAACTGTGCCTGATGGTCTGTGTAGCTTGTTTAAAATAATGGACTCATTAAGGCTGGGAAAGCTGAAATGTAACGAGGGGCTATCCTGGAGATCAAAGATGAGCTGACTTTAGTTCAGGGTGGACTGTTACGTGACCAGTGACAGTAGTGAAATCCCTGGATCGATGGTGGGCTGAACATGTCCAGCTGGACTGTTGCTTTCTGATGGGGATGGGAACTCTAGGATGCTGGCGGTCGCTCATGTTGTCACATGGCTTTCCTTCTGCCAGGGAGTCATTGTTTCTGTCCTCCTTCCCTGACCAGGTGTTGGACTGGATTGAAAACCACGGTGAGGCCTTTCTCAGCAAACACACCGGGGTTGGGAAGTCGCTGCATCGAGCCCGGGCCCTGCAGAAGAGGCATGATGACTTTGAAGAGGTGGCTCAGGTGAGACGCTCTGTGTGGTTGTGTGTGTGTGGAACTGGGTGAGGGAAGCCAGGGCCATGGCTTTGGTATTTGGGTTGATAGCCCAGTGGTTTCTGGGTTGCCTTCCTGCCTGATGCAAGGAGACCCTTGTCTGCTCTTGGATCACTAGGTGAGTGATAAATAGACCTTTAGTTTATGGTCTTCAGAAAAAATCTTCCTGCCAGCATGATCAGTAAATGCCTTGTCCACAAGGTGGTAATAGCAGAAGGAATGGATGTTAGAAACATCAACAGCCCAGAACTACTGCTTATAGTTATCACCAGGGGCAAGTGGGAGCTGAAAATCAGCATTAGCTCTGCTTGCAGAGCTGTGTGTCTTCCAGGACCTGGAGGAGGAGACGGGACCTGTTCACCACATCATGTATCCATAAGGCTGACTGTGCCCAGAGAATATGGCGTAATGTTTGGTCGTTTAGCTGAGCTCTATACCTGATCCCAAAAGGGCATTTTTATCTAATTACACAAAGATGCCGTGAGAGGCCTTGACCATTTGACTTCATGGTGGAGGGATATAAGAGGGTTTTTTGTTCTGAGCCTGCAACCCCCCAATATTATCCAAACTCTCTTATATTTCTCTTTTGGGGAGTTCTCTAATGGATCCTGAACATCTTCATCTTCAAGATGAAATACTACTCTGTCCATTTATATTGTCAGACATGATCAGTTGCAGTGGAAACTAAGACCAAGGAATGAAGCAGGGTAGGGGCATCTGCGGGGGGACCAGTATGGGGCAGGAGGCAGGATGACAAAGCTAGTGTTTGCCGCAGCTGTTAACCAGGCCTGGCTCCCATCCCACCATGTGGGCAGTCCTCAGGGTGGGTGTCACCCTGGGCATCATGCAGAGTGCTACCAGTCCCAGAGAGAACTGTGGGTGAGCTGTGGATGTCAAAGGTGAGCCCCTGTCAAAAACCAAAGGAATCTGCTAGAGGACAAGAAAGTGGTGGGAGCAAACTACATCTCTAAGGAAGCTGCAAGTAGGTGCTGGAAAGTGAGAGGCCTGGCAGGTGCCAGAAAGACTGAGTCACTAGTGACCTCAAGCTGGGAATACAGATGGATTAGACCCAACCTATGCAATAAAGAAAGCCTCATATAGAATCTTTGTGCACAGTTGGTGGGAATGTAAAGTGATGGAGTCACTGTATGGCAATTCCTCAAAAAATTAAACATAGAATTACCATATGATTCAGCAATCCTACTTCTACATATATACTCAAAAGAATTAAAAGCTGGGATGTGAAAAGATTCTTCTATACTCATGTTCATAGCAGCATTATTCACAATAGCCAAAAGATGGGAGCAACACAAGTGTCCAGATAAAAGGATAAAGAAAATGGGGTCTATACAAACAATGGAATATTATTTGACCTCAAAAAGGAAGGAAATCTGATAACATACTACAATATGGATGAATCTTGAAGACATTATGCTATGTGAAATAAGTCAGTTTTGAAAGGACAAATAGGAGTCCACTTATATGAAGTACCAAGAGTAGCCATATTCATAGAGACAGAAAGTCGAATGATGGTTGCCAGGGGCTGGGGCAAGGGAGGGAATAGGGAGTTATTATTTAATGGGTACAGAGTTTCACTTTACAAGATAAAGAGTTCTGGAGATGGACGGTGGTGGTGGTTGCACAACAATGTGAATTTATTTAATGCCACTGAACTTAAAAAGTTTTACGTTATGTATATTTTACTACCATCACAAGAACAAAAAAGCAAGCCTCATCCATACAAAGACCTTCTACAGAATGGGCTGGATCATGCCGATGTAATATAGACATGGGCCAAATGGGCCTCTGGATGTAGCACAGACCCAAAATATCTGAGTGTCCAGACATCCTGGGCGCTTTTGCTATCTGTCAGGGGACAAAGGATTGGAGAGGGCCACATGGACTCCCTGTCTGCTGAGAGGGGGCGTTGTGGGATCTGGGGCGGTCTATTGGAATGGAGCCATCCCATAGCTGTGGTGTTCTTGCCCTTTGGCTATCCTGTGGCTCAGCCCTTCCTCACTCAGAAAGGACATCCCCAGAGCCACCCACAGCCCTGAGTCAGCCAGCCCCCCTCTCCCCCTTCCTGCTGCAACCTCAGAGGCAATGTCAGCCTTGGTTATAGGCCCTTGAGGGAGCTATTGTTTTGTGTGTTGTTTCAACCGAGTAAGCCTGGCTGCCACCTGAACTCTAACCCCACTTCTCCCAATTGCTCCCCTACCTTCTTGCTGATGCCTGATAAGCCTTTCACATGGGACAGTGCCTTTCAATCAGTAGCAGAGACACATTCACTTAAATTCATACTAAAGAAAGAATGGACACGTTCTGAGAGCCTGTGGTTCCATTATGTGTTTTATCTCCCACCAATCCTGGATGGTGGATAGTATTAGCCTTGTTTTATAGAAGATGATGCTAAAGCTCAGAAAATTCTTCAGTGTGCCCAAATCGTCTGGCTTGTCAGCAGCGCTGCTAGGATTCAAACTCAGTCTGTCTGACCTCAGAGTCATGTTTTTACCCTAACTTCATGCTGCCCTTCCTTATTGAAGTATAGGACCTGAGTGTAAAATTCATTTCCAAGTGCCAGTTTCCTCATGAAAAGTGCAGAACAAAGAGCAAGAGTGGGGGAGGTGGGGTGGAGAGGAGATGCTGTTGTGGCCATTCCATTTGGCATACATTACAACTCTTCCCAATCTCTTGCTATAATCCACTTCTCCCTGTCCCTGCTTTCAGATAAGACAGTGTCTTTCTTAGGAGAGAGAGTTCTGCCTTCTAAAAGGCTCATGCTTTTTGAAGTATTCCCCTTGGAAAGGGGACAGATGTGGACAACAAAGGGCACACATAAGCATGGGCCATGAAGTTGCCATATTGCCCCGCAAATCGGTCTTTAGAGATGAATCTCATAGTCTGGTAATAAATCCTGTTTTGTTTTCTCATCCCTACTCTGGGGAAGGGTATGGGCAGCGGAGCTCCCTAGCATCCTGGAATTGGTAGTCCACATTGGAAAATCAACTTGACTGTGGCAAAGGCAGATGAACTGGCAGCAGCCTCAGATCTGCTTTCTTCTGTGCAATGTGATCATCACGCTCAGGTGGTGGGAAAGGAGATGATCCAGGCAGGAAAGGGCGTGCTCTCTCTCTCGCTTCTGTTCTCAATTAGGTGAGGGCCACTGGGAGGGGAGGAGTGGATTTAATCAGGATTGGACAATTCTTGAGTCAGAGATCAATGCTACAGAGCCAAAGCATGGAAATTTTTGTTGCTTGTTGTTTGGGGTTGCTGGTTAAGAGATCTAGTCAGAAAGGACATCACAAATGATGAGAAGTAGGAGGTTGGGGGGGAGGGGTCACTTGTTACCAGTACTACAGAGGGTCATGATTCAGTGAAAGAATCTCTTTTAATGTCATGATTTTATGGTTCTTTGACCTGAGGCTGATAGGAGAAGGAAATTCTGAGCACCTGTTCTCTATATTCAAGTTAAAAAATTGTCTTGAATCAAAGCAGGAAGAGAGCTGTTGCACCTGTTGCATCCCTGGGATGCTGCCCTTCTACAGGAAAGAGCAAGCCCTCCAGCAGAGAAAAGGGCTACGCACAGGGAGAGGCCCAAGGGCAGTGTGAACTCATGGAACAAATACACCTCTACTCTGGAGATCGTGTAAAGACACTGAAGACAATAGTAGAAATATCAAATATATCTGGGAAGAATTAATGTAGCAAACCATGACCTTACATTTTATGTTTATTAGCTCTTGAACACATTTTAAACAAATTCAACGGTCATTTGAAGGAAGTGAATGAAGTATTTATGGTCCTCAGTTCATCCTGCAGATGGCACTCTTCGAATAGTCTACCTGGAAGCTAAGCTGAATGGGAAGGGAGCCACTTCCCGCTTGGCAGGGGAGGCTCCTGACAGGCAGGTGGGGATAGTCTGGGGCCACGTATGCAGCAGGGGGTCTGTCTCTATAAATGTTTCTAGTCCAAGTTACTGAGATTCTCTGTGCTCAAATAGAAGACCTGGGGACTAGCGGGAACCCTTCTGGTCCTGGTAGATACTTTACTCAAGTTGCCTATAAACTCATCACATGACTCAGGCTATAGAGTAAATCAGATTTTAAAAGACACTTATTATATCTTTATATATATTTTTGTGGCATGGCAGTTGTTATCAGGAGTATAAACACGCATAAGATAGAGTTGCTGCCCATTACATCATATCTGTCAGGGGATACATGTGTCCACATCTTGCCCAGGAGTTAGTATGGGCCATGGTACTCTTATTTTGTCCTGAGATATTTGCTATTACTCAGAAGGAAAGTACTCAAGTGCCTGTGTTTTAGAGAGCAGCTGTGCCTGCTCTGTGAGTGGTCTGCTTTATGACCTCATTATCTGGAATGCCAGACTTTCTGTAAGCTAGCTTAGTAAAAAAATTAGCAATCATTTACACTCAAATATACATTATCTAAAATCTCAAAGCACCAAATCACATTTAAACAGCTAAGCATATTAAATAGCATTTGTGTAACATTTTTGAAAGAACAGACCATTTAAAGAAAGATTTAAAGAAATATAAAAACATAGGCACAATTAAGCACTTCATTCAATAATCTCTGGTTGGTTGTTTATCTGACTCTTGCTGTTTTCCCAAACTTGAATAGAAAACACTTTAAAAAATTCAATATGAGTCTTGGGGTCAAAATAGGCAAAAGTGGGGGCGCCTGGGTGGCTCAGTTGTTGAGCATCTGCCTTCAGCTCAGGTCATGATCCCAGGGTCCTGGGATTGAGCCCCGCGTCGGGCTCCCTGCTCAGTGGGAAACCTGCTTCTCCCTCTCCCACTCCCCCCTGCTTGTGTTCCCTCTCTTGCTGGGTCTCTCTCTGTCAAATAAATAAATAAAATCTTTTTTAAAAATAGGCAAAAATGGAAGGGAAACATTTTAGTGGACCTATCAGTGACCTTACCCATCAAAGATCTTCAAAGTGTAATCAGCGAACTTACTAGAGCTCCAAGGGCAGGTAGAATAGGGAATCCATAGGGGTAGAAAGTCCCTGCCCTCGGAGTCAGACAGTAGTACTCATCAGTTCCCAAGCCCATCTAGTCTGTGTCAGGCACCTTGAGAAATTAAAGAAATATAACAGTTTCTGTTTTGAGGAAATCATGATCCAAAGAGAAACATGCATTAAACATATTGTAACCCTCTAAGAAGTCCCATAGTTTGAAAGGAAGCCTAATCTTTTTTCTTTCAGGGTTTTCAAGGAGCATTTCCAGTGAAACCAAGATAAACCATTAGTTCATTTGGTGATCCAATAAATATACCTGTCTAGGGGATGGTGTAGTGATCTTTGGAGTAAGTTCCTTCTTTTCATGCCTGAGATGGTGACCAATTATAGCAACTGCAAATGCAAGCAGAAGGAAAAGGTGGGAAAGCTTCAATAGATGCTTTTTCACACTCCAGCTTCTTAGAGAGGATAAAACTTTCTTCAGCAGGATGAAAAAAATAGTGAGGAAGAAAGCCAGGAAAATGCAGAGAAATTAATGTCAAGAAGTGGGCAAGTGGAAGAATGTGAAATAGCAGAGAAATGAAGGACAGTCTTACCCTTTGGATCTTGCATGACATTCGTCCCATTTGAGTGGATTCAGGACATTCCCTCCATGGAGCACCAGGGAAAAGTTGCATGAGCTGAGGGGAGGGCTCTTGGGACCACTCTCAAGAAGAAGAAAGGTTATATTGTGGATAACTCCCAACCATGGGTTTTGAAGGTCACTTTATATACACTTGTGGAAATTGAGAGGGAGCCAATATCCAAGATATTATAGAAAGCCTACCAAGAACCTCTTATCAAGACCATGAATTGTCCCCCACTTCTGCTTCCTATGTGGAACAAATGGCACATTCCGAAGAAATTGAGACTGCATTCCTAATGACTTTAGGTTCTGGAGAGCAAACTGAAAGACTCAGAAGCACAGGTGGCGTTCTTATCTCTTGTTCCATGTGACGGCAGGGACTATGGAAAAGAGGGAAGGCATTGAAAAACAAATGGCTGCCTATGTAGATGGTGTTTTCAAAAGTGTTCTGGAGTATACCCTACAAAGCCAGGAGTTTTCAAAAGTGTTCTGGAGTATACCCTACAAAGCCAGGATGATGGACTTCTGGTAAGGGGAGAGTGCATCTCATAAAGATTGGGGAAGATTTGGCAGAAAGAAAATCTAGAAAGATTGAAGTGAACTTTGAAGTGGAAGGAGAAAATTATCCTAATAAAGCCAAAACCAGATATGTGGGGTGCCATAGAGGTGGCATAGAAAGAAGCACCTTGTGGAGCGCCTGGGTGGCTCAGTTGTTAAGCGTCTGCCTTCGGCTCAGGTCATGATCCCAGGGTCCTGGGATCGAGCCCCGCATCAGGCTCCCTGCTCAGTGGGAAGCCTGCTTCTCCCTCTCCCACTCCCTCTGCTTGTGTTCCCTCTCTCGCTGTCTCTCTCTCTGTCAAATAAATAAAACCTTTAAAAAAAAAAAAAAGAAAGAAAGAAAGAAGCACCTTGTGAAGGAGATGCCCTTAGGTCACCTTAGGTAGGAAAATACAAATACAATTGCCTGCAATATACACACACACACACACATATACATATATATTATATTGTAATATGTATATGCAATATATATATGTACTTATTATATGTACTTAAATTTTAATACCAGAATACAAATACAAATACAAAACATTCCTGAGACTTTAGGGTATTGAGCTCATAACTAGAAAATGGTGAGAGAAGAGGACTTTTTGTTTAAGGACTCATTCTAATAGGAGGGATGAAGGATATCAGAAAGGATCACTTCGATATGAGACTACAAACCTGAGGGTATTAGACAATATGGAGAAGTACTAGAGCGGTAAGAAGAAGAAAGAAACTGACTGCTGGAGAGGACCATGGTCTGCTCCATCACATGGAGGATATGGGAAATGCTGTTCTGATACGATTTCACTTCCGGTTCAGGGGAAGCTGTGGTGGTGATGACAGTCCTCAAATTTCCTGACATCTCCTGTAAATTTCGTGACACTGTAAATAAAACATCTATATGTTGTTGGGAGTGGAGGATTCTACATGAGAGAGAGCGAATCATCGTAGAAAAGCTCAAAGGAGCATAGGTTGTGTCTAGACTCTCAGGAACATTGACCTTTAGATGAAAGGGTTTAGACTTTGCTCTTAATGCGGAAATAGTAAAGGCTTTTGAGTAATGATATAAATTTAAATACAGTTGACCCTTGAATAACACAGGGGTTTAGGCACCAACCCTCGTGTAGTCAAAAATCTACATGTAACTTCTGACTCCTCAAAAACTGCCTATAGCCTGCTGTTGACCAGAAGACTTACTGATAATATAAACAGTCAATTAACACATATTTTTATATGTATTATGTGCTATGTTCTTTTTTTTTTTTAAGATTTTATTTATTTGACAGAGAGAGACACAGCGAGAGAGGGAACACAAGCAGGGGGAGTGGGAGAGGGAGAAGCAGGCTTCCCGCGGAGCAGGGAGCCCGATGCGGGGCTCGATCCCAGGACCTGGGATCATGACCTGAGCCAAAGGCAGACACTTAATGACTGAGCCACCCAGGGGCCCCTATGTGCTATGTTCTTACAATAAAGTAGGCTAGAGAAAAGAAAATGTTAGGAAAACCCTAAGGAAGAGAGAATACATTTACAGGACTCTACTGTATTTATCCAAAAAAAAGAAAAAACAAAAAAACCCACACATAAATAGACCCGCACAGTTCAAGCTCATTGTCAATCAATGGTCAAGTGTATAATCTCTAAACCAGAGAAGTAAGGATTTCTCTATCCACTGGCTATTTAAATCACATATGTAGTATTGTGCCTAATTTGAGAAAATATGTATTCAAAAGGATATTGGCATACTTGATTGTCAGAAGACTGCTAGGATAGTGAAATCCAAGTAACTGGATATATTCTGTTCTGAGTAAATAATGTTTTATGGAAGGCAGGGGGATAGGCTTGATAACTGAAGGCTTCCGATAGAAGAAGTAAGGGTGGAAGGGCTAGTGAAGCCAATTTTAGTTTAATTCAGGTGTAACTTCTAACCCATGGTTGATTTTTTTTATGAGCTGTCCAAAATCAGAATGAAATACCTTGTGATGTCTTGTGCTTATCACTGGAGGTTTTCTGGTAGAGGTAACACTTTATTCCCTTAGGATATAAACATCCTCAAGTCTTTCCTATCTTAAAAATGAACAAATAAAAAATGAATAAAAAGAAACTTAGACTACCTTTTCTGGTAGTTTAGACTACTTCCTCGGTGTTTCTCCTTTCCTTCATAGCCCAGGTGTTTGAGAGAAGAGTCTTTATTTGCCATCTCTACTTCCTCATCTCCTAGATGCCCTTTGACCCCTGCCATTGGACTTCTGTTCCCTCTGGGCAACTGAGGTTAATCTTACCTAAGTCTTCAACTGGGCTTTTTTCTTGCTAAATCCAAAGGAAACTTTTCAGATATTAATTGGTTTCGGGAAGCATTTGATCCTCTCACGATTTCCTCCTTTTTAAATTCTCTTCTCCCAGCCTTCCATGACACCATGCTCTCTTGGTTTCCTTATGTCTTTTTGGCTGGTCCTTTTTAGACTCTTCTCCCTTTTCCCAAGGATTTCCTCAGACTGTCTCTTCTCACTGTACACTCCAGACATGATTTTATACTCTTTCCTAGTCTCAACTGCCACCGTTAGTCTGATGGCTCTGAAATCCATGTCTTATCTCTGATCTCACCCCTGAGCAACCTATTCATAAACCCATTGACTCTCTGGATACCTCCACTTCGATTTCTCAGAGGATTCTCAAAACCAGTATATCCAAAATTTATTTTATCGTTTTCCACCCCTTCCAGGTGTGGTCTTCCTCCTGTATCCCCCACGCCAGTGAAGGACACCATCCACCCAGTTGCTCGAGCCAGACACTTGGGAATCATTCTTGACTTCTGCTTTGTTCTCACCCCTCATGTGTCCTTTGCAAAGTCCTACTAATGCTACTACCTCTTTATGTGTCCCTTTCCTTTCATCTCCATTGCCACTGCCTGAGATCAGAGTCTCATTATCTCTTCTTTGGTTTGTCACACTATCCTCCTGTTTTTCCTAACTCGTCATAGTCTTCTTAAATCCTTCCCCACACTGCCGTAAGAGTGGTTTTCCTGAAATGCACATCTCATCATGCTATTCCATCAGTTATGGAACCCATAGATGGCTTCCCATTAGGATAAAGTTCAAACTATTGATATCATAAACCTTTTATCACCTGGCTACTGCCTCTCTGGCTTTCTCTCTTATCGATAATGTGCTCCCCCTACGCCCCATCCCCTATACTCCTGCAGTCCCAGTTTGTACCTGAACATGCCATGCTCTCAAGTGCAGTGCTGTCTGTTCTTTCATCATTCCCATTTATTTAAGTCTGACCACCCCTGGCCAGCTTCTGTTCATCTTGAAACACTCATCTCAAGTATCATCTCTTCTTGGAAGAAGTGGTCTCCATGGTTTGGTTGAATGCCCCTTTTCTAGGCATCCACTTATTTTGGCCACATCCCTGTCATGGTAGTTATCATGCAGTGTCATCATTAATTTTATGCCAGCCTCACTCCCCAGCTGGACTGTGACTTCCTTAGAGCATGAATTTTGTCTCATTAGTCTTTTTATCTCAATGCCTAGCACAGTGAGCCTAACAAGCAATTGGCACTTGAAAAAGTAAATGAATGGTACAGAGAGGATTTCTTTGTGGGATGGATATCAGGTCAGATTATCTCTGAGATCCCTTCCAATTCTAAGAATGAGAAATGGAAGAGAAGTAGATTAGATGAATATTCATAAGAACGCAGGCCCCAGAACCATATAGCCTGGGACCTAAGTGAGAGCCACCCTGTTAGAATTAGTGAGACTGCACTGAGCTGAGATCAACCTGGACAGCCATGCCCAGGATCTGACACTTGGGAAGAAGCATTTTTTGAGTCATATTTTGAGTGAGGTTTTTGGACTCTTCCATGTTTTTTTTTTAATTGAAAAAATACTAAAAAATAATTTCAGTTGAAGTCCTAGGAAACCAATCTTGACAAGAGGAAATGGTAATCCTTACTATGTGCATTTCCCCAGCCCCGCTAAGTTTCCATGATTTTTCCAGCTGGGATAGCTACCATCATGTACCGTTAACCCTCTTTTTCTGCTAGCTTATATGTAGTGAAGTTATTTTTCTCTTACAAAAATCCTCTTTTTTTGAGAGATGAATAATATTGGCCTTTTCCAAAAGGATTTTAAAGGCAAAAATAAAAACCCAAAAAGTAAATTAGACAAAAGAATTATACTGTGTACCGATTTTATGTTCAGTATATTGATTCTAAGTCCAAGATAGCTCATCTAGTCATACTTCTTTTGATTCAGTGTATCATGTTCATTGATAGACATTTTTTGCTTCTCCCTATTGAAGAGACCCTAATACCAACAACAATAATGACAGTAGCATGACACTTACTGAGTACTTTGTGTGTGCTGGACACTGTTCTATTTTTCCTATATTAACTCACTTAATCCTCATAACATCAATGAGTTAGGTATTTCTTTTTTCAATATTTTTTATTCAAGTATGATTAACATACAATATTAAATTAGTTTCAGGTGTACAATATAATAATTCAGCCATTCTATACATTTCTCAGTGCTCATCAATATAAGTGTTCTATTAATCCCTTTATCTATTTCACCCATCCCCCCCACTCACCTCCCCTCTAGCAACCTCCTGTTTATTCTCTGTATTTAAGAGTTCATTTTTTTGTCTCTTTTTTTCTTTGTTCATTTATTTTATTTCTTAAATTCTACATATGAGTGAAATCATATGATATTTGTCTATCCCTGACTGACTTCTCTCACTTAAGCATTATAACTTCTAGGTTCATCCATGTTGTTGCAAATGGCAAGATTTCATTCTTTTTTTATGGCTGAGTAATATTCCATTATATGTATATTATATATAATATTATGTATTAATATTCCACTAAGAACCTTTAATATATATTTTAAATATATATTAATATTCCTTTATACATAAACACACACGCGTGTGCACACACACACACACACACATACACACACCACATCATCTTTATCCACTCCTCTATTGATGGACACTTGGGTTTTGGTTGCTTCCATATCTTGGCTATTATAAATAATGCTCCAATAAACATAGGGGTACAAATACCTTTTTGAATTAGTGTTTTCGTATTCTTTGGGTAAATACCCAGTAGTAGAATTACTGGATCATATGGTAGTTCTACTTTTAATTTTTTAAGGAGTCTCCACACTATTTTTCCATAGTGGCTACAGCACTATGGTAGAAATGGTTGCATTCCTACCAACAGTACACGAGGGTTCCTTTTTCTTCATATCCTTGCCAACATTTCTCATGTTTTTTATTTTAACCATTCTGATAGTTATAAAGTGATATCTCATTGTGGTTTTAATTTGCATTTCCTTGATGACTAGTGATATTGGGTATCTTTTCATAAGTCTGTTGGTCATTTGTATATCTTCTTTGGGAAAATGTCTGTTTAGGTCCTCTGCTCATTTTTTAATTGGATTATTTGGTTTATTGGTGTTGAGTTGTATAAGTTCTTTATATATTTTGGATATTTAACTCCTCATTGGTTATATAATTTGCAAATATCTTCTGCCATTCAGTAGGTTGCTTTTTTGTTTTGTTGATGGTTTCTTTTGCTGTGCAAAGCTTTTTATTTTGGTGTAGTACCAATGGTTTAATTTTGCTTTTGTTTCCCTTACCTGAGGAAACATGTCTAGAAAAATGTTTCTATGGCCAGTGTCAAAGAAATTACTGCCTATGATTTCTTCTAAGAGTTTTATGGTTTCAGGTCTCACATATAGGTTTTTAAACCATTTTGAGTTTATTTTTGTATATAGTATAAGGAAGTGGTCCAGTTTCTTTCTTTTGCATGTAGCTGTCCAGTGTTCCCAGCACCATTTGTTGAAGACTGTCTTTTCCCTATTGTATATTCTTTCCTCTTTTATCATAGATTAATTGACTGTATAAGTGTGGGGTTTTTTATGGACTTTCTCTTCTGTTCCATGCATCTATGTGTCTGTTTTTATGCCAATACCATACTGTTTTGATTGCTACAGCTTTGTAATATATCTTGAAATCTGGGGTTGTGTTACCTCCAGCTTTGTACATGAGTTAGGGATTTCTACATTTACAAATAAGAAATCTGAGGCAAAGAGGTTAAATGATTAGCACAAGTTGGCAGAGCTAGGAAATGGTGGAGCTGGGATTCAAGCCCTGGTAGTCTAGCTCCAGAGCCCAGGCTCTCAACCACCTTGCCGTAGACTCTCTCAATTCACAAGAACTTTAGATGTCTCTGGGATGAGGCCTGGCAGGGTCCACCCTAGAACCAGTTCCTAGTCCTCTCTCGATGTGTGTATCTGGGTAATCCCTCAGATAGCTACATGTTGGTAGTATGGCCACAAGACTGCTGAGTGACACTTTTTCCCTCCTTTTGTCTAAGATTTCCCTTGGATTCTAGGACCACCTTCATGATCCTCTATGACATCTTTTTAGTCCAAAGGGTCTGTGTGACCCTAGACCTTTGGAAACCCTATGACTGCCTTTTGCCTTTCTCTGCCTGTTCTCTGGCTTTTCTGGAACACATGTGCCAATGGTTGGTGCCTATTTAACAATGAACTTGGCCAGGATCTGGCCTGAGTCTTCATTTCCATTTTCCAGCACAACCTGGTGGACGACACTTGACCAGCATAGGAGATTATTTTGTTTCTCTCCTTTTCACCTTTTGCTAGCAGCAGGCTATCACTAACTAAACTTACTAGTTTCCCAAATCTATTCCCCTTGATAGCTCCCTAAGCCCGTTTGAGAGTTCCCTCTCAGCTGTGATTTCCTATCTGTTGGGACATAGGGTATAGGAAGAAAAGCACAGCATTTGGAATCAACCTGTTCTTTCATTTTATTGGTCTTGGGCCAGTCACTTTATTTCCCCAAGCCTCAGTGTCCTTCTCTAAACTGGAGATAGGGACACCTACCCTGAAGAGTGATGTGACAGTTAGAAATAACATATGGAAAGTGCCTAATAGAGAATTTGGTTCATAGGAGGTGCTTGATGAATAGTGGCCTCTGTGACAGCAGTGGTGGCCATGGTGGAGGTGATATAATACATCTAAGCCTCACTCTCTTCCAGGCTAAGTTATCAAATACCCTGCTGTCATCTCTCAACACTCAGCTTGGTGTGGGCTGCTTAACTATGTTGGAAAGAGTAGGTCTGTTCCCTTTTGTATATTCTTGTCTCCTTTATCATAGGCTAGTTGACCCTATAAGTGTGGATTTATTTCTGGACTCTCTATTTTGTTTCTTGCATCTATGTGTCTGTTTTTTAGGCCACTTCCATACTGTGCCATACAGTATGCCATACAGGTGCCAAGGGGACAGATCAGCTATAGGTACTGAGAAGCCTGACCCTCAGGTTAAACACTATGGAAGAAATGGCCATCTAATTTGACCAGTTGGAAGCAAATAGAATAATGGTGCATTCTGCCTGGGGGCGGTAGATACCGGGTACCCAGCACTGGGCATCCAGGAGCGAATGTGTTCAGAGATCCAAGGAGAAGAATGGGCAATTTGCATGTGGGAAGGCTCTTAACGGATAGCAAGGCTCCAGTCACTGGGCTGCAAGTCAGAGGCTGGGTTCCTGGGACATCAGGTAAGGAAGGACTGATTCTTAGGGACAGGATCAAAACTGGGCAGCAGGGCAGGGCTGGATGGTTGCCAAGGGGACCTGACGTGGAGGTCTATTGGTGAGATGTGTGTTTCCATTTGATTTCTGAAACTGGGCTGGAGCTGAGCCTGCCACAGGGCCCCAGAAAAGGGAGAAGGAAGAAAAGAGAGTCTGGGCACCAAGTGAGAGCACTCTCCACTCTAGAGAATTCTCAGACTCAGTGCCCTCCTTAGAAGGGTATCAAGAGTGTAACCACTAGAGTTTCACGATGTGACAACATATTTACCATGCACAGCGAGAATAACATACGGATGGGAAGAATAAAGCTACTGTCTCTCAGAAAGCATTGACACGTTTTAGAAAGGAAACAGGGAAGGCTGTTCCAGAGGAAAGCTCTCCTGTCTGCCCAGTATTGATTCTGAAAGCAAACCATTTATTACCATGTCTTCCAATAATTAATTTCAGCACAGGTCAACCTGCCCAGGTGAAGAGAAACCAAATCGATTTCCTTTCTCTTCCCTCTTCTTTCCATTTCTGTGACACACTGAGTAGCATGGGCTTCAGGAGTGTGCTTGTCCCCCTAGAAGCCAGTGCTGGCTGGGCTGAAAGCTAGAGGGAGTGCTAATGGATTTGCATACAGGGGGATAAAAATATTTTGAAAACTATTTGCAAGGTTTTAAACCTGTGCTATAAAGTCAAGCATACAAGAACGAGTAATAATAAGAAATGCCATTTATTTAACACATACTTTATAAGGAATATCTCATTTAGTCTTTTTTTAAAAAAAGATTTCATTTATTTATTTGTCAGAGAGAGAGAGCACACACAAGCAGGGGTAGCAGCAGAGGGAGAGGGAGAAGCAGGCTCCCCTCTGAGCAAGGAGCCCGATGTGGGACTCGATTCCAGGACCCTGGGATCATGACCTGAGCTGAAGGCAGACGCTTAACCGACTGAGCCACCCAGACGTCCCACTCTCATTTAATCTTTGTAGGTGTTAATTTATCCTCATTTTCCAGGTGAAGAATCAGACCCAGAGAGAATCGTTCAAGTGAGTGAAGCAAGATTTGAGCCCAGGCGGGCTGACTTCTAGCACACATGCATTCAGAGTAATGGGGAAAAACTGAGCTTATTCAACAATCCTTTTGGGAGCTTTTTCCAAACAAAGTTTCTATTTTATTTTTATTTATATTCATTATTTTTAATTACAAAATTACACATATTCAATATAGAAAAGCAGACAAGCAAATAAGAACAAAAATAATCCACCCACTCAGTTGTCTAACAGTTGCTAATACATTGGTGTTTATTCTCCCAGGTATTTTTCTCTATATGTACATGGGTATATTGATTACCGGCTTTTCTCACCTAAGGATATATCCATGGTAATAGATACAGTGTTATCTATTGCTATGGTGTTGCAGATTACCATGGTAATCTATAATGTTATTTTTTTGTGTGCGTCAAGTCTCTAATATGAAGACTTCTTACTCTTTCCCAGAGTCTGGTAATTTATAATTATAGGCTATTAAAACCAGGTACAATTATAAATATGTAAAGAGAAGCAAAATAAGCATTGAAAATGGAGGACTGGGTTTAAGCCAAGGATTCAGAATCTTTTCCCAAGAGAAAGATTCAGAAAATGGCAGTTTATAAATGCCCTCCAAGCCTTTCCTGTTCCCCACAGTAGGTGCACGGATACTGCAATGCTGTGGGGACTCTCTGGGTCCCAGCTGGAGTGGAGCTGAGTGACTCTGGTGATGGCAGGAGCAGTGGTAGTGGGGAGTGCTTCAAGACAATAGCCTTTGCAGGCTCTTTCCTCCTTCTCCTCCTCTTTCTTTCTCCTTCTTTCTCCTTCTTTCTCCCCTTCTCCTCCTCCTCTACTTTTTTCCCTTCATGTCTGTCCCATCTTCTCTCGGGACGTCCTTTTCTGGAATAGGGACTCAGTCAGGGTCCAGGATAGAGCGCTCAGCTCTGGTCCAAGTGTATTTCAGGTGAGCAGTGTTTTCCCGAGCCCCTGAGAGCTCCATGGTGTGAATGCTCCCCTGCTGTGGCATTTGGGGTTTTGGAGCAGATCAGCAGTGTCTGGGCTGAAGGGTAAGGACTTTGGAGAACTTGCTGGTAGATGAAGCAGCTGGTACAGATGACGAGTGCCAGGAGCCAGCACCTAAGCGCCCCCGAAGGGCTTCAGGCTGTATCTGACACAAACCAGAAAATAAAACACATATCACCAATGAGAACAACCCACCAAGCAGATATGTCTTTTTTTTTTTTTCCTCTGCCAGTGAGCAACTGGAGGCATCTTCATGAACTAATTTTGTTTGGAATACATTTTTAACAGGAGAAAAGCCCACTGCCAAGTTCTGGCAGGAACAAAGCATTACATCTGAGTTATTCCACCTGGAAAGGAAGCCAGGTTTGGGACAGAGGGAGCTGAGCTCTCGCGGCATCCTGTAACAGCAGGGACATCCAAGCCTCATTGGGACCGGTGCCTTTATTTGTCTTGGGATACACAGGCAAATGCCAGCCAGCCCCAGGCACTGCCTTTGAGTTTCAGAGACTAGAGCAGCTGTCCCGCTACATTCTAGGAGCTGATGGCGCTGAATACTGGCAGCCTGCGCTGTAATTACGTATCTCCATGGTGTTTCACACTGTGGGCTATTTTGTATAATGTATCTGAGCTTTAGCAATGCCAAGTATGGCTTGAAATAGCTCTGGTGGACTTTAGTCCATCATATGCTTAGAATTTGAAAATAACATCGAGGGAAGGGGGGCAGTGAGTGAGGCTTAAAAGAGAACTCCAAATCCATGTGATAGACATGTTTCAGTTTTTCTTCTTCATGTGGTTTGGACTCTACTAAAATTATGGACTCTTTAGTGTCTTGGGAATTCACAAGGTCAGTCTCATTTGCTTTAAAAAATACCGCTGGGGCGCCTGGGTGCCTCAGTTGGTAGAGTGTCCGATTCTGGATTTTGGCTCAGGTCATGATCTCAGGGTTATGAGATTGAGCCCCACGTTGGGCTCCATACTCTGCACGGAATCTGCTTGCGATTCTCTCCCTCTGCCCCTCCCTGTGCTTGCACTCTCTCCTTTCTCTCTCTCTCCAAAATAAATAAGTAAAATCTTTTATAAAATAAAAAACCATACGAAAACAATGAATCGTGGATCACCACATCAAAAACTAATGATGTATTGTATGGTGACTAACATAACATAATAAAATAAAATTTAAAAAAAAAAGAAGATGTGGTCCATATATACGATGGAATATTACTCAGCCATCAGAAAGGATGAATACCCAACTTTTACATCAACATGGATGGGACTGGAGGATATTATGCTAAGTGAAATAAGTCAAGCAGAGAAAGTCAATTATCATATGGTTTCATTTATTTGTGGAACATAAGGAATAGCATGGAGGACATTAGGAGAAGGAAGGGGAAAATGAAGGGGGGGAAATCAGAGGGGGAGATGAACCATGAGAGACTATAGACTCTGAGAAACAAACTGAGGGTTCTAGAGGGGAGGGAGGAGGGGGGAGGGGTTAGCCCAGTGATGGGTATTAAGGAGGGCACGTACTGCGTGGAGCACTGGGTGTTATACGAAAACAATGAATCGTGGAGCACTACATCAAAAACTAATGATGTATTGTATGGTGACTAACATAACATAGTAAAATAAAATTTAAAAAAAAAAGGTGGAAAAAATAAAAATAAAAAACTAAAAAATACAGCTAAAGAAGAGAGCATTATTTAGATGCAAACCTTGGGTCTGACCTATCCACCATAGCTATCATTCTGATGACAGTTTTACACGTTTATAAAGTTAGAAAGGTTTGAGGTTGAGATTTATTCCAAGAAATTACATCCTGTCATGGCTTCAGGTGGCCAGATCATTTGGCTCGGGATGACCTTGACACAGGGTAATTTCCTAGATTCTCTGTCCTTACCCGATGCATTACATGAAGGCCACTTAATAGTGAGTACCATCATCTCCTCATCAATAAAATGGGAGTTACAGATTCTTTTTTTTTTTTAAGGTTTTATTTATCTATTTGACACAGAGAGAGAGACAGCTAGAGAGGGAACACAAGCAGGGGGAGTGGGAAAGGGAGAAGCAGGCTTCCCGCTGAGGAGGGGGCCCGATGCGGGACTCGATCCCACAACCCCGGGATCATGACCTGAGCCGAAGGCAGACGCTTAATGACTGAGCCACTCAGACGCCCCGGAGTTACAGATTGTTCCTCCCATCTTCCTTGTGGGAGGCAAAAGATCCAGTGAGAAGAATTCAGGGATGGGAACGCCTGAGTCAGAAGACCCAGAGCTACTCCAGCTGCACGTGCAGATCACTTAACTAACCAAACCTCATTTCTACATCCATAAAATGGGAACAATATTTATCCCACCATAGTCAAAGTAGACATTAAATGAGAAAACATATACGTAAAAGCACTTTAAGTCTAGAGCACAGAGCAGATGTAAATTATCATCATTATTTTTCAGGGGATATAGTGGCAGTGGATGAGATCATGTCTGGAACTCGCTCAGAAAAGAGGAACTAAAGATATAGAAAAGATTGATGATATTGCCCCATACTGGGTGTCTCCCAAGATAGAGAATGTGCTGACCAGTCTTGGAGTTTAACTGAACTCTTCATGCCCCAGGCTTTGTACACGGTTTGAGGGCCAGGTTCCCATGCGGAGCAGGATTAGCCAGGGAAACTTTCCACATTCTAAAGCTAAAGCTGTCGATTTAATGAGCCTTATTCTGATGTTTATATAAGTGTAGATCAGTGAGACTTTGGGGTCACAAGTGGATTTTGGAAATGAAAATGGAAACAGCATGATGCTTTGTATGTAGCGCACTCTGGCCACTCATCTTATGTGCCCTTCTAACCAGAGAGAACAGGGAAGGCCTGCTCCCAGTGACCTGCTCAGCAGCAAGCGGTGCTGCCCCCAGCGCCTGCCCGGCCCTTCCAGAAAGCCCTGCTGCTCTACTGTGGCTCTCGCGTCTACCTTTCCGGGATTCAGGGAGATGATTCATTCCCACTAGACCCCGTCTTGGAGCCAGCTTGCTGCTATACATTGTGTCATCATTCACATAAGCCCATTGGTTAACTTGCCCTTTTATAACACTCAGGGTGAGTTTGCATGGAATTTCTTGCTGAGGCTTTCCTAACTATGAGGATTACAGGAACGGTCTGTGGTCATGGAAGATAGCTCGAGAACACTCAAGAGCTCCAGATAATGGGGTGAACGATGGGATGTGAGCCTGACCCTCGTGACCCTTCCCTGTCTCACGGTACCATCAGCAGCTATTCAGATTCTGCCCCTTTCCCTTGACCGCCCTATCTGGGGAGACCTTGATCTCCTGCAGCCTCTCTCATCCAACTGAGGGAATGCTCCCGTGGGTGAGTCTCTTCACTCAAACTCCTAAGACTAGGAAATGGGAAGAACATGTTGTTTTCTCTTGGAGAGTGGGGATCCTGAGGTCTCAGAGGGCCCACAGATTGTGATGGATAGTCCTTGGTGGATAGATGGTGTCTCTTCTGACCTCAAGCAAATCTCTGAATCCAGCCCTGTTTGAGAAGTGGTCCCATTCCTCGTGTAGGTCTCCTTCCTCTGGCCCTCCCGCCTCCCTTACACCCCTCCCCGCCACCCTCCCACACTATGAGGCGACGATCTGAGGTTTGTCCCACCGCGAGACCAGGGAGCTGAGCTCTCTGACTCCTGAACTGTGCTTCTCTAAGGACAGGTGACCTTTCTTCCTGGAGAGCCCTTAGCCACTCCGCTGTATACCCCCAGGAAGCTTTTCATCTCCACCCCTGGCTCAAAGGACAAACCCTCAGGACTGTACCTCTCTGAGCTCCTTGTCAAAGCCCCTCCTGGGGGTCATCCTGACCTCCCAATCTGGACCTTTGCCCAAGCTGTTCCCGTGCCTGGCAGATCCCCCCTCCTTTGCCTTCACATTTTAGACTAAAGTTGTCTCAAAAATGCACTTCCTTCTGAAAACTTCTCCCGGCTTCTCCATCTTACCCAATTACTCTGCTACCCAGTGTGCCCTCAGCATTAGATCACCACTTTGTACTACTGTCACACCTCATTTCTTTTGTGTCCTTGGAGAATGAACTCTTCTACATAATTTAATTTCCTAGAGATCCAAGGCTCAACCCTAATCACTTCTTGCTGCAACTTCAAATTTCACATTTGTTGACGGTAAATTTTCTGAAATACAGTTTAAACTCCCCATGCCTTGTATACAGAGCATTCTGAATATAACTCGCCCTTTTTTTTGGATGCCTCAGGGCACATGGCAATGTTCACTGATTCCAGTCATGAGTAGAGACACGCCCAGGACCCCCACAGAGGCTAAGGTTTTCCCTTACCCTCACTGAGAGTCTCTCCCAGCACTGCAGTGGCCTTCTAGGGCTGGCCTGCATTCAGGGGAGCCTGACCAGGGAATACGGCCCCTCATGCAATGTGTGTCACTCCCTGTGGGCCCGGGAGCAGCCCTGTGGCTAACAGCTGTATTTCTCCTGGATGATGGTGATGATGGTGGTGGTGGTGGTGGTGGTGGTGATTCTAACAGCACACCTGGGGAAGGTGAGATGCAAGCAACCTAGCCTTTCTAACCCACTGAAATCCCAGTCCTAGAATGGATGAGTCAGACTGGAAGAGGGAGGATGATTCTAGAACCGGATCTCTCCTGTTAATTCCTTTCACGTTTGCATCACGCTATCTTTATTTTGATGGTTTTCAGTTAAAGAGCCCCAAGCATTTCAATCGACACCAGCTTGTCAGTATCATACATGGAGGCCTCCAAAGACCCGGCTCCTGCCTGTCAGTGTGCTGCTGTCAGCTCCACGCCATGGGCGTTAGGGCTCTGATAGTCATAGGATAGTGATAAGGAAGGCTTGCAACCGAAGCATACAGTCCCATTCCAGACAGAAGCTCTTGGGGGTATTGTTCAAGAGCTTGTCTCACTTTGAAGTCTTCAAATTTGACATGTCTCTTACCTCTGACTGCAGAGGAAAACAGTTCAGGGTCATGGGTAGTTAATGCTGGCACTGTGCCCAGGGAGAATGATTTCTAAGGACTTCACAGGGTAGTAGTTTGAAGTGGGTCTTTTTTTGCATATATATGTCATACCAAAATCATGTTTCTTTTAAGTTTTGATGAGCAATGTCATAAAGTCCAAACTGACAAAGATGACAACTCTGACAAGGGCTGCAGAGAGATCTTACATTTTTTTGTAATTATATATTTCACTGTGGTTGGTCAAACATTAGTGCCTTCAGGATCCCAGAGCTAGGAAATGCACCCAGGCCTAAGCTAAATACATTTGTAATGAAATCTATTTGTATTTCTAAATGTACTTGGTTGACAAAAATATATTGGATTCTTATCTTTTCCTTTAAAATTTCTTTTGTTTGATATTTTTCGTATTTTGAAAGAGATTCCTGTTTGTTGTAATAACAAGTGAAATGTTGCAAAGATATATAAATAGAAATGCTAATTATCCCTCTACTCCTACTTCTCTCCCTCCCAAGGTAATCACAGTTATCTTGCACATCTTTCTTCTTACACATACAAAAATAAGCAAACATATGTAGATATAAAAATTTCTGTTTATTTTTTGGAATAATTTCTGAAGAATGTGTCTATGCGGTTTATACTTTAAGTGACTTTTCCATGTTTTCTGCTTATAAAATTAATACATGTTCACCATAGAACATGTAGAAAACAAGAAAATAGTGGAAAAGAAAAATCTTTCCTAATATCACTCAGAGATAATTCTATATAAACTCTTAATATTTATCGGCAAATTTCTATTTAGCACAGCAGAATGCAAAGAGTATTTTGCTTGGTGTGAAACAAATGTGAATTCCAGACCAGCATCCACCATTCACCAGCTCTGTGAGCTTACTCGAGTTTTTTAGTCTTTCCAAACCTCACTTTTCTTATCTGTAATTTGAGATAATGACATAATCTACCACATGTAATAATGTTTGTAAGTGGATCGAAAACTGGCAGCTGTCATGATCAGTAGTAGTTTTATTGATAGGTAGGTAGGTAGGTAGATAGATAGATAGATAGATAGATAGATAAAACCATACTTTGGTTTACCTACCTTCTTCATTTAATCTTACATCAGGAACACTTCCTCAGAGCACTAAATAGTCTTCAAAACATTATTACAATGACTGCATCATGTGACAGTACCACAATGTAGTGAACCAATCCCCTATTGTTGAATATTTTGGTTATTTCCAGTTTTTGCTTTTATAAACCACAGTTATTATTATTTAAACTTCTAAGCAAAGTATTAAATCCATTATAGTCTTTAGTTCTAAATTTTTCTGGTCTTCAGAAGCATCACTATTCATTCAAAGACTATAGTCATTTTATTTTAAGGCAAAAGACTAGATTTCTCTCACCTCAGAATTTCAGCCCAGGCTTTGAGCCCTGCCTTTAGATGAGTGGTTTTAACTTTAGATAGTGACTGCAGTGATAGCTTTTAAAAAATATGCTGCCATACACCCCCGCCGGCCATTCTGATTGGAGTAATTTGAGGTAGGGCCTGGATACTACTTTTCTCCCCCAAGCTCCTTTATCTACCCCCTCATCCTATCCTATAAGAACCACAGTACTACACGTTCTGCATGGAGCACTGGGTGTTATGCGCAAACAATGAATCATGGAACACTACATCAAAAACTAATGATGTAATGTATGGTGACTAACATAACATAAAAAAAAAAAAAAAAAAAGAACCACAGTACTAGATGATTGCTCAAGGCTTCTGCCACCTAAAGATTATCAGAAAAGCACTGTAAGCTGAGGAAGTTGTATGGTCTCCCTTGATAGGGCTTCCTCTAAGGTCTCATGATCTAAAACAGTGGTTCTCAACTAGAAGACGATTTTGTCCCCCAGGGGACATTTGCCATGTCTGGGGACACTTTTGGTTATTACATCTGGGGAAGAGACTGCTATTGGTATCCTGTGGGTATGGGCCGGGGATGCTGCTAAACATTGGACAGTACAAAGAACAGCCCCTGTATTCGTTTCCTAGGGCTATTGTAACAAAGTAGCATAAGCTGGGGGTTGCTTAAAACAACAGAAATGAATGATCTCAGTCCTGGAAGCTGGAGGTCTGAGATCAAGGTGTCAGCAGGATTGATCCCTTCTGAGCGCTGGGAGGGAGAATCTGCTCCAGGCCTCCCTCCTAGAGTTTGATAGCTTGCTGGCAATCTTTTGGTGTTCCTTGGCTTGTAGCTGTATCATTCCATTCTTGGCCTTCATGTCACATGGTGCTCTCTCTGTGTTTGTATCTTCACATGGCCATCTTTTTATTTTTTTTTTTATGGTGAAAAAATTTATATTTAGAATTAGCCAGCTGGACTCCATTTAGATGATCCTGATTTTGTCGGCAACATCCAAAGCATCATAGTCAGGAGCCAGTCGAACATACGCCTTCTTGTCTCTATCGGGCCTGATCAGGGTGTTGACCGTGGCCACCTCAGTGTCATAGAGCTTCCTCATAGCCTGTTTGATCTGGTGCTTGTTGGCCTTGATATCCACAATGAACACAAGTGTGTTGTTGTCTTCTATTTTCTTTATGGCTGACTCAGTAGTCGGGGGAACTTAGTGGTCAAGACTGTTTCTCCTGGGGGTGCTCTTTTGAGGGTACTTGGGCTGCCCTCAGAGATGCAGTGTCCTGGGCCATCAGAAGTAGGTGACATGCGAATCTCTTTTTTGTATGTGACTGTGAACACCTTTCAGCTCCGCTTTCTTGGCCTTCAGAGCCTTTGCTCTAGCCCCTGCTTTGGGAGGGGCAGCACTTCCTTCTTCATTTTTGGTGCCATCTTCATACAAAGTGTTTCTGAGGCTACATGACCGTCTTTTTATAAGGGTACTAGTTATATTGGATTAAAGCCCACCCAGTTCCGATATGACCTCATCTTAACAAAGTATGTCTGCAATGACACTATTTTCAAAAATGGTCACATTCTCAGGTGCTGCAGATTAAGGCTTCAACATAATCTTTTTGGAGGAACAGAATTCAACCTGTAACAGCCTCCCAAACAAAGAATTATCTGGCCCAAAATATTAATAGTGCTACTGTTGAGAAACACTTTCCATGTAATCTGTGGTTCGAACCCAGGGAGATTAGCCAAGGCAAGAATAGGGCAGTAGAAGGAGTCCAGGGTCTGCAAAGGTGGAAAGTGAGCAAGAACACCACCAGTCAAGAGGGTCAGTGACCTCTGCTCTTAGGTCAGAGGCTGTGGGCTTATTGCAGATTTGTACAGACATGGGCAGCCCTCAATCCACAGGGCTGCATCTGACCAAGAAGGAGGGAGGACTTGAAGGGACACTATGCTAACTGGGCCAAAGCATAGTGTGGGTGGGCCAGAGCCTCTGCTTTGTTAACCCATTATCTGACTTCCATTTCCCTGGGTCAGGCCCAGCCATTCCCTGTCTGTCCCCTTTAGGACTGGGAGAGAAGAGAAAAGTAAATCCCCAAGCCTGCAGGTTTTCAGCAGTATTTTCAAGCCAACTGTCTTGTCTCCCTGGAGCCCTGACTTCCCCCTCTCACGCCCACTGCCTCCCACTGGCAGCCAGACATAGAACATGGAAAACAGGAAAAACAGCAACACTGCAAAGTTATATCTTTTGAAAGAGAACATTACTTTGGGTACATTTCCCCCCCCAAGTATGTCTTGAGTTGCCAAACCCTGCAGCAGGTGGCCCTATTCATCTTTGTTCTGTAGGGATGCTCTCTCTCCACCTGCTTGTTTCCGTGGCTTGCAGACATCCACGTGAGAATGAACTTCTACAGGGCCACGGCAACTGGGCAATCCACGTATCCATGTCCGAACACTTAGGTCTACCTTGTTCACTTTTCAAATATGTTTGTCCACATTCTTCTGTTGTGCTTACATGTTCCCCTTCATTATTTTGCCAATTCGAGTAGAGTCGGGGAAGGAGGGAGGGAGAAGGGTGGCCAGGGTGGAAACCTGTTATCAATTCCTGGGAGTGCTGGGTTGCTTACCAGCAATTTGGATGTCAGCTGCTTACATCTGGGGCCCGTTCAGCAGAAAGAGGATGAAATGCTTCCCTCCTTAGTCTTCAGAGCTTTGTGTCTGCATGGCATTCTCCTGGTTTTGATCTCCTGATTGCTCAGCTCTCTAAGACCCTCTCCTTTGTCCCAGCCTGGAGCTCTGGGCCAGTCTCTGGCCTCTAGTCCCCCTTCCTGTTTGCACCATCTTCTTTGTGTTCCATCTAAGCACCAGTCTTGGCTCTCCCAGGCCCATCCTACAGCCCTGTGTCTACCTTCTACAGTTCTCCAGGTCCTGGAAGCATAGGTGGGGAGGGTCAGGGACAAAGTCCTTTCTTGCTTTCTGTCTCAGCCCCCTAGGCATGGCCACATTTTTTGGAATCTGACCAGTCCTTTCTTACAAGCTAGACTTGATGTATTCTGTCAAATCATACCTTATAACCTGTGTTGGCAATCTCTAGGATCCCCCTGCCTTTTGGTCCAACAATAAGTTGTTTCTGTGTTGTTGTTGTTGTTGTTATATTAAATAGATAATATGCTAATAGTTTTCATTATTGTTTTGGTCTCTTGCCGGTGAGTAACTAGATATTCAGCTTCTAGCCTGCAGCTGAGAGGAAATACACTGAGGTTCCTTTAAAGGATAGCATGTAAATGAAGAGGGCTGGTGTGGATTTGAAGGAAAGAAAAGGAATCAGTAAAAGAGAGAACACACTAGTGAAAAACAACTGCTATTCTTTTCTCAGAATTCCTAGACCTAGGTACATTCTTAAACACATAAAAATTAGGCAGTAGGAAAATAAAACCTTACTTTAAAAAAAAAAAAAAGCTTTACTTTAAAAAAAAGTGGAGTTCTGGGGCGCCTGGGTGGCTCAGATGGTTAAGCGTCTGCCTTCGGCTCAGGTCATGATCCCAGGGTCCGGGGATCGAGCCCCACATCGGGCTCCTGGCTCAGCGGGGAGCCTGCTTCTCCCTCTCCCTCTGCCTCTCTCCCTGCTCATGCTCTCTCTCTCTCTCTGTATCTCTGTGTCTCAAATGAATAAATAAAATTTAAAAAAATAATAAATAAAAAAAAAATTTAAAAAGTGGAGTTCTGGAAATACACTGTTTATCTGAATGCTACAGCATTTCAGATAGAAGAAAATGCTCCTAGCAAGTAGCATTGCGTATGAGAATGGGACAGGGTGGTGACTGTGTATGTATATGTGATACAGCCAGCATTAAGGTTTCCAGAGATAATCTCAATGCCCAAGCCACTTGTGTTGGGAGCTTTTGACATCTGTAGTAGTTATTTTTGGTATCAGTCCCAATTAATAGATTGAATATTTGTACAGTCTCCAATTTAAGGAGCATCTGATTAGGACTACTCATTAGACACTCCTTGTTTGGACATACAAATTGCCCTAATGAAGGCAACTATCATTTGTTCCTTTATTCAGAACACCTTAGGAAGATGTCCTTCTAGCAAGTGTAATGTGGTGGGCTAACCCATCACTTGTACCAGGAAGTAGTTTCCTCCTTTTTTCCTACTGCTTCCTTACCAAAGACCACCTTGCCATTGCCAGAGTCCATCGCCTTCCTCCCCTGCGAGAGCCAGCAAGTGGAGAAGAAATGTGTGCCTGGTGTTTGTTGATGAAAACTGAAAGGCATTTTCCTACATCACCCTAGTTATAAATGTTGGTTGATTGTACATGATGTACTATGTTAGTACCAAATTTTAAACATATTATGTGTTCAACTGAATTTCTTTATTTTGTCCTGGGAATCGAACTCCCATTTACATGGAAAATACACTCTCAGTGTTAAATAAGAGGCTTACAAAGGGGGGCCACCTGGTTGGCTCAGTCCATTAAGCATCTGCCTTCGGCTCAGGGCATGATCTCGAGGTCCCGGGATTGAGCCCCGCATCAGGCACCCTGCTCAGCAGGGAGTCTGCTTCTCCCTCTCCCTCGGACCCTCCTCCCTGCTCGTGCTCTCTCTCTCCTCTCTCTCAAATGAATAAATAAAAAATCTTAAAAAAAAAAAAAGAGGCTTACAAAGGAATTTTTAGGTCGCTACTCATTCTTAAACCAGGGACCTACATTAGGAGGTAAGGTAAATATCCACTCACTGCTGACAAATCCTGGGCTGCACGGCTTTGGGGTTCAGTGCATATTGAAAGGAGAGCACTGTGCCTACTAGGTACATTGATGAATAGTTGAGATAGAAAAGATGAGTAAGATAGGACTCTTTCCTTCAAGGAGAATGCAGTTCTCTCTGGAAGTCACCATATGCACTTTGAAGTGTGTTACAAAACAAAACAAAAAATAGCAGTTGCAAAAGAATTACAATATCATAATTTAAAAATCAAAGGCATAAGAACAAATATAATGCAAAGTATCAGAGAAGCAGAGAAGGTAGAGATTTTACATTCAGTCTTAGAGAGATACATGGTTTAATGAACAGTACCTGGCGGTGATAGCCACAGAAACAGGGCCTGCCATTTTCTAGCTATGGAACATTCTTCAAACATGTTACTTTATCTCTCTGAGCCTCAGTTTCCTCATTTGAAAAATGAAATTAATAATGCCCATCTTAAAATTGATCCTAAAGTTTAGAGGTAACGTATATAAGGAGCCTAATACGATGCCTAGCACACCTGTAGACACCTGATGAACTTACACTGTGTTCTCCGACCCGTAGGTTATTTAAAAGTTTATTCTTTAGTTTCCAACTCTTTGGGGATTTTCCAGCAATCTTTCTGTTATTGATTTATAATTTAATTACATTATGATCAGAGAAAATATTTTAGGTGTGTTGAGATTTGTTTTATGGCCCAGAATATGGTTTATCTTGGTAAATGTTCTGTAAACACTGGAAAAGAATGTGCATTTTGCTATTGTTGGGTGGAGTATTAATAAATGTCAGTCAGATCAGTTAGATCAAGTCTTCAAATCTCCTATATCCTTACTAATTTCCTGTCTACTTTTTCTATTTAATTATTGGGAGGGGGCAATAAATCTCTGATTGTGATTTTTCTTTCTGTTTTGGGTTAATTGAATATTTTTTTCCTTAAAAAACAGCTTTGTTGAGATATATTCACATAACATACAGTTCACCTTTTTAAAGTATACAACTCCATGGTTGCAAGTATATTCACAGAGTTGTGCAAATATCACCAGTTAATTCTGGAACAATTTTATCACAAGAAACTCTGTAGCCATTAGCGATCACTTCAATCCCAATATTCCCTGGAAAGCATTAATGTGCTTTTGGTCTAGAGCTAGAGAATATAATACTAAGCAAAATAAGCCAGTCAGAGAAAGACAAATACCATATGATTTTATACATATGTGGAATTTAAGAAACAAAACAAAGAAGCAAAGGGAAAAAAAGAGGGAGAGAGAGAAACCGAGAAACAGTCTCTTAACTATAGAAAACAAACTAATGGTTACCAAAGGGGAGGTGGGTTGCGGGGAGGGGGAAATAAACGATGGGAATTAAAGAATATACTTATTATGATGAGAACTGAATATTTTTTATGATCCCATTTTATCTCCTTTGTTGGCTTATTAACTATAACTATTTTGTTACTTCAGTGGTTGCTTTAGGGTTGTTTATGGTATGTGACTTTAATTTATTACAGTTCACCTACAAATGATGTTATGCCACTTTACATATGGTATAAGAACCCTATAATAGCACACTTTCATTTATCCCTTTCTGACCTTTGTGTTATTTTGTCATATGTTTTACTTATACATGTGCTATAAACTCCATGCTACACTGTTATTATTTTTATATTATTATATTTTAAAGAGATTTAAATAATAAGAAAAAAAATCTTATATTTTTTCCCCATGTAATTAACATTTCTAGAGTTCTTCATTCCTGTGTGTGAATCTTTCCTTCTTCCTGAAGGACTTCCTTTAACATTTCTTGTCATGCAAGTCTGCTAGTGAAGAATTCTTTCAGATTTGTATGCCTCAGTATGATTTCACCTTTGTTTTTGGAAAATTATAGGGGTGGGCATAGAATTCTAGGTTGACAGGATTTTTCCTTCGTTCAGTAAAGATGTTGTTCCACTATTTTCTTGCTTGCATTGTTTCTGGTGGGGCATCTATCTATCTATATATATGTGTGTGTATATATATATATATATACACACACATATATATATATTTCTACATATATATGTATATATTATATATAAAGCTATATATAAAAATATATATATAAATGTGTGTGTGTGTGGCTTATTTTTTTTCCTCTGGCCGCTTTTAAGATTTCTTTTCCTTTTTTTCCCACTTGGTTTGACTCAATTTTTATGTGCCTTGGTATAATTTTCCTTGGGTTTCTTATGTTAAGTTTTAGTTTCTTGTATCTGTGGATTTATAGTTTTTAATAAGTTTGGAATTTGGGGGAGTCATTATTTCTTTAAATATCTTTTCTACTTCCTGCACTCTCTTTTTGGGGTTTCAATTACATGAGTGTTAGCTTTATTAAAGTTGTCCCACAGCTCACTGATACTTCATTTTAAAAAATTCTTTTTCTCTCAGCATTTCATTTTGAATAGTTTCTATTGCTGTGTTTTTGAGTTCAGTAATCTTTTCTTCTGCAATGTTTAAGCTACTATTGATACCATCCAGTATATTTTTCATCTCTTAAAGTGCAAGGTCTTTTTTTTTATGTCTTCTGTTTTTCTCTTTAACTTTTGAACATATGGAATATAATTACAGTAGCCATTTAAAAACCCTCATCTGCTAATTTTAACATCTGTGTCAGTTCTGGGTCAGTTTTGATTGATTTTTCTCCTCATCATAGGTTATATTTTCCTGTTCCCTTGTATGTCTAGTAGCTTTTTATTAGATACCAGACATTGTGAATTTTACCTTGTTGGTTGCTGAATATTTCTGTATTCCTATAAATATTCTTAAGCTTTGTTCTGGGAAACAGTTAAGTTACTTGAAAGAAGTTTGATCTTTTCAGGTCTTTCTTATAAAATTTTTAAGCAGAAGCAGAGCAGTGCTAGGTCTAAGGCTAATTATTTACCCCTGCTGAGGCAAGACTCTTCTGAGTACTCTACCTAATATTCTGTGATTCATGAGGTTTTCCAGTGTGACTGGTGGAAACAGGTACCATTCCCAGCCGTGTGGATAGTGAGTGCCATTACCTTTAATTCCTTCAGGTGGTTCTTTCCCCAGCCTTGGCTCATTGCCTCACACACAGATGCATTCTCTGCATATCTGCCCCAGATTGGGTAAAGAAAGAAGGTGAAAGAAATGTATTTGCCAACTATAAAGTACTCTTTGAATGTAGAGTTTGGGGTATCACCTTGATTTGTCTGCCATTCACTAATGTCAAAATCCAGAGATAAGTCTGTACCTTCCGCAATGCCTGTACTTCCACGTCTCTCTTTCCTTCAATGCTTACATACATTTTCTCCTTTCCTCTCATTGCCCATTGGTTCTAGCCATGCGAGCCTGGAAAAATAATCAAAGAAAGAATTTTTCTTCTGGTCCTCTGGTAGTCACATTCTCTAGTCCACACTGCCTCTTTTGAATAATAAAAGTGCCTCCTGGGCGTCGACCTTCCTCATCCCCAGAGCATAGAGCCAAAAGTGCTAACTCCATGTTACCGAGGAAGCCAACGCTTGATGCTGCTATAGGTGTTTATACTCACTGTCTCTTCTACTCCTTGCCTTCAAAAAGCTCGCTTGCCCTGCCCCTCTGCTGTAGCCCAGGGAGTCTGCAACCATGCCTGTGTTTTGGGGATGCCTCTTATTTTCAGAGACAAGTTATCCTAGTTCTGTTTCTTCCATGAGAAGAAAGCAAAAAAATAATGGGCCAGGGCTGCAGCAGGGTGAATGGAAGGGAGACTGAAGGCCTGAATTATCTAGGGCATTTTACGTGGTTGACATAGGGACTGGGGAAAGAAGAACAGAAATTGCAGCTATCTGTGTGTCCCAATTGTCTGACTCAGAACGACCACAGGCCCTGCTTGAAAGCGCCAGTGGCTGAAGGATCAATAACCCACTGCTTATACCCATTTTTGGCATATCAATTGGGTAATGTTGATAAGGGGTCAAGTAAAAGACAGGGACTATGAGGCTTGGAAACCAAAGAATGCCTAGGAACTGTATTCAGGGTGAAGCCCAACTCTGGCCCTGGGGCAGAAACTGCTGTTTATTTGGTCAGAGATGAGCAGAAACCTGTCATGATCTGTGCCCCAATTTGGGGTGATGACAGGCATCCTCGCAGTGCTTTGGTAATGCTGTAGTTGATATTCTCTACGCACATTCCTATTTCAAGACTGTGCCAGGAGGTAGGATAAACCAAGTGGGATTGAACACTGAATATGAATTCCAGCATGTAAGGTCTTGTACCAAGTAGTTGATGAGAGCCAAGGATTGAATATTAGGATTGATGGGAAGTGATGTATTCTTTAATTTATTAATTCATTCACTAAATATTTATGGAGCATTTACTTGGGGCCAGGCACTAAGGGAAAGAGATGAAAGACATTATCTGCCTCTAAGCAGATGAGAAAGGCAAACATTTGCATTAGAATATGGCAGGTACCAAGGAGGGGTTTGGCACAGATCACTCTGGGAGCTCAGAGGAGCACATCTAAGCCAACCTTGGGTAAGAAGTGGATATGATGGTGGACTTCCTGGAGAAAGTGATGCCTAGGCTGGGTCGTAAAGGGTAAGAATTGGTCATGTACAAAAAGTGGAGGAAGGGCATCCCAAGCAGAAAAATAGGGGCAGGATTCAGGGCAATGAGTTTCTGGAAGTATAAGCCGTTTATTTCATAGGCTGTAGGATTTAAATGTGAGTTGAAGCTGTTGAGAAAAAGCAAGTGTCAAATGAAGATGGGCCTTGCATGCCATGCTAAGGTATTTTACCCCAAAGGCAGTGGGAAGCCCCTGAACAGTTTTAAGTAGAAGAGAGGTGTGACTGGATGTGAGTTTTAGAATCTCCTTCTGGGAGTGATAGGTATGAGGGCTGGGCAGCAGGTAAAGCAGGGAGCCCAGCATTTAGCATTGACCCCCTTGCCCTCCTACTTGTCTTTCTTATCCCTTTCTCTCAATAAAATCTATTCTCTAACTCTTTTCTGCCTTATCCAGTATGATTTCCTACCACTGTCTAATTTATTCAGGTTGACTCAACTTATCCAAACATACGCTCATTCCCATCTCTGTGACTTGTTCGTTCAGTAAACATTTAATAAGTGCTTATTATATACCAGCCATGGTTCCTGGCATGAAGAACCAAAGATGAATGAAACATGGAACCTACATTTAAGGAGCTCACAGACCAGTAGGGAGATACCCATGGAAGCACATTGTTCATATAGTATGGGATGATAATGGCCGTGGAATGGATAAACATAGAGTACCATGGGCATAAAGAAAAGCGAGTCATGTCAGTGAGAAGCCCTCTTCTTTCTCTGCTAAATCCTGCCCATCCTTAGGCTTCTGCCTTCATTCTGTATAGAGGCAGGGCAATGTCTCTATACACTATACACCCATCACATCTGTCTTCTAGTTAGAACTGTTCAGCTGCTTCCCACTGCGTTTGGGGTGAAACACCTCAGCATGGCATGCCAAGGCCCTTCTTTATCTGACAGGATAGTGTAATCGTTTGGAGCTTGGCCTCTGAAACCAGAAAAGATTTTAATCCTGGATCTGTCACTTATGAGACATGTGACCTTGGCCAGAAATTATTCATGCCTCAGTTTCTTCATCTGTAAAATGGGGCTGATGGCTGTATCGACTTCATAGTGTTATTTTGAAGATTAAGAAGTTAATATACATATAATTCTTAGATTGTCCTTGGCATGTGAAAATTATTCAATAATTATTGACTATTTTTATTCTCAGTTTTTATCCATTTTCTCAGCATCGATATCATGTCAAGAAACTTTAATTATTATTGTGTTACTTGCCCAGCTTTATGTGTTGCCATATAATTTCCTTCAAGAATGATTATACAATAATCTTTGAAGGCAGCATACATTGTATATGTATCTGTACTCCTGAGAGACTCACAACTTTAGGTATGTCTTAGGGTGATCGGCCATCCCAACTTGCTCAGAATGTATGGGACTTCTAGTGTTAAAATCAGGGAAGTCCCAGACAAACTGGGACAAGTTGTCCATTCATATGCAGTGGGTCCTTCGGTTTTGCCTTCAGTTTTGCTTTTTTTTTTTTTTTTTAATCTCTTATTGGTCCCAAACTTAACTTTCAAATAAGCTTGCTTTGGCTTTGCCACAAATATTTATTTATTGTCTAGAAAACGTAAGGTCAAAACCTCTGGGTTTCTTTGGGGTTGCCTGAAATTCCCTAGGGTTTAAGGTAGAAAATATGAGGGATTTCTGAAAAAAACTCTCCCATCTACTCTGGGTATATTTACTAGAAATTGTGGACAACCCCATAAGAGCCTTCCTCAACCTGGCCTACAGCCAGGAGGTCTTTCCTGCCCATCCTTTCCCGTCTCTCTTGTCATTTCCATCACGATTCTGAGTACTTTCTTCATTTGCTTTTCAGAATCAACGTACCCTTGGTTGAGTCAGTGGCAAAGCCTCTTTCCTCACACAAGGATCATGTGTTTCCATGAATTCCCTAAGTGGGGCCAAGGGATTTTTCCTCCTTTTCAAGTCCGACCACCACCCTACTCACCTGCACTGAGACAGCATTTGCCCTAGGCCATTGTTTTTCAGACAGCATTCCTTAAGGACCCACTGGGGCCTCTAAGGATTTCTGAAAACCATGACACGTGTTTACTGAAGGCTTGCCCGTCTTCCTCAGCACAACCGAGAGTCTGTGTCAACAGCCTCTGAAAGTTTCTACCCCAGTGCATTAGTTCCCTGGGGCTGCTGTAACAAAGCAGCACAAATTGGGTAGCTTAAACCACAGAAATTTATTGTCTCTCAGTTCTGGAGGCTAGAAGTCCAAGATCGAAGTGTCAACAGGATTGGTTCTTTCTGAGGGATATGTGGGAGAATCTGTTCCATGCCTCTCTTAGCTCTAGTGGTTTGCTGGCAATGTTTATCATTCCTTGGCTGGTAGATACATCCCCTGATCTCTGCTTCATCTTCACATGGCATTCTTTTTGTAAGGACACCAGTCGTGTTAGATTAGGAGCCCACTCTACTCCAGTAGGACTTCATCTGAACTAATTATATCTGCAATGACTTGGTTTCCCAATAAGGTCACATTCTGAGGTTCTGGGGGTTAGGACTACAACATGGGAGTTTTCAGGGTTGGGGGCAGGGAGTACAATTCAATCTTTAATGCCCAGATCTTCGGGTGAGTCCAAAAAAAAAAAAAAAAACACCCAGAAAACAAAACAAAACAAAAAATGAAAACTCCATGGACACTAAAGGCCACATCTCCACGGGCAAAGTCATTGCTCATAAATCCATTTCAGTTCTCTCTCACTTTGCATTTGATACTTTCCTGCTGCCAGATTTGCATCCTCACCAGTAACCACTTGTTTACCACTCTATAGGGCATTGTATGACTGTAGGGATATTAAGAAATATGATAGACACTTGAGTCACCAGTTCTAAATCAGGGAATAGCAAATCTTTTTTAGGGAAGCCTGCTGAGGAAAAGTTGAATCCATGGCATAACTCTTACAAAGGCAGTGACTCCCATCCTGCTGAATAATAATTACAAGCTGGTTGCCTTTTTAAATGCTCTAGAGAATACCATGGTGTGTACAGACAGCAGTTGGAGGAGTGTGTGTGTGTGTGTGTGTGTACCAATGTGCATGTGCAGGCAGGAACAGGATAAAATCACCAGGCTCCTCCCCAGCCTTCCTGCAAACATTAAGCCTTCACTGGGTGCGCAGAGAATAGCCTGCCTCTCCTCTCTCTGACTGTGGCTGCTTCCTTCTGTCAGCTCCCTGGACTTGCTGACCCCTTCCCCTGCAAAGAGATAGCTCTGTTCCAAAAGATAACCACCAGTAGTTACAGGGAACTTGGGGGGGGGAGTCGAACAAGTCTCCCAGTTATTGTTTCCCGGGTGTTCGCACATAGAAACACAGACGATCTTTGTGGATGAGGTATTTCTGACTCTGGCAGTTACAGCCTGAGATGTGAAGGCAGTGATGGATCATCGCAAGGGTGGGGAGTCTCAGCGCACGGGGACGGGGGTTCTCGCATGCCTCCTCGCTTCTTTCCAGGGACACCCCACCTCTGAGAAATCCCAGGGACGGAGGAGGCACCTAGCTAGTGCCCACTTACGCCAAGCTGCCAGGCAGGCTGCTAGCTTGCTGAGAAGCGGCAGGCGAGCCTGGCACTCAGCTCCTCTGTGCCGGATCAGGGAGCTGTGGGCTCAGCGCCTACGCCCTGCGCTCCAGCTCTGGGCAGCCCCGGGTGGGCTGGGGGAAGGCGCGAAGCTCGGTCAGTGCCTGCAAGTTGACTTTCCCTCACTGTTGCTGCTGGCAGAATACCTACACCAATGCGGACAAGCTCCTAGAAGCCGCAGAGCAGCTGGCTCAGACCGGGGAATGTGACCCCGAGGAGATCTACAAGGCAGCACGACACCTGGAGGTACGCATCCAGGACTTTGTGCGCAGGGTGGAACAGCGGAAGCTTCTCCTGGACATGTCTGTCTCCTTCCACACACACACCAAAGAGGTAAGGCGAGCTGTGGGAAGGGAGCATTGGCTGGTATGCACAGAGGCCTGGGTGGTCTTGGGGATACTAGCCTCCTGACAGTGATGATGCTAACGATTTGCTCCTGATGACCTGTAGTTAGGTCTCAACCAGAATGGAACAAACTTTTTCCCTTCTCATCTCTAGTGAGGAGGGGGCCACAGAGGCAGGTCGCTGAGGGAGTCTGCTAGAGCATTCAGTCCGCAGCTGGAGAAATCTGGGGATCCCTGGTGTAGAAATAGTCGTGACAAGAGGAAATGTAAAATCACAGACTCCCTTCCCATCCTGGACCCACTTTCCCTTGGTTGCTGTTTCCTGGCAGAACTCAGTCCTGCAGAACTTTGATCATCTTTGCTACCAGCAAGAAGCATACAGAGTTTACAAATGTGTTCTGTGTTTTTATCTTTTTAAAAAAACAGAGGATTAAATTCTTCTTAATGGGGTCTGCCAGAGGGTGGTGATGTTAAAGTGAGTTGGTTCTCAACTTGCCTGATGGTGGAGTGGCGGCCAGTGAAGGAAGGGGGACTGAGGTACCCTTCATGCAGGAGGAAGCCAGCTGGGCTTAAATCTGGGCCCGAATCATTCACAGAGTGGAGACGGGAGGATGGATTGGGTTACACTGTTGGCAGGGCAGAGGGGCTCATAGAGAGGAGGAGGGTTGCAAACCTGCAATTGCTTTTCATTTCTGATTAACATGGGGCACTCTGAAATTGAGTAAGTAGCCAGCAAGGAGGCATATTTAGCGTCTTCTATAATAACACCCTTGGCAGATGAACTCATTAGGTGTATGCATGCTTGTGTTCCCCCAGGAATTCATTTTAATGGAGTATTAATTAAAGTTTGATTGCTTCTCAGGAAAAAAAAAATTAACCCTACTTAATTAAGTTGATTTTTGATATTTGAATTGCATTAAGAAGCCTGGTTGTTACTACTTCACAGGCTTTTCTGACACTTGGTGGGAATGAATGCAAATCATTGCAGTGCCTATCAGAGAAAAACATGAAAAGATAATGTTTTCTAAACTGAGATTCCCCAGGCAGATGAAGGGCTGGCGAGCTCCCTGAAGATGGCTCTGCTTCCTCTCTGTGGGACCCACAGCCACTCTCTGATGAGTGTCTGTAAAGTAAGGGGATTAGCTTTAATCCAGGTTTTCCTGCCTGGTTGTCTGCTTGCGTGTGGCTCACCCAATTCTTAATAATGGTTTCAGAAACCAAAGGCTTGTGTATTCTCTTTTAATTATGAGCCTGTGGGTGATGGAATGGAGCATGAATGAACAGGAGTCATGTTCCCCGTGAGGGCTGCGGGGGTGCTCGCTGCCCAGGGAGGTGATGGATGAGGTTAGTTTAGCTATATCTCCCACGTACCGTGCATGGAGCCAGAAGGCTGAGATTCTAGTCCAGATTCTGCTGCTATAGAACCATGTCAGCTTGTGCACATCACTGTGTCCCTGGTCCTGGGTTGCCTCATCTATAAAATTGTGCAGGTGGATTCAGTGGCCCTGAGACCCCTTATAGTTCTTATGTTCAAGATTCTTTTTCTTCTTCTCTCTTCTTTATTTGATGGTGATAATAACAATAATAAATAAGAGTAATTAAGTCTGAAGTAATACAGGTGACTTACCTGACCTAAGATGTGGTTCATTGTAAGCACTCAATGTATAGTAGATAGTTTTTTTTTTTTTTAAATTGGGTACCTACTCCTTGCCAGACACATGGAATTGTCATGATAATCTTATGATCTAGATTTTCTTAAACATATTTTCAAATGGGGAAACTCAGGGTCACAAAAGAGTCTGTCTATGTGATGGAGCTTCTCACCCAGCAGAGACTTTACCTGTCTTCCTGAAGACTGCTCGTGCTTGCCTCTGCTGTTCCACACTCTCTCTTCCTATTTTCCTCTGGCATCTCCTCCCCTCCTCTGCTCTTCTTCCTTCTCCTTTCTCTTCTTTTTCCTCTGTACATTTTCAACCCTCAGAGCAGGGCCTTGATGGGGAGGGTAGATCTTAGCTGAGAAATGCAAAGTGTTGCCAGGTTGGGGGTGTGGGCTCAGATGCTGATAAATACTGTCATAGATCCTTCCTGCCTAGTTATGGCTAATTTCTTCCTCCTTCCTTTTTTTTTGTTTTAAGTAGGCTCCATGCCAGTGTAGAGCCCGTCGTGGGGCTTGAACTCACAGCCCTGAGACCAAGACCTGAGCTGAGATCAAGAGTCACTTAACCGACTGAGCCACACAGGCGCCCCTTCTCCTTCCTTTTCTTTCTTCCTTTCTATGTGCATACAGTCGTTTGCTGCAGAGTTTCTGCATTAATGCCACTGTGTAATAGAATGTTGTTGTGAGATACAATTTTGAAGGAATTAGATAGAGCCGCCCGTACAGGACATTTCTGAGCAGGAACTGAACATCCGTCTTCATAAATGATTTAACCTAGGCTTCCCGTGACTCCCCAGGCTGAAGTTCATAATTTTACTTTTTCCCACTTCCTGCATCAAAAGATTTCCTCTAATTAGGATCAGAGAGGAAACAGGAGGAAGATAGGAGAAAGACACCCTCCAGGCCCATTTCGTCTACAGATTGAAGAGTCTGTTTAATCCTTTTGGCCCTGCCTCATGACTTCTTGGTGACCATGGGAGTCTGGAAGGTTAAACCCTTCTAACCATTTTATTGCAGTGTTCTTCATAATTTGAATAATTAGAAACTATCTAAATAGTCCATGTTGAGTGATTCATTAAACTAATCACAGTGCATCTAGTTAGCGAAATATTATACAGTCATAAAAATCACATTGTCAAAGATCGTGAATAGCATGAGAAAGGGCTTGTAGTATAATACATAAAACACTGTATGTCCAGCATGACCACAATTTTGATACACACATAGAATAAAGACTAGAAAGAAGTATACAAAGAAGTTAAATGTATGGGTGATTTAATTTTCTTTTGCATTCTTTTGTTTTATAATTTTCCTTCAATGATATGTTTGATTCAAAATCCATAACAATCCCAATAATGTTATTTTACAAAAATAAAATTTCTCATCCCAGTTGGAGAGAAGAGCTACACTATAAAGAGAGATGACAAACCTGTGTCGGGACCTGCTTATGTTTGCAGAGCCTCAGCTATTCGTATATATTGTGCTGAACTTTCAAATAGCTTCTTTTTGCCTGGGGACAGGAAGGCAGCTGACATTTTGCTGGTCTCGAGAGCTAGGGAGGATGTAGGGAGAAGGATTTACCCAAGTCCTCATTTTCTTTGTCCAGGGAGAAGGCATTTGTAGCAAGTGTCATCTGCTCCGCAGAGATTGTCCAAACAGAATTCTCTTTCCTTGCTGTGTTTCCATGGAAATGCTGCAATTGCTGGGTTTTCAAAATATCCATTTTTAGATATTTTTGTAGTAATAATATGAGAGTCAAATTAACTAAAGAATGTGGCCAAGATAATCAACCTCGACTCTTTATTACACAGCTTAATTAAATGCCCATTTCTCTTTGTTTCTGAACTTGTGAAATCATTCTTCCGTGCTATTTGCTGCTCAAATAGGCACACGCGTGGGCGTGCGCGCACACACACACACACACACATCCCACGAACACCTCAGACACTCACGTGTACACATGTTCCTCTCCTCACCCATGGTAGAACCAAAACTAAGTCAGTCTTCCAAAGGGATGATGCTCTCAAGAAACAAGACTGCTTCAGCCTCTATTTCAATTGCCAAACTGTCACGGTGTTTGTTTAAGAAATAAAAGCTGGTAGTCGATGCCAAAGAAAAACTATCTCTTCAAAACGAGGGAAGCGTGGTTCACCCTGTGGAGCTGGACATCTGAGGGCAGTGGATTCTATCAGCACAGTGCTCCACAGCTGTGCAGGCGGAACAGCCAATCAGCAGGGGAGAGCGGTAGACTACCTCTTTCCGTAACCGCTCATCCATAAGCCTCATTAGCTCTACAGACCTCCTAGTGTCTCCCTTCCTTGTCCCTCCCTGCCTGCCTTTTTCCATTACCTCTTTCTCTGCAGGCAAGATGGGCTCCATGGGCTGGCCCCTCCTGAACTCACTGGTTCACTCTTAGGACCAATTTTATGTAGTGCATTCAAAGCCTCCTTCAACTTTACCTCTGCTAAGGTTCTAGAACTTCTCAAATTAGGTCCATTGTTTGGATTCAAGTATTCAGGGCCACAACCACATGTGTTCTCTGAGAGGAAGAACACATAAAGCCATCTAAGTGTATCTGTCCACATTGACCAAGTAATTATTGCCAACCAAAGAGCAGAGCCCTGAAGGAATGGGTCACGGTACAGGTGTGTTTGACCAAGAAGAGCATCTGGAAATGGCTGAAACATGAGAGTCATTCTGGAAGCAGTGGATTGAAGGGAAAGATGCAGTGCTAATGTATTAGACTCTCCATAAGCAGAGGGTAAGAAGGTTTACCCTAGGGGAGAGAAACCAAAATGGAGAACAATAGGAAAAAAAAAACACGTGGTTGCTGCTACCAATTACCTCACACACTCCATGATTTTATCTAGTTTTGGCAGTCATTGCTTGTGGTAGCTTGAAGGGAGAGACCATTCTGACGGGGTCTCACTGGCTGCCTGATAATTCGTAAATTAGTAATAGGAGTGGCTCTCCGATGTGGATTCTTTTCAAAGCAATCTAGGCATGCTCTTCAGGGGTCAGTCAGATGGACACATACACAGAAGGAAACCCATAGGACATTCAGATAGGAAAATTGCAGCCTAAGAAATGGAATATTGATCTTTACTCATAGTTTAGGGACACTAATGTTCCTTTCTGTCCACTTTATGTATGCCTCAGAGGTGCTGGTTCAAAAAAGTGCATTATGGGCCCACAATTTAAATGGGCTGCTCCTCAGAGGTGACTGTGTGCATGTGGCCCCATGGGATTGCAAGTGGCTCACAACTCAAGCTTTCTAGGTTGCAAATAGTGTCTTAACTTGGTGTCACAGTTATCCTCAAACTGTGCTAAAGTTTCTGGGCTTTGGATATCTCAGTGTCTAAGCTGTGACTGCAGTGTTTCAGTTTAGAGAGCCATTTCTTTGCTACCCTCTTCTTGGCATCAGCCTTTGAAGAGAAACCATAGCAAGTTAGAGCTGGAAGGGATTTTAGAGACAAGCTGGAGAGCCCACACATACACATGCATACGCACACATACACTCACCAGTTTAATTATGAAGTAGTTGAAGTAAAGTAGTTTTTCCATGCTCAAGGAGTAGCCAGACAGGGGCAGAATCAAGAATTATCATCAGTAAATATCAATTCCATTCAAGAGCTCTTCTCCTTCTGTTTGTTTTTGTAACAGAAGGAAAAATAGAGAAAGATGTCACTAACCCTTTGTCTTTGGTGCTGTAGTCCCCTTCCCTATCTCCAAGCCAAATTCTCTTTAATCACTAGCAATTTTATTTGACATTTTATCCTCTTGAAGGTAGACCAGCACTTCCTTTTCTTATCAGCCTGCTAACCACTGGGCTGAGCTGCATTGAGTATTGTCCTTCATCATTTATCCCTTAGCTGATTTTCCTTAGCAGTAAGTAGGTTTGATTCTGCCTTAGACAAGAGTTTGTTTATAATATAGTAGAATATGTGAACAGAAATGTGAGAGATCAGTTTCAATTCACTAGTCAAAGACTGTTTTGGGGGAGGACACATTTTTCTAAAGATATTGACTTCAGAGGTCAGAGTGTATCCTCAGATATCCCTAGTCTTTCCCTAGTCCCTTTGTTTATAACACTGATAACCTCATTTTTATCTGGTAATTTCTGTGGTCAATTTCTTTGCCCCTGCTATTTAGCTGCATGACCATCAGGAGGAGGGAGAGCCGTGAGGCACGGTGGATTTCCTCAGAAAAAAAATGATGCTTTCTTCCCTAGACCGACACCAGAGGTGTTCAAGTTTTATTAAGAATAAGGGAATGGGGTGCCTGGGTGGCTCATTCAGTTAAGTGTCCGACTCTTGATCTCAGCTCAGGTCTTGATCTCAGGGTCATGAGTTCAAGCCCCACACTGGGCTCCATTGGGAGCTGCTGGGTGTGGAGCAAAAAAAAAAAAAAGGACCTCTAAACTATGAAGCCATTAAAATAGCTTAAGGATGGTACTGAGAAGAAAATTATCTTAAATCAAATAAAATTCTCAAGATCCCTGTAAGCCTCTTTTCTGTCTCTTATTCCTGTAACAGGAGGTGCCGGCCTTACCCTGATCAGTCTTCCATCTCAATGCCTGTCCTCCTTTAAGACATCAAGTTTCTTTTCTTTCTCTTACATGACTTGCTTGGTGTCCACAGTTTTTTTTTTTTTTTTGGCTGAGTCATTTTTTTTTGAATTTTTTATTTTATTATGTTATGTTAATCACCATACATTACATCATTAGTTTTTGATGTAGTGTTCCATGATTCATTGTTTGCGTATAACACCCAGTGTTCCATGCAGTACGTGCCCTCCTTAATACCCATCACCAGGCTAACCCATCCCCCCACCCCCTCCCCTCTAGAACCCTCAGTTTGTTTCTCAGAGTCCATCGTCTCTCATGGCTCATCTCCCCCTCCAATTTCCCCCCCTTCATTTTTCCCTTCCTACTATCTTCTTTTTTTTTTTTTTAACATATAATGTATTATTTGTTTCATAGGCACAGGTCTGTGATTCAACAGTCTTACACAATTCACAACGCTCACCATAACACATAGCCTCCCCAGTGTCTATCACCCAGCCACCCCATCCCTCCCACCCCCTACCACTCCAGCAACCCTCAGTTTGTTTCCTGAGATTAAGAATTTTTATCTCTTTTCACATTCTCTTTTCCTTTCCTTTCCTTTCCTTTCTTTCTCTTTTTTCTTTCTTCTTTCTTTTTCTTTCTCTTTCTTTCTTTCTTTCTTTCTTTCTTTCTTTCTTTCTTTTTCTTTCTTTCTTCTTTCCTTCCTTCCTTCCTTCCTTTAGAAATATCTAGACTTTTCAGTCTCTAGGCTTTCCTTAGACATCCCAGGACAAAGCAGCAAAAACAGCAAAGAGAGGCCCAGCTCAACCTAGCATACTGAAGGACCAAATCCAGTGTTGATCTTTTACCAATTCCAAAACGAAGGAGTACTTCAGACTTTCCCGCTGCCTTCTAGCGGGAACTGGAGGCGCTTGCATCAAAAGTATCTTTTAAATATAATATCTATCACTTCCCACATGCTAGGCACTGTTTCTAAATGATATATATAGATACAGATATCTATATTGATAGATATAGATATAACTTGCTTATTTGTGTATATGTACACACAGACATACACACACGTGTCAACTTATTAATAATATTTACAACTCTGAGGGGGTAAACAGTATTATTATCCCCACTCTACTGATAAGGAAAACTGAGGTGCAGAGAGGGTAGGTTATCTGCCCAAGGCTGTCTAGCTGATATGTGGTAGAACTTGGGGCTTAAAACTCTTAACCATTATGCTCTATTGCCTCTCTATAAAATAATTTATAAAATAATAAATAATTTTTCAGAGAACCCATTATCTTTTACCCAGGGACTTCAGCACCTGTAGAAAATGCTTTCCTCTCTAGGCAAAATGAAATAACATGAAGCAACAGCAACCAATATCCTGAACTTCCTGGTTTCAAACTGATTTGAAATAAATACGTTCATACATGTAGGAATATGTATCCCAGCTTCTATGGTCTGGAAAACTTGTTTTGTGTTTTTACAACAAAAAAAAGGTTTTTTGTAAAGGAAATAAACTGAATTACAACTAGATTGTAAGCTGCTAAATGACAGGGACACTGAATAATAATAATTTGTATTCCTTATAGCAATCATCACAATGCCAAGGGTTTATTAATAATTCTATATGTTTACTTAAAGCATTAATAATAAGTAAGTAATTTAATTCCCATAATCTTTGATGAGCAGAGCAGATCTTATACCCATTTTGTAAGTTATAAAACTGAGGCTCAGAGAGTTTCTCACCTGTCCAAGAAGGTCATTGTTTATACCCCACCCCCTTACATGCTGTCTCTAAGGCTTGTTAATCTTGTTAACTCAACGTCTTCTGCCATATCTGGAGCCTTTCCCACCTAAAGAACAAAGAATAACTTGTCTGAAATCTGGAGACTATTTTTGTCACTATTATTTCTTTTCTTATCCCTAATTACAAAGGCCATACCTTGATTTATTTACCATACTGAGAACTAACTAGATGAAATAATATTCTTGAGGTGGATATTTATCCATGTTTTTAACATAGAAGACTTACAGAAATGTTAGAACCAGAAGGTAATTAACCTTTATTTTATTTAATGCTTTCCTCAGCCTATTTTACACATGAAGTCAGAGAGCCAAGGGTGGAGTGATTTACTCAAAGCCACGACGAGTTAAAAGAATAGGGGCCAAAATCCACATCTGATTCTGTCTATCCATTTTCTCTCTGTACTGTTTTGGTTTTTTTTTCCTGGTAGAGCGCTGAGCTTATCTTTCTGGCTAGCCAGGTGAAGATTCCTTATTTCTAAGCAAGCATCAAACTCATCTTTCCCTTCATCATTTTATGAGCATGCTCAGTAGGAGTATTAGGAGTAGAACCCTGTGGCAGACCACTGGAGACCTAGTTTCAGTATGAGGAAGAGCTATCATTTCATGGGTTTTCAGTAATTCAGTCCAGCTCCTCATCATTTCCAGTGCTTATTCTGTTCAAAACATTATACTTAGCACTTTTAAAGTTGCCTGACCAATAACATCACCCTGGCTGCATTTCAGTGCTTGACTATCATGGGGGAAATGGCTCATACTTACATTGAAATTAAGATAAGCTACGTTTTTAGCATTCAACCTTCTAACCAACCTAGCAGCCCTGAAAAGAACAAAATAATTTAGCATAACACATATTTTTAAAATTAATCTTCATTTGGTTCTTATTAAGCATCCCATTCCTTTTTTGCATGTTTCCAAAATCATGATACATTTCTAGGAATCAGCATCTAGCAGCCTGGAGTGTGCAGAGCCCTCCTTTCTGCAAGATGAAATAATATATGTCCCTCACCAGTCCTCTGTTCTTCCTAGCCTCTCCAAGATGAGTGATCCCCCCTGCTCTTTGATTGCAAGTTTCCCTGAACCACAGGGAAGTTAAGCCAGAGGTGGTTCCCATCCTTAGGGAACGGAAACATTAATGGAGTGAACTTAGCAGAGATGAGCAATGAATATAAACATAGGTGTGCTGGTGAGAAGGACAGTCTAACATGTCACTGACTGGTGGAGGGTAGGTTGGATGACCCCTATCTGACTTTCTTGCCCTGGCCCCTGCCCTGACCTCTCCTGTCTTCCCTGAGTGGGGTCTCTGCTCTCTCCCCCACAGTTGTGGACATGGATGGAAGACCTTCAGAAGGAGATGCTGGAGGATGTTTGTGCGGACTCAGTGGATGCGGTCCAGGAACTGATCAAGCAGTTCCAGCAGCAGCAGACCGCCACTCTGGATGCCACGCTCAACGTCATCAAGGAAGGCGAAGACCTTATCCAGCAGCTCAGGTCAGCGCCTCCCTCCCTGGGGGAGCCCAGCGAGGCCAGGTCAGCATGGGCAGTGCTTTCCAGTGGGAAATGCCCTCGACTAGATGTGAGATAAGTCGTGTCCCGGTCTTGGTTCAGCCACAGCCGGCTTTGTGGTCCTGTGTGAGCTTCAGTCTCTCCCTCTGTCAGATATGAAAAAGCCTGGGCCATACCCAACTTGAGTTTAGGATGAAATAGTAAATGGGAAAGCTCTGGTGTTTCAAAGAATTACGTATGATTCATGATGTTGTTCAGCAATCAGTAAGTGACATAGACACAAAAATTAACAACATTAAACCGAAAATAAGTAACGTCTTCATGAAGAATTATGGAATTTTTGGTTATGTGGAGAAATAGCCAGTATGGAATATAGTGTTCTTTGGCTTCTGATCTTGGGCTGAACCCTGAATGCTAGTGCCCGAGTTGGCAAAAATGGTTGGCTTTGGCCCCGTGGGGATCTAGAGAATGTGTGTCATTCTCTCACTCTGCTCTCCATTACCCACATATGACCTTTCCACCATTCCTTGCTGCCCAGAAAATACAACTCCCTCTGTATCAACCTAAACAAACATAACTAAGAAGGAAAATCCTGTCGAAAACCTTACATTCATTTAGAATCATCCACACCATTGCCTCCTTTCTGTTGGCATCAATATCTAGCTTCCTGTCCCTGTCAAGGGCACGGGCTCCTCAGATAAAGTGTCATGGGGCCTTGAGGAAGCCCTCAGCGCCACCCCTGTGCCCAGGTGCTGTATAAATAGGACTTGATGATGCTAATGATGTCTGCCCACGGGGACTTGTTCTATCCTAAAATCACCGAGTGCTGGGACCTCTGCCCGCTCTGGACAGAAATAATCTCATCAGCAAGTCCCAGGCCAGCCCTGGGGCCTGAGGGAATTACTTGAATTGGAGAGGGTTTTTCACCACCCCCGTACCAGTTGTCCAGTTAAACAAACAATGAGAACTTACCTTGAGATAGCCCTGGCACGTTTTTCTGTTGGAAATTAATCATGTCGATTCCAAGCATGCACATGAGATGTTTTGGGTCCTCCTGTTGCATACTAACAAGACAGCCTCTTTCCCTTCTTCCCCCAGTTCATCTTTACTAATATATAATCCATGAATTTTGTCTGCCTATCTAGGAAACCCTACTGAAAAAAAATTCCAAATAGCAGGCAGTCTCTTAATCTCTCTGGCCCTCAGCTGCTTTGTCTGTGTAATTAAGGAGGTCACTCCAAGAGCTCTGTCAGCTCTAGAATTTTGTGATGGTTTTGTGTTTTCTCTCCAAATACTGTTCACAAACTTGGTGGGTTTCATTCTGTGTGGGCTGGGTCTATGGGGATGACCCTTGCTCTCACCTGCCAACCTTGCATGATGCCTAAGGGCTGAAGGTTACTCTGTGATGGCGAAGGCCTCTTTCTACAACTTAAACGCCATGGATTTCAGAGAGGATCCTAGCTAGCTGTGTGACCAAGAACCACTGGTGACCACGTATGCCCCCACTAGCCTGACTCTAGCCCAGGCTCCCGTCCCTGATTTCAAGACCCGCCAAACAGGAAAAGAGTGGAGAGGGGCACGAAGCCTCCCGCCCAGCAGAGCACACATCTTCTCTCAATCTCCCTGACTCTTCTGGCACTCCTCACTGAAGCACCTCAGGTGGTTTTGGCATCACCTCTGTGATTCCTAGTGAGTGTGATGCTGACTAGGTGCCGTGCAAAACGGTCAGAAATCATTCTCTTCCTTTTGGAAGCTGCGTGATGGAAAACAGCCCGAGAGGAGCAGTCAGAAAGAACAAGCATATCCTTCCAACAGCAAAGTGCTCAACAAATGCATAATGCAGAGGATCAAGTACATGCCTTATATTCTGTTCATGATTGGGTATCTGTGCGGTGGTGGGGTTTTGTGCCCAAATAGGCCAGAGGAGAGGGAGCTCTCAGAATGACACAAGGAGGGGCTCCTGACCACGGGCCTTATGCCCCCTTCAGAAACAGTGTGGGATCAGACACAGCTGCTTCTGAGACAAACACAGGCTGACAGGACTGGTGGTCAGAAAGCCTGCTGATGATTTTGCTCTTGTCCTCCTACTTTGTACATTGTATAAGAAACCAAGAGGCCACAAGATAATGAATGTGCCCATTTATTGTAAGCTTGAGGGCCCTATAGAATCTAAACGTCTGAACACCTGTAATTGTCCTATTATAATGATCTCTTTGAAGGTCTCACCACCCCTTACTTCTCTGAGCAGCTCAACATGTTTCCTTTTGGTTCCCGTCTATGACATGTCACCTCCCCCCTGCCACTTTCGTAGACTCTACTGCTCAAAGAGTGCAGGCCTCCCACTTGCTTGGCTGGGTTCCTCCTTTTCTTATAACGCCCAAATCAGAACTCATCTTCTTTGCCACCTTGCTGTTGCCCCAGCCTCTTGTGCCCCTAACCCCTACTCTCCACAGCTAGGCCTGGGCCCCAGTCAGTGCTTGGCACTGCTCCTGTGTCCTTTCAGGATCCACGGCCATTCACACAGCATGTTTCTGGTCACAGAGCACATTCACATGCATGGTCTTACTTGACAGCAAACCACGAAGTGAGCAGGGCGGGGGGGATTATTAAGTCCACTTGACAGGAGGCAGCTGGGGCTCCAGGAGGTGATTTCCCAAGGCCACAGGCCCGTGTGTGTCAGAGTGGGGACTTAATCTGGGCTTGTGGCTTCTAGATCCCGTGCTTTCCTCACAACAGCCTGGAGCCTGGGTAACAGCACAAGCCCATAACTTTGGCATGGCATTATCAAGTGGATGAATAATTTTGGTAGCTGTGATCTCATTTTATTTAACAAGAATCCTGTGAGGTAAAACTAGGAAGGGTGATTTTTTTCATATGCCTTTAATTTGTCGACTCTTACGCCTTGTGATCAATGTGTCTGCTCTCATGCATGTGTACGTGTGTGTATTAAACCTGTGCATCATAGGCTGCATGTATGTGTGGAACCGGTCCAGCTCCCTAATATATTCTGCTTTGGAGAGCCCTTTCCGTACATTCCTTTGTCTGATCCATTTCACAGTTCTGAGGACTAGGAGAGCAGCTAGTCTCAGAGCTACAGTGCTGTGAACCTCAAAGATGATACACGTATCGTTGGTTCACCTGCTAAAGACAGTCCCAGGGTCACAAGAGGAGTTTGATAAATGTCGTGAATGACCCAGTCGATTCACATCCACCTTGCTCAGATGAGGAAGGCCCCCTGCCCCTATATCACTTTTAACATGGCAAGGCCTCTCCCTTTTCCTCCCTACTCGGCCACAGGGACTCGGCTGTGTCCAACAACAAGACACCCCACAGCAGCTCCATCAGCCACATCGAGTCAGTCCTGCAGCAGCTGGACGATGCCCAGGTGCAGATGGAGGAGCTGTTCCACGAGCGGAAGATCAAGCTGGACATCTTCCTGCAGCTGCGCATCTTCGAGCAGTATACCATTGAGGTAGAGGTGGGGAAGGCGGGCACTGGGAAAGGAGAGGAAGGGCAGTCATGGAGAGTTCTGGGGCCGCTGCATACTGCCTGCTTCCTGGTCAAGGGCACTGCATCAGGGGCTGGGAAGGGAGCATTGGGCAGTACCCTATGGGAATTGGAGGGGATGGTGCATCAAGGATACATTTTTAGACTCAGCAAATTCCCAATTCACATTCTACCTTGTTCTGTTCCTCTGTCCTTCTCACCTGCTCTGCCAAGCAGAGCCTCTCTGTTTCACTTCCTGTGTGGGAATTACTTTACTGAGAAGGTTTTTGATGGGATTATTTGGACCCTTGGTACTTTGCTTCCTGAAAGACCGTGGCATTGGCTATTTGAGTTGGTGATTGGATGCTTTAGCTTCAGGAGTAGGTAGGTGTTAAAATTTGGAGGCCTCCTCAGCTGATGACTAGAGGTCAGGAGCTAGATGAAATCACAGAGCAGTCAGGAAGTCAGGAGCCATGGGGAGAAAGACCTTTTCTTCAGTTTGCTTTGTGCTTACCAAGAAAGTAAGTCTATGCTAAGGCCATCTTGGTTCAACTCATGGACTCCTCAGTTCTTTCTGGAAAAGTCAGAATCAGATGTTCTAATATATTTATATCCCCTTTGTGATGCCTATTAATAATGTCTGTTCCACATAATATCCACCTTTTATTATTTTCTACTTTGAAACAGTAACTAAAGCCAGGCCAGTAGGGTTCCTGGGGTGTGAAGAGTATCCAACACCCAAGGCACTTTGTCCTTTTCAGGGGTGGGAAAGGGTTAAATTAAAGAGGCACTATCTTCTCTTTGCTCCCTGCTGGTGTGGTCTGAGGGAAAGCGCTCTCCACCCATCATTTTTTTAAAATTCTGTTTTGCATTCCAACCGGCTCCTCACAGTTGGGGCTTCTGGGTGTCTGGGAATGAGCTTCCCAACAATATCTGTGGAAACTTCATGAAACTGGTTTGGATGGAAATGACTTTTTTTTTTTTTTTTAATGTTGCAATTCCCATATCCTAATCCTAGTCCCAGCCAGGACCAGAGAACTGTCCTGGCAAAAGATACTCTTCTTCAATTCTGTGAGCAACAGGGTTTATATTGAGAATCACAAATATTAAAAGGAAAGCAGTCCTGAAACAATCCTTCCTATCCCTGTCTTACAGTCTTTTTCTTCTTATAACCACACATCTACTTTTGCCTCCCTGGAAGCCACTGCAATTTCTTGCTGAAGACTACCTGTTCAAAAAGGGGCATTCTGGACAGTTTCCAGAACAAAGGAAAAGATAAGTCTTTAAATCTAGATCTTGATTATCCTTCCAGCTTATTCTATAACTTTAGGTGTATTTATGTGTACTTTTTACTTAATTTATTTTGAATCTACGCTCAAAAGGATTTCAGGTAGGAAGTAGTATTAAAACATAAGTTGTGGGGTGCCTGGCCGACTCCGTTGGAGGTGTGCGTGACTCTTGATCTCAGGGTCGTGAGTTCAAGCCCCACGTTGGGTGTAGAGATTGCTTAAAATAAATAAACCTTAAGAAAAATAAATGTATACTTAAAAATATATGTCGAAAGAACAATGAAAATACTAGTGGAAAATTAGAGATTTTGGCAGGCAGCAGAGAGAATGTGGTGAACTTCATAAAGCTGGGGTGATGAAGGTAACAAAGAAAGGAAAAAGGGGGTGTGAGTTGTTAATCTTTGGTACTTGGGAGTGAAGCTCACTGAAATAAACAGAGTTACATATGATTGCAGTGGCGCCAGCCCCAGGCACTCCCACCATCCCTCCCCAGCTCCACTGTGCCTGCCAAAGGTGAATGTATCCGTTGGGAAATTATGTTAGCAGGTGTGGTGATTCTGCTCTTGTAGTCTCTATTTACTCTCCTCTCATTCCCGGTCCACATAAAAAACTGCTTAAGAGGAAGGAAATCATCTGAGGGTTTGGATGTTTAGGTTTTATTTCATTAGATGGCATGGTTTTGAGGTCAGGGTTGCTGGCTTAGTCGCAGAATGGGTCAGATAGCTTCACTTTGCCATGAACTGCACCCCTGACATTAGCCGGAGGAGGTAGGGGGCATCAATAGGGTGTGTTTGCCTAAAGTGATTCTGGAAAATCCATTCCCACTCTTGAGAAACAATCCAGAGTATATGTCAAAATTATCCTTTAAAACAAAAAAGCAAACTATAAATCCAATACTTTAAGATTGGATCCTATTTAAATGTTGCACCAGAGGAGCTTGTTATTTCAATTATAGGATTTGAATTCTTCAGCCTTTGTATTGTATAAAAATTCTCTCCCCCCGCCCCGCCCCAGCAACCCCCATACAGCACAAAAACTTGAATAGTTGATAATGTAGTAGGGCAAAAGTGAGGACACAGTATGAGGGTCTAATAAAATGAGGGAGATAAAAATAGTGATTTGGTTCAGCACCCTCTAGTTTAGGCAGTGACGTCCAGGTTTTAGAAGGGGTCTTGTGCCCCATCTGGGGTGTGGCCCAAAGCTTGGGAAACGGCTGCATTTCATCTCAGATTGATATGGAAATCCTGCCAACCCTATGAAAAAGTTCTGCTTCAACTCAGATTGTCAGAAGTTATTTTTGAGGGTGATGAGATTATTTCAAATACCAGCTAGTGTTTCACTGTGGGGGATGACGAGCAAACATCTAGGGAAGGGTCAGAGTGTGAAACCGAGGGCGGCTTGTGTAGTGAGGGACATGTCGGAGCTGACATTAGCCAGGACAGGGGCTGTCACTGCAGAACCTTCAGCTATGGGGTCCTTCCCTCGAGGAAGGCATTTGATGGACATACTCGAAATTCCTGGGGATTACTGAAAACCAGAGCAGGCCTGCACCCCTGACATCTGGGAATCTAAGCATGACTCCTTAACCATGTCACCGATGGCTGAGATGGGCTAATTAATTTAAAAATTAAGATAGTACAGGAGTTGCTGTGCCAGACTCCTTTTCCTCAGTGAGAATGGTGTGTATGACGCCCATAGGATAACCTGGGCTGAGGTCATAGGACACCCCCACCAAGAATGAAACTTATCCCAAATGTATAGGCAACTGCTCAAAAGCCAGGACTGCAGCTGCATTCCTGACATAACTGCTTAGCCTCCATGGAGACCAGACAGTGTGACCCATGGTGGAACATGATGTTCTGTAAAGTGTTTCCTGTGGGTTCAGCTTCCCCCTACGAAAGACATTTTATATGAAATGGTTGTGATAGCAGAGACATTTCACCAAATGTGAATAATGTTTATGTTGTGGTGGTAAGAATATGGGTGATATTTTCTCAAAGCTTCCATGCATTTCAAAGTTTTCTACAACTGACCAGGATGATCAGAAAGAAAGAAAAAAAAATGTTTTTAGAAGCAAGAACGGGCCAGCAGTCTCCAAATTCTTTTGATCGTGCACTCTCTTAATAAAATATTTTTGAACTTGCAACTCACTATCTTTGCATATATTAGTTTATAAATGGTACACATGTTCAATCACTGGCTAATAATCTCAGAACTCAGGGTGCCCGTAGGGTGAAATTCAGCTTTTTTCATTAGAAGTTGTGGTTCCATATTTCAGATCGCTTTCTTGATCATTTCTAATTATTTTTTTGGCCTGGCTTCTTGACAGATCTGATTAGATTATCATTGTTTCTTTACCCCACAAGGTGGCCAACAGAGAGTTCAAAGTTCTCTTGTGCTTTCATGCGTATTATTGTCCTCAAACTGCAGTTTCTTTGCAGGAAACTTGATAAGCCATGTGTCTTTCTGTGAAGCTTAGTTAAAAGTAGATAATAGATAAATCTGTTTAACTGGGTGCATGTAAAGAGCAGTAACTTGAACTATGCTGAAAGCAAAGGGACAAAAGAGCCACAGTCGGCCCCTCTACACTGCAGGATCCCACCCTCATGGAGGAGCCCTCTCCCACCCCATGGTCTGCCAGTTCTTGCAGCGAGATTCCAGTGTCAGTCTATTAGTGAAAGTCTAGGGAAACATTGCATCTTTTTTATTGGTTTAATCAAATATGTGTGCATATGATATATATGCACATACAGATGCATATTTATACAGTGGGAATTTTTGTGTTTTCAGTGGATAATCTGGGGCATCCCCTGGGGTGGATTACTCACATTATAGAGTACTAGAAATGACACCAAGAAAGATACTTTACATAAGGGACTTTATGAAACGTGGGCCACAGTTATGGTCTTTCTTTTAAATCTTCGACTCTATAATCACAATCAGAGTTTGTTCAGTGTACCTGCAAATTAATCTGTGTGATTAACCTGAGTATGGAATGGAACAGCCAACTATAGATCTATGGAGTTTGCATTAGGACAAATTGTAGCTAGGCTGAGGCTGGGGAAAAAATAGCCTTCAAGGAGGAAAATTCTGCCTTGAGGAGAGACAGCTGATTACAATTTACTGGTGGTCTCAACTTTTCAACTGGTTGTACGTAGAGGCCTTTAGTGTCTCATATTTGAAAGAGATTGCTCAGTCAGCCTTTTGCCTGATAGAAATCCAACTCAGCCAACATTTAGTGAGCACCTAATATGAATCAAAAACTATGTGGGGGATACCAACAGTCCTTGCCATTAGGCGGGTAGCTAAGGAGAAACAGAGAAACAGGATCATCATACAATGTGATAACTCTGTGACAGAGAGAGACTCACGGTTGGATGAAAACACTGAGACAGGAATATTTAGTTTAGTGAGGCTGCCCATGGAAAGTTTCTTGATGAGATTATACCTGGAAGACAGGTAAAAGTTGGTGGCCAGGATTTGGCATCCCCAGGGGATGCCACCTAGCCTCTACTGGGATATCTCCAAAGTCTAGAAGTGGGGTTTGGGGGGATAGGGTAGACAAGGGAGCTCAGGATTTTATCAGTGTGTTGAACCAGAATTTCCACCCTTCTGTTCTTTGGTTCTAGTTCTGCTCTCTGGAAAAACAGAAAAAATCTGTTCCCTCTTTTATTTGGCAGTCTTAAAAATATTTGAAAATGGTCATCATAGGCTTCTTTTCCTTTATCTGAAAAATGTTGAGATTATGTAGTTATTTCTACAGTCCCCTTGACCCTAAAAATTTGATGACTATTTCTCTTCATCGTCAGCCCTTCTCTGTGGCACATATCCCCGATTTATTCATGTCTTTTTGGATATGACGTGGTCTCCAGACACCTAACTCCTGGTTGCCCTCTGCTGAAGGTGAGTTAGCCACACACCTGGGTAGGACACTATCAGGGCACTAGCACGGACAGGAGCCCTTTCTGTGGCGTTATCACCTGCCTTGTCTAGGCTTGTGCTGCCTTAAAAGCCCCGGGTTGTTTTTACAAAGTGCTTCTGATATACTTACTTTAAAAAAAAAAACTTAAATAGAAGCTTTTATATATTTTCCCTCTCAAATTGTACTGTTTTTCCTTGGCCCAGTTCTTCAGCCTATCAAGGTAAATTTATTATTGCTTTAACATTGTAGCTATTTGAAATATTGGCCAGGTCAGGCAGGGCCCTGTGGTGCTCCACTGGAAGTTTTCCTCTGGTGACGCAGGGCCATCAGCCTGCACGGTCATTGTGTTGGCTGGGGATCATCTAAGGACCCCATCATCTAGTCCACTTTTATAACCTCTTCTTCTATAGATTCTGTGCCAGGCTCTGCAAAGCCATGCTGTGCTCAACGTTTGCAATATACGTCAAATCCACCAACATAGAAACTATAACAAGAAAGAAAATGAGATCTATCTGAGACCCCTGTTGGTGGATTGCTCCTAGGGATCACTGTAGCATTCTCTAAATATGCCCCAGTTCCTTTGAGAAGGAAATGCAAAATAAATTCCATAAAGTAAATCAAAGCCTACACAGAATATTAATTTGATAGTCTCTTCCAGACTTTTGTCAAATTGATTTCAGCATCATTGTGTGTGTGGGGGTGGGCGGGGTGTTCTGCTACCATCTTCCTTCTTAAAAAAAAAACAAAAAAACAGGGGCGCCTGGGTGGCTCAGTTGGTTAAGCGACTGCCTTCGGCTCAGGTCATGATCCTGGAGTCCCGGGATCGAGTCCCACATCGGGCTCCCTGCTCGGCGGGGAGTCTGCTTCTCCCTCTAACCCTACCCCCTCTTGCGCTCTCTCTCTCACTCTCTCTCTCTCTCAAATAAATAAAATAAAATCTTTAAAAAAAAAACAAAAAACAAAAAACAAAAATGATTATTCACACAGCTTTCATATTCTGGCAAGTCACCTGTTTGGGGTAGATTATCAAAGATGCCTGATGGAAACTTTCAGATCACTCTGTAATGATTGTGAGCCTAAAGTCAGGTTATATTCTCAAGGTACAAATGCTGTATGCTTCTTATTTCTGGTGAGGATACTGGGGATTCAGGAGAAGGAAGCAGATTTAAGCTCCAGGACTAGGTATTTAGCTTACACAGGAGGAAAAACACTGGCATTCAAGCATTGATAAGTACTAGAATGAATGGACAATATATGTTGTAGGAGCTCTTCAACAAAGGGGAGATCTTTTGAAAACAGATTAGATTCCCACAGGTCTCAAACTCATTAAGAGGCAAAGATATGGGCAAAATAACTACTGAGGATCCAATCAAGACCCCTTCAAGATCATCATGATTGTATCAAAGGTCTCTGTTTTAGCATGATGTTAATGAAGAAAAGAACATGAAATTGTTCATAAAAATTATTCAATTATACAGATTATCTACTGGAATAGAAATTAGGTAACTGAACATTGGAACTCATCAATTATAGCATGTTGCAATATGCTCTCACATTATTTTGCCAAAAATTAGAAACAATTGAGTAGATTTCTTTATTGCCAACTCCTTCTGCTTTTCCCGAAAGTTCTTGCGATATCCCCAAAGATCTTTATATAGCTACATAAATAAATATTTTAACTCTTTAGAGAAGTTATATATATATTTCTAAAGCAGAAAGAAATGTTACGATATACCTTTAAAATAACCTATATTAGAATTCACTATCAACATTTTATAAATTGATTTTAGAAACAAAAAGAACTCACAGAAAATACTAGACAAGAAGAATAAATGACTCTGATAATTTGGTGAATTTTAGTTTCACAGTGGTAACCTATATCAGTATACAAACCCATTATAGATAAAAGAGCTCTTCCCATGCAACAAGACTGTCTCTTTAGCTGCAATATGTCTTTCCCTGTCATCCAACACTTGTAGGTCAGTGGAGAATATTTAGCTTTCACTTTTTCTCATCTTAATAAAAATAGTGACATCATAAAACAGAAAGATGCTCATTTTGCAATTGACAGCCCATGTATTTCAGAGCATCTCACCACAGTGAAATGCCTTGGATCCTTCCTTCCCACTATTAGTTGGAATAGGGTTGGACCTTAATGTACACAGTGTGTGTGCAAATGATTTCTCTGCAGTATGTGATGCTGTTTGATAGCATTTTACCCACAGTAGAACTTCCTACAAAGTTGGAGTCAGTCCTCTCAAACTCTGCCACTGCTTTATCGTGTTAGTTTATGTCATACTCTAAATCCTTTGTTGTCATTTCAACAGCCTTCACAGCATCTTCCCCAGGAGTAGTTTCCATCTCAAGAAACCACTTTCTTTACTCATCCATAAGAAGCAACTCCCCATCCATTCAAGTTTTATCATGAGATGGCAGCAATTCAGTCACATCTCAGGCTTTACTTCTAATTCTAGTTCTCTTGCTGTTTCCCCCACATCTGCACCTACTTCCTCCCCTGGAGTCTTGGACCCCTCAAAGTCATCCATGAGGGTTGGAATCAACTTTTATCCAAACTCCTGTTGATGCTATTATTTTGACCTCTTCCCATGAATCATGAATGTTATTAATGGCACCTAGAATGGTGAACCCTTTCCAGAAAGTTCTCAATGGGTTTTGTCCAGATCCATCAGAGGAATCACTATCTGTGGCAGCTATAGCCCTACAAAATGTATTTGTTAAATAATAAGACTTGAAAGTTGAAAGTACTTCTTGATCCATGGGCTGCACAATGGATGTTGTGTTAGTAGGCATGAAAACAATATTAATCTCATCATATGTCTCCATCAGAGCTCTTAGATGAGTAGGTGCATTGTCAGTGAGCAGTGATACTTTGAAAGAAATATTTTTTCTGAGCAGTAGGTCTCAACAGGAAGCTTAGAATATTTTGTAAACCATGTTGTAAACAGATGTGCTGTCATCCAGCCTTTGTTGTTCCATTTATGGAGCACAGGCAGAGTAGGTTTAGCATAATTCTTAAAGGCCCTGGGATTTTCAGAATGGTAAATGAGCACTGGCTTCAACTTCAAGTCACCAGCTGCATTAGCCCCTAAAAAGAAAGTCAGCCTGTCCTTTGAGAATTTGAAGCCAGGCATTGACTTCTTTTTGGCTGTGAAAATCCAGGATGCTATCTTCTTCCAATAGAAGGCTATTTTGTCTATATTGAAAATCTGTTGTTTAGTGTAGCCACCTTCATGAATTATGTGAGCTAGGTCTTCTGGAGAACTTGCTGCAGCTTCTACATCAGCACCTGCTGCTTCACCTTATGCTTTTACATTATGGAGATGGCTTCTTTCCTTAAACCTCATGAACCAACCTCTGCTAGCTTCCAACTTTTCTTCTGCAGCTTCCTCACTTCTCTTGGGTTTCATAGAATTGAAGAGTTAGGGCCTTGCTCTGGATTAGGCTTTGGCTTAAGGGAATATTGTTGCTGGTTTGATCTTCTATCCAGACCACTCAGACTTTCTCCAAATCAGCAATAAGGCTGTTTTGCTTTCTTATCATTTGAGTTTTCACGGGAGTAGCACTTTTAATTTCCTTCAAGAACCTGTGCTTTGCATTCACAACTTGGCCAACTGTTTGGTGCAAGAGACCTAGCTTTTGGCCTATCTCAGCTTTTGACATTTCTTCCTCTTGAAGCTTAATCATTTCTAGCTTTTGATTTAAAGTGAGAGACATACAGACTCTTCCTTCCACTTGAACACTAGAGGTCATTGCAGGGTTATTAACTGGCCTGATTTCAATGTTGTGTCTCAGGGAATAGGGAGCCCCGAGGAGAGGGAGAGAGATGGGGCAATGGCTGGTTGGTGGAGCAGTCAGAACACACATATTAAGTTCTTCATCTTACATGGGTGTGGTTCGTGGTACTCCAAAACGCTGACAGTAGTAACATCAGAGATCATGGACCACAGATCACCACAACAAATACGATAATCATGAAAAAGTCTGTAATATTGTGAGAATTTCTAAAATGCAGCACAAACATGGAATGAGCAAATGCTGTGGGAAAAATGGCACCAGTAGACTTGCTCAACACAGGGTTGTCACAAGCTCTCAATCTATAAAAAACACAACATCTGGGAAGTACAATAAAGTGAAGTGCAATAAAATGAAGTATGCCTGTACAAGGTAAATACCTTCTTCAACCCATGATCATCATCTTCATCATGATTACCAGCATCTTCAAATGATTTAGAGAAAAAGACTGCACAGTGAGATTTCCAACTTCGCAGGTGATAATAAAGAACTAAATAGATGGGAATAGACCATAGGAAAAGGGAAGAAAAGTGACAGGTGAGTTTTCATTCAGGCAAGTACAGAATAAAACATTGGGCGGGGAGGGGGAAGACTGAGAAAGCAGGAGGAGCCAGTGGAGAGGGCGCCCTGAGAACAGAGCCCAAGGCAGCTGCTAAGCCAAGTCCCTCGGGTCAGTCTGTGCCAGGAGAATGCTGGATTCAGTGAATGTCATCTGGCAGGAAAGTCTTGGGCTTCATTTTGAAGTGAGCCTTCCCACTTCCCACTGCCTCTTACCCTTTCTTTCTGTTTCGCTCCTTCTCTGATTTCCCTTATGGCTATGGCTCTAGAGTAAACAATTGTTAGAATAGAAATATTGCCAGTGTATCTCTCAAAGAGGTCATTGTATCCTAACACTCCAATTAATTCACGACAGCGAGGGAGATAGGAGCCGCTGGAGCCAAGAGGGGAACTGAGTGGGCTGGAGCTGAGATGGACCTAATTGAGTGGAAGGAGAAAGCAAAATAGGGTGATTGAAAGCTGAATGCCCTGTGGGCAACTTGTGTTCTATCTTTCATTCATTTGGTTCAGGCCCTACTTTTTGCCCTGAACAAATTCTTTCAGGTTTCTTTTCCAAATGGAGTTAAATAGCCAAATTAATTCCCCAGTGCAGGATTTTCTTTTCACGGTCTCTGTATGAGCCAACAAGTCCACATCTGATAGTTTGAGATAAGCCAGGGAAAAACTTTTGGGTCTGGGGGTGGTCATGAAGCTCTTCACATCAGAGGATGTACTTTGAAGGGTGGTGAGGATTTGAGCAGACTGGTAGAAAAAAAACAAGGGTGTTTCAGGGCTATCCAACCAAGGAAGGAGGCTAGAGAGGGCAGGAGCCAACTCTCAGGGTCGGCGAGTAACCGGCTGACTGGTTTCTGAAACAGAACATGAGATGAGGCTGGAAAGTTAGGTTTGTTCATGAACAGTAGGTAAGCTTCAGGTTTGAAAACAAAGCTTTTTCTTAAAAAAAAAAAAAAAAAAGTGCCCTTGCTGTGTGCCAGCCTTGTACCCAGAAAGAAGGTAGAGAGGAAGAAGGCAATGAAAGAACATTTTTTGATGAAACAGAAAATAGGAAAGAAAATAAACTCCAGCAAATACTAGAAACACACAAATCAGACTATTTCAAGGATCTGCACATCGCTTCTTGGGGGTAATGGGAAGAACGAGTCAAACAGAGAGAAAAGAGAGTAGACCCCAGGAAGACGGCCTTAGGAGTCAGGCTGGGCTGCTGAGTAGCCCCTCGAAAGTCTCATTCTTTGGGCTTCATAACAGACAAGGGCCCTCAGCCTAATGATGTCAAGGTGGTGAGGGTGGAGGAGGGTAGGGAAGGGGAGAGGAAAGAATACAGAAACACCAGATTCAGAATGCTAGACATATTTCACATTTGGTAGATTCAGATTCCCAAGATACCGGATCTCTGAGGCTCACTCTCCCAATTGAAGCAGCTCAACTTTGCTCTGCTTCTCCTCACCAGGACTCTCAACACTATCCACTCCATAGACTCCTGCCTTCGGACCCCTGGCAATCTCCACCCTTCCTGCCTCTCTAGATCATTGGGGGGTGGGGAGGTGTGGAACAGGATGGAATATGCAAAAACTTCATGAACTGTAACTTGCACAGCATTTGTTGCTGCTGTAGACATAGAAACACCTGGAGAATGCTGTGACCGACGTGCACTGGGGCTTAACTGTAGTTTAGGAGTCCAACCACTGCAAAGCGGAGACGGATCCAAGGATGGGGTTAGTTAGTAAGGCTTCATTCTCTCACTCTCTCATGGACCTGCGAGCCGGTACCGACCGTCGTTCCCTTACAGGTGACGGCAGAGCTGGACGCCTGGAATGAGGACTTGCTCCGGCAGATGAATGACTTCAACACGGAGGATCTGACCCTGGCCGAGCAGCGGCTGCAGCGCCACACGGAGCGGAAGCTAGCCATGAACAACATGACGTTCGAGGTCATCCAGCAGGGCCAGGATCTGCACCAGTACATCATGGAGGTCCAGGCCTCAGGTGGGTGAGCTCTCCCATCCTCCTCCTTCTGGCAGGGAGATGATGAAAACAAGCAGGCCAGCCTGACTCCAGCCAGCGCGTGCACTCTGCTCATCCACTTCATTCCCACAGATACGGGAACAGAGGTTTTTGCCATTTTAAAGAAAACTGATGCATGAGAGCCGAAATAACTTGTCCGAGATTGCCCAGTTAGGTTCTGGTAAAGAGGAGGATAGGGCCAGGATCTCCTGGCTCCTGGTGCTATGCAGAGAATGGGGAAAACAAAAAATGGAAATTTGCACAGATTCAGAAAAAACAGGGGCCTGCAGAAACAAACCAGGTGGGCTCCAAAAGCAGCCAGCCAGCCATGTGAATTGTATTCTAATGTGTAGATGTTTGCTGTTCACCCCCCAGGCCCCCTCTCCTGGTCTCTGGCTCAGGCCTCTCAGAGAGCCTAGTTGTTGTTTTTTTTAATCACTGGTCTGTGTGTGAGTGTTAGAAGTGCTGATAAAAATTTATGGCAAGGTCATATAATTTTATAACTTCTCAAGAAACCGTGGCTGAGTTACCCAGATTTCACTTCTTTTTGTGTTCGAGCTTTATTCAGTGTCTATCCAGCAAATGCATGAACCCTTCCTGTGACACCCACCGCTCTCCCAAACGGCCTTTGGTGTTGGAACCAGAGGGAGCCACGGCATTCCCACGGTCCACTAGTCCAGTGGACAAGAAGTCACTCACAGAGGCACACGCAAGTAGAGCGCTGGAACACAGTCTCTGCACCGAGCCCCACCGCTCGCCTCCCCTCCCCCCGGGTCCTCCTGGGCTCCGGTTCCTCACCCTCCAGGAGGAGGCAGACGGGGGTTCAGGCCATTAACTCCTGAAGACACAGTAGGTCCATGTCCCTGTTGACCAAGAGGGATGTTTAGAATCATGAGATTGTCAGGCAGACGTTAGCCCTCAAACTTGACTGTAGGGAACTGTGTTTGTTTTAAGGGCCTGAAAGAATAAATAACAGCATTCAAAGAGACTTCACTTCTAACCAGAGGAAAGACAGTCTGGTAAATTCTGTTCGCTCGTGAATTTTCGTTTGTGTTGTGAACAGCTGCAGCTGCCCAGGCTTGTTTACACAGTGCAGACCGTGCCCCACATCACCCCAGGAAGGGCCATTCACATTGCAGTCTCTCGGGGGCGAGGGTGGGGGGTTCTTTTAAAAAATGGCAGTGCCAGGCCCTAAGCCTGGAGATCCTGATTTAACTACCTCTGAATGGGACTTGGGCATCAGCAAAAAAACCTTCTCAGGTGATCCACTGTGCAGCCAGGGCTGAGAAGCACAGGAAGGTTTAAGGGCCCATTGAACCTGCCACCTCAGAATCTCTTGGGGTGGGGCCCAACAATGGGTGTCTCACCAAGCCCTCCAGGGGTGCTGATGCACCATGAATCTAGGACCTACTCAAAGTGTGGGCCCTGGACCAGCAGCACCAGCGTCACTTAAGAGCTGATTAGAAACATAGACTCCCAGCCCTTATCCCAGACTTAGAAATCTGAATCTGTATGTTAACAAAATCTCCAGGGAAATCATGTGCCTGTTGAGATACACGCTTGGCAATGGCTTGTGCATCTTCAAGGTGTTATTAGGGAAGGAGGGGGGAAAATGTACCTTTCTCTGCAGTTGAGAACTTTACCTGGACTCAGGGTTTCATGTTAGAGCTTCCCCTCATGGTGCTCACAATAGCTGGCAATCCAGCTAAGGCTGGGAACCATGAGAGGATGCGTAGGACCTAAGAGAGAGGCTGGGACCGAGAGGCCTTGCAGGGCTGTCACCCTTCGTCCCTCAGTATTGATGCATCTGGCAGGAGGGAAGCTGGTCTGCCTCGAAACCGCGGTACTTTGTACTGGGGTGCTGGCGTGACCTGGGCAAGTCCCTCTCTGTCCCAAGAGCCAGGTATCCATGGTAACAGAAAGCCGACCAGGAGTTGGCAGCCCCTGCAGATGGCCTGTGACCGCGGGTTAGCTGTGCTTGGCAGCCTCCTGAACCTTGAGGGCTGAGTGGGTGAAAACACCCAGGGCAGATGGGCTGCCCACACCCACAGTATCCTGATCTAGAAATGAGCTTTGTGAAAAGAGGCTTGATTGGCCTCTTCAGCCCTGTCTGCTGGGACTGGCTGTTCCCCTGCTCCTACCACAGCTAGCTGTTCAGTCTGGCATAGTCCAGGAGGCTTCAAAGGCTTCCAAGGGAATGAATCCAGGGATTTCAGGGAAGCTCACTTCCTGTCTGCTGCTGAATGCCGGGTCCTGCAGAGGATGCATCTACCTCGTCTCTGGCTCAGAGAAAGGGAGAGCAGGGTTGTGCTGGAGCTGGGGGGTTGGGGTGGAGGTTGGGGTGGACCCAGGGTGGGTCTTGCCCCCAAGTGGTTGAGAAATGCAGGACTTCAGAGACCCCGGACTGAGGCAGTAAATGTCTTCATCATTGGTGATGTGTGTCTAATAAACTATATTTGAACTCAAGGTAAAATAAACTCTTGTCTTAGAAAAAAGACAATTAACAAAATTAAGCTTTTGGTTGGTGTTTAGCCCTCCATGCTAACTTAATGAAGGGCTTATGCTTTGATTTCATAGGACTAAATGGAAGTAGGGAATTTCTGTACACTTATTTTCAGGTGTGCAGTTGTCATGGTGAGCCAGGTTCCACTAAGTCCCTCTGGTGTTGCCAATGGCTCTAACCAAAGCAAAGCCTTTGCTTAAATCAGCATTAGCTTTAGGAATAGAAGGGGAGACAGGAACGCTTTCTCCCCTTGCTCATCGTTCTCTCCTCGCTATAGCATTTTCTATTTTGGCCTCAAGTTGGGAGGTGCCAGGTTTTGCTGGAAAGAGTCAAGCTGGAGAAAGCATGCCGGCTGAAGTCAATGTCCAGTTCCACTGTCAGCTAGCAGTCTGCCTTTGGAAAGTTCCTGTTCTTTCTCTTTAGACCTTTCTTCTTCTGTCTAGTGTGGGAGGTGGGCCTGGATTCCTGCAGTCCCCTCCAGTTCATACTTGCCATGATGAGTCAGCCTAACCACCCCCAGTGGCTATGCTGCAGGTCTCTCCACGGAAATCTGACCACGTGACTATTCCATGTGGCCTTAGGAGTAAGAAGAGCTGCTTGTCTTGTGGACATGTTGCTTACTTGGTCTAATCAAAGCATCAAGTTTTCTTTATGCGAGGCTTTTAAGTGAAAAATCTTTGGGATCTGTGGCAATGATACTTAAAAGTTACTGTGCTTGGAAAGAACCCAGCCCTAGCATTTGAAAATAAATAAAAAATAAATTAAGTGTGGTGGGGATCCTTCTTCTCCTTGAGCGTAGAGCTCAGAGCACGGATGGGAGGGAAGAGTGCCTGGGTTGGCACACGGCCACACCCTCCCTACCCGGCTGTGCCCCAACATGCTACCCAATCTCTCCAAGCCTCACTCTCCTCCGGAAAACAGCAGTCATAAGAATACGCAGCACACAGGGTCATCGTGAGGATGCAGTGCAATAACGCGCAAGCATGGTAAGGCCTCGAAGAAGTTTGGTAACTGTGACATGTTATGCTTGTATTCTAGCAGGTATTGCATTCTCTTGCAGCCATGTGTTCCTGTAGCTTCTCCAGCAGCGTGAGGGCAGGACTCTTTCTTCCTTCTCTTTCCATTCCTGGCATCTGGCAGAGTGCTGATGTCTTGCACATAGCACATTCTCAATAAGAGGATTTGATTAGTTAATGGAGTGAACATCAATGTGGGTGAGACAGATGTAGGAAAAAATAAGGGGCCACAAATAATTTCACTTGCATCATAAAAGGAGAGAAAAGACCTGTGTTTTTCCAAAATGGAAGCTACTCTGGGGTTCATGGGAAAATGGATCAGATGGGGGCTGAGTGGAGGAGAAGAGAATGTAGATGTAAAACAATAGTTCTCGGCCTGGCTGCAGATTTAGAACCACCTGCAGAACTTACAAGTACCAAGGTCTGGGCCCCACCCCTCAGGGAGTCTTGCTTAATTGGTCTGGAGTGGGCCCAGATTTTTTTTTTTTTTTAACTTCCCAGGTGATTCTCTTGTATGGCCAGGGTTGAGAATGCTGATCTAAAAACCCGATTAAAGGACTTTATCATTTCTGAACGGGGTGTTACATTGAGGGAGGGGCACAGAGGGAGGAGTGAGGAGGGAAGGGCTAGTCTCTCACTGAGGCAGGCTGATGTTAATGCACAAAGAACGCCTCTGGGTAGCATAGCCAGGAATACCTATATCTTACTCTAGACCCCAGCCACCTCTCTCCTTGAGGGAACTAAAGTGGTACCCTCCACCTGGCAGCAAAGGAAAAGTACAGTGACATTATTAGCTGTGGCCTCGGGCCCTAAACAAACACAGTGCCAACCATTCTGCTGACCGAGTATAGCATAAAGAATATCTCTGTCCCCGGGTTGCTGGCCATGGTACCATCTTATCCAGTGGTTTCCCATCTTGGTTGCATGTTGAATCACCATGGGAGCTTTAAAACTTCCTGATGCCTGGGTACCACCCACAGACAGTCTCCTGTTACTGCTCTGGGTGTGGCCAATGACCAACAGTGATTTTTAAAGTTCTCCAGATCTAATGTGAGCCAAAATTAAGAGCCCTGGTCTAAGACCATCCAGACCATCACAGTTTCTAATCATGTACACTGAGCAAGTTCATAAATACCTCACAGTAAGATTTTATATTTACATTTTTACAAGCCATTCAACAGTTCCATTAATAATCAATAATGAATATGTTGTAAAAAAGTAGGAACATGCATATTTTGAGCCTACTAAATGCCAGGCACTGTATGTACCTAATCTCGCTAAGTCCTGTGACATCCCAGAAGTCATTGTTGGGATTGTTTTTACCCAAGCTCAGAAAAGATGTGGAGCCCAGAGATTCACTGTTCATAGGGGGCAGAGCATGAATTCAAACCTAAGTCTGTCCTTTCCCAGAGCTCGCAGGTGCTTTTCACCACAGCACGTGACCTGAGCCCTTCCCTGCAGAGGCCATGTGTTCACGGAAGAGCTTATTTATTGGGTGTTATGAGTCAAGCCCTGTACTGGTGCTGAGGATGCAGAGACACATAAGACATGTGGCCCTGGCACCAGGGAGCCTGCATTCCTGCGAAAACAGGGACAAGTTAAGGAACCACCCCCAACGGGAATGTTCTAAGGGAAGGATAGGTACAGAACCTTGTGGAACACATCAATACAGCTTGCCCTAAAGAGACTGACAAACTGTCTCCCTACTTGATGGAAAGAACACACGTCTTGCTGCATTTCTGAGAGCCCCTAGGAAAACAGACTGAGAAGAGTAACGCGAACACAAGCAAACTATTTGCTGTTGATTGATGGGTATTTACCGGTTGATGGGGTTTGACTGGGACTCGTATTGATGTGTGTGGGGGCAGTGGGAGGAAGGAGTGAGTTTCTCTCCTCCTAGGTGCCATTTCATGTTCCTCCCATTCACTCCATCCACAGCACGATGTGCGGTTGAGTGGACTAGGCATTGTCTTCCCCCATTTTATTTCCTGTGTTCATCTCCCATAAAACAGTACCGAGAGAGGTAGATGCACGTGAAGGGCTGGAGTCTCGGGGCAGGCTGGGAGCCGGTTGGGGATGGTGTCCTCAGCAGGTACCAGCCCCTTTGACGAGTTACCAGCTTAGAGGGCCCATTTACGTGCCAGGTGGCCGAGGTGAGCCACGGGCTTCCCAGAGAAAGACACTTTCCCAAGCCCAGCATACTAAACACCAGAGGTGCATGCGGCAAGAAAAGGAGCTAGAGAAAACCTGCATTGTGGCTGGAAGCAGGGAAGAGCTTCTGCTCCCGCAGACGGATCTTAAATTACATTTCCAGAAAGTAAACATGGGAGTCAAGGGTCATCTCACTGTGCCAAGTGCTGCAGAGATAGAAATTTTTGTATTTCTTCTTATTTTTTATTTCAGTCAAGGAGATGCTCTACCTTATCCCCTTGGTAATTGAAAATAGGAACTGAAGGGAGCTGACTGCCAAAAGAACAAGCTGTTCTTCTCTGTCTCCCACAGATATTTCAGGAGATGGGATTTGGAATTATGAAACTGGTAGAAAAAAATAAACATGAAAAGATACTGAAATTATTACCATGTAACACCAGAAGTTTTTGCCACTCTTCCATATTGTCCTTATATAAAACACTATTTTTGCCTCTAGAAATGAATTTCCCTTTGCATGCGTACACTCTCCTTACACCCCCCCCCCCCCCGCCACTGTATCCGGAAGGTGTGTTGGTGGTGGCGGTGATGAGTTTCTGATGATGTGAGTCAGAATGCTGGGGAAGTCTCCCAGAGGGGACTTATTTTTAGGTGACTATGCATTGAGATTGGCAGGCTCCTTGGGGTGTGATCCCCATGGAAGTACATTAGGCTTTGGGAATTTTAGTCCCACCCCCACTGATGGTTGGGTCCCTATTTGTCAGCGTCAGGAGCACAGCTGCATTGGGTCATAGACGACAGGATGGAGAGCCAGGGAAAGGATCTGGACTGAACTGAGAAGCTGCAGAGTCAGGTGGAGTCACAGATCAGAAGGAGGCAAGCAATCCAGACTTAGGATTTTTATAAAGCTATGGGTCTGAGCAAGGTTGAATCAGTCAGAACCAAGAAACAATACAGGTTACAATTTGCATCAGGTTGGAGGCAGATAGCAACCAAGAGGGCACGAACGCAAGAAGGTAGGGAGTTGAGAGCTTAAGAGTCTGGAATCAGGACAGCCATGGGTGTATTATGTGTGTATTATGTTACACGACAGAGACTCCACATACATTATCTCATTTAATCCTCCCAATGAGGTCCTGAACAGGCAGCTCACGAGGTAGGTAGGTAGGTAGGTATATAAAACCGTATTTCACATATGAGGAAATCGAAGCTTCTGACGGCTTAGATAACTTTCCCATGTCCAGGATTCTGACTCAGGGCTAGCTCCAAAGCTAGCACACTCTTCATGTAGCCTTCAAGAGCTAAGGTAGGAATCGAATTCAAGCCACTAGCAGACAAGAAGGCCTTTGATAACTAAGGCAGTCCCCTCACTCTGTGCCAGGGTTTAATGACCCTTCCTGAAACACAGATCTGTTTGAGGAAGGCTATTCTAGTCCTGCTGGTGATGATGTATAAATAGGATCACCAGCTTGCTGGAGAGAAGAGTGTGTGTGTCCACGCTTGTGTGTTGGGAGAGGTATATAGGAAAAGTAAGGAAGGGGCGCCTGGGTGGCACAGTTGGTTAAGCATCTGACTCTTGGTTTCATTTCAGGTCGTGATCTCAGGGTTGTGAGATTGAGCCCCACGTCGGGCTCCATGTTTAGCACGGAGTCTGCTTGAGATTCTCCCTCTCCCTCAGTCCTTCCCCCTGCTCTTTCTCTCTCTAAAATAAATAAGTCAATCTTTAAAAAAAGAAAAAGTAAGGCAGGTGGAGTGGGATGTGGACAAGGAATGGAGCCACAGCTTCTGCCTGGTGGGTATTGACTCGAGGTCCCATCACAGATCAGACAGTTGGCAGTTTATTAATGCTGGGTGACGTATCCATAAACATCGGGAACTCTTGTTAGCTGGCTGACTGGGCTTATTCTTTGCTTTAAAAAAGCGGAAGGACAGTGAGCACACTCTTCTTGTGTGGGTGCAACTTTAACATGGTTTTTGTAAATGGAGAAGCACTCGGTACCCCTGTGCTATTGCTGGGGTGTGTTTATCGGGTGCGTTTGCCTGTGTTGGAGAAACAATATATGACAGCTAGCATGTATTTCTAAGAGTTGCTTTTTTTTAGGGCGCCCAAGTAGTTGGCTAATAAAATCACCCCTGCCCAGAGACTCTCATTAGAACAAACTTGCCATCTAAGTAGAAATTGCATCTGACCAGCTAAAAGAGTGTGCCTTTGGCAGAAGTTACTGAGACAGGTTATTTTCGGTTTTGTTTTGTTTCCCAGTATGATCCAGAGCCTTGCTTGTTAGTATTGTAGGTGTTAGCAAAACCCCCAGGAGGGACTGCCGAGCACTTTCTTCTCTGGGGATGGACTCCCAGAGAACCACCTCTCTCTGTAACTCCAGCTGATAATAAGGAGCTGATCATCTGTTGAAATTCCCAGGAAAAGGATCAGATAATCCAAAAGCGGAGGCATGGTTTGGACACCCCAAACAGAAGCTTCAGAGAGGGATGTGTAAAGGCCGGGAGGGCGCTGCTCCTGGCTGTTGCTGAATTCCTGCTTTCTTGTGCATATTCAAAGAAGTATGGTCTTTGTAGCACTACCTCATTTTTCCTTGTTTACTTTTTTTTTTTGATCAGGAATTGAGTTAATCTGTGAGAAAGACATTGATCTGGCAGCCCAGGTACAAGAGCTACTGGAGTTTCTCCATGAGAAGCAACACGAATTGGAGCTCAACGCAGAGCAGACCCATAAGCGGCTGGAGCAGTGCCTCCAACTGCGGCACCTGCAGGCCGAGGTCAAACAGGTGAGCCCGGCCCCTCCACCGTCCGCCCTCATTCTGCGCTCCCCCCCAGGCCCCGGGCCTGCTCCTGGTGTGGGGAAGGTGTACAGAGCCACCCTCGTCACCAGACCTTGGAAAACGGGTAAGTGAAGGAGTGGTTGTTGGGTTTCTGAAAGGGAGGTTGCTATCTGTTGCATCTAACAACTGGATCTGATGGTACAAGGCGCAAACTACAAATGCATTAGTTTTCTCTCCTAACAATCTAAGGAGAGCATTCCAGAGCTTTCCCAAGTTGTCCTGGGAGTCGCTGAGCCTCTCTTCCTTTCTGTCCTCCCTCGTGACACACAGTTCATGTGATATGCAAATCTTTCATAGATAAACATGGTCGGGCTTTGGAGCCCAGTTGGTTAATGTGGGGCACCTGACCTAGTGCAGTGCCCGACACGTAGCTGATAGTAAATGGTAGCAGTTGCCCTCGTTCTTTTCAGTATGCATGTGCAGCTTATAAGAAAATTGTCTTGCCCTATTAAAGTCAATTAAAAAAAAGATTTCTTATCAGTATGAGATGTTATACTAGCCATTTTACCAAAGGACATAGCCAGGCCTCTAGGAACCTCTAGGAAAACACAGGAACCAATGACACATTTTAAAATATTATATATTTATATTATGAACAGACTCAGTTTTAATTATCAGCATAATGAATGGAGATTTTTTTTTATTTAGACAAAGTGGGGTTGAAGAAATACAAATATATAATAATTTATTGAGTGCTGGGTACCTTTTACACTCATCTCTCCATCAATCCTCACAACCATTCTCTGAAGCAGATCTTATTCCCGATTTGCAGATGAGGCCACTGAAGCTTAGAGAGGTCACCAGACAATGGTCACATGGAGCAAAGAGCATGTCACCGTGCTCCACTGGTCTAGGAGGGCTTCCCTGCAAGGGGTGGGGGGGATGGGGGGGGGCCTCCGGGCAATTCCGTGATAGTTCCTTCTGCTCCACATTCTTTCAAGCAATCCTGACCCCTGCTCCCTGAAGGCAGAGCCCCACCCGAAATAACCTAAGCAGAGAAACTTCTTCCTGTTAAGCATTTTTTCTTATGCACCATGGCTATTACACTGTCTTATTTAACTCTATTAATTTAGTACAGGGGACAAAAACACCAAATTTTATTTAATCATTGCTGTTCTCTTATATTCAGAGTATTTCTTGTTAATGCCTGGGTCTTAGTTATTATATTGTTATTTATTATCATGGGCAAAATGGTCTTCTCTGCTCTGCTTCTCCCGAGCAGTGCTCATCCAGAGCCCTTACACACTGTGCTGAAGATCTGTCCTCAGCGCAGGTGAAATCACTGAGCACCAAGGCAGGCTGGATCACAGGGCTGCCATCCAGATTGTTTTCTGTGTAATTACACTGGGATCACACCTGAGTCTCTGGGGAGACATGATGGAAATCCTAGCAGACCCAGAGCAGTGAGGATTACACAAATTCTGAGACTCTTGGTAATAATGATAGTACTTACTTTTCAGAGGAGAGGTTCTTTCTCATTTATAATCTCATTTTAAGAGAAGAGACCCATGGGGGAAAGGGGTGCATGTTTATTTTTTACAAGTGGGGGAAACTGAGGTAGCATAGGATTAGTGCTCCCAGGGCCTGTTGACTAGTTAGCTGAAACTTGAGCCCATGCTTCCTTTATCAACAGTCCCACGGTTTGCCTCTCCTGGGCCCCAGTCCTGCCCTAGGGCTCCAGGAAAAATAGAAAGAAGCCCTCTAGCAGAACGCAGTCTGGGATTTTCCCGGTCTTCACAGCACCACATCTGAGAAGACAGGCCCACAGGGCCTGCATCTGACACAGAGGGGGGCACCTACCCGACCGGTCAGCAGGCTCCAACAGGTCGTGGGAACCCTCCACTCTTCATATACTGTTACTTCCGCCAGCCAGAGGTGGCAGGAGAGATCATCTGAACAAAACAGATAACAGGAAAATCATTCCTATTTGTCTGTGAAATGAAATAGGTATTTTTGCTCCTGGTTTTTAATTGTATTTATTTTTTGTTCCAACATTAATAGTAGGGTCAACTCCCTAATTATGTTTTTCTTAACTGGTATGAAAATGGAAATGATTTTTTTAATCCTTTGAGTATGCATTCTGTATAGGATGGGGACTTGACATGATGAGAGGTAGTTTGTCAAATGGGGACATAGGTTGTCTCTATATGAATAATCCAGGCTAGATGGATCTCTGGATACATTCCCATTCAGTATTTCTTGAGTTGGAGGACAAAACACTTTTCTGCAGGAGAAAGTTGCTTCTCCCCACCATGGTGAGGATGACACACGTGCGACTGTAGTTCAAAAGCATACTGGATTGCTCAAGTCAGACTGCAGGAAACCCACGAAGGCCTTTGTGAAGGACAGTGGCCTTGGGAGGTGCCAAGGGATTGCTGCTTAGTTAAGCCACCATGCCTCATTAGGCGGACTTGTTTTCCTTGTCAGTGTAGGGCTCTTTCTTTTGGGAGTCGTCTGATCCAGTTTCAGAGAAGGCATTTGTGTTTGATGGAAGTTGGTGGAGCAGGAAATATTGATTTGGAAGCTGTTGACACTTGGAAAGAGGGAGTTAATTTAGATGTCGGTATTGATCAGTGGAGCTAAATTTAGACACAAGCTTGAGAGTTTCTCTTTTGAATATACTCAAAAGAAAAAGAAGAAGAAAAGGAAAGAGAAAGGACACCTTAATTGAAATGCCATTAATGGGGATGGAAAGGGAGAGAACAATGCACTGCTACACAGTTGGGCATTAGAGCCCGTAGATGAGAGGTTTAGATTTGGCCATCATAACCATAGTGCAGTTACCTGACCATTATATTAAACTGAAGCTTTGAGGAGAGATGATGCCACAGATGTCAGACTGAAAATTATTGTCAGGGCTTGAGAACAAATGAAATTATTTAATGTGACTGCTGTTCTTTTGGGGTTACATGGGGCTCTGTATCTTAGATTGATGGCCCAGACACCTCTGGAGAAATGTTGACTCTTTAAGGGAATTCCCTCCCCTGACTACAGCCCATGGTCTGGGGCCCTAGACCATTCAGATGCCCCCTTTCTTCTAGAAAAAGAGTTCAGATTACTCCCCAGCCCCACAGAATGTTCTGACTGCTTTCCAGGAAAATTACTACTCTGGCAAAGATGACCTCACATTTATTAAATAATCCAAGAAGATTTGAAAAACCTACTTAATTGGCAAAAAACTAAGTGAATTTCCATATGTGTTCCTGCAGAACAGGGCCTTTAGCAGAAAATAAGCCAAAATGGATTTGTAAGCTCTCAGGGCTCTAAGTATGGGAAAAGAAATCATACTTATCTACTAAAGACATTGACTTAAATTACCCCTATGGACCAGATACTGGCCAAAATTTGCTTTTTATTAAAGTGAACAGTGAAAACAAAGGAGGAAATATTACCCTATCAAGAATACTGCTGTGTTCAGTTCTGTGCACTGTACGTAAAGGTAGAAAGGAATTGGGGTAGATCCAAGAGAGAGGAGACCAAAGGGATGAGCATTTGTTTCAAAATGGAGAAAATTAAGAAGACCCATGGTCACAGTCTATAAAACCAGGAAGCATGATCACATATGATCTCATACACTGTGAACCTTTAGAGCTAAGAAATGCCGGAAATATGACAGGCTCCGAGCTACCATCTGAGGGGCCGGCCCTTTGTCAAGTGGCCAGACTTTCAGAAATGACTGTGCCTTGTGCTAAGTCATCAGCAACAGCAGGTCTTAGAGTCAGAGGCCTTGAGGGCATCCTCAGAGCTTTATTGTCAGTGTGACCTAGAGAACACAGCCCTATACAAGCAGCTTCCCAGCCTACCGGTTACAGGGGACAGCTTACCTTGCTTAGACGGCATCATCATTTACGGACATCCACGTCCAGTTAACCAAATCCAGTCTTCTCACTGGGGTTTGCCTGCACTTCCTTGGCCTGAGGAGGCGGTAGATCCCCATTTTCAGTTCACCCTCTCAGCTCAGACTGAGCTGAATTCTTGGCCAGCTCCTGAGTCCCCTGAGCAGCAATCAGTAATACTCCTTGGGTCCCTCATTTTTATAGACCTGACTTTCTCTGGTTTCCTATGGTTGTAGGGCGAGTCTCTGAATTTTGAAAGAAGTGTGGAATGTGAGGATTCAAAGTGACCCTCAAAGGTCATCTCACCTATAGGTAAATTGTTGCCTAAGATAATTGATCAACATAAAATGCTCATATTATGCATTACATTTTATGGTTTGCAGAATACTTTTACATGATGTTTCTGAGACCACACAGGATTAGTAAAAACAACATTTTATCATTTTTATTACAATATTTCTTCTACTCCCTTGCATTCATTTGGATGCTCATAGAATAAATAACAAGTTTTATGAATCAGGGAAATAAAGGACGACAAAAATAGAAAATTATACCAACAAAGGTTGTCACTGATCAGACAAGAGAGAATGGTGCTAACAAAACAGCTCGGGTTCCCACATCGCATCAGAATATGCCAGTAAGCTCTACAGATACTGGAACAAAAATCAATAGCCTTTTTCCCTTCTCATTGTGAGAGGTATAAATGAAGAATCATAGCATTACCTAGCTTTGCTCCAAAACTAAAAATCACCACCTCCACTATCACCAGGCTTTACATCTTACGCATGTTGCATCCACCCTGCTGTAGGAAGGGAAGACACTATTATGCTAACTTTGCAGATGAGAAAACCGAGGCTCAGAGGGTTGAGTGGTTTTGCCAGGTGTTCTAACCTCAGATTTTGTATTTTTTTTCCTTCACTATCCCAGTCCGGCTTCTGGGACAGACTCAGTTATAGGAATCAGTCCCACCCCTGAACCTAAGCCACGGATATAAACGGGCATTTTTATCTTTCTAAAATCAAAACTCCCGCTTTAGAGACCTGGGATGCCTTTATAAACAGCATTTGGGAAATAAAAATGAACAAGGATATCAAGGATATGGCATGACTTAATGAAAGACGTAGAGACTGAAGCCTATGATATCTAAATGGGAAGCTAGTAAATGGAGATCCCCACCACCAGAGCTCTAACTGGTGTTTCCAGTTGGCTGAAACTAGAGAGGAACAGATGCTAGCAAGACTTAGGAAGCCCAGAGGGAGTCAAATTGCCCCTCAAACGTTGATTTGTGATGCACACGAAGTAAATGTTTCTCTGACACCCTCAAATGAATCTTGAACCAAGCAAAATGCAGTGAATCATGGCAGAAGGACTTGCATAGTTCAAAGTATACATTGTGAGCTCCATTTTCCAAAGAGCTGAAGCATTTGGGCATGCAATCCATGTATGCATATACCCAAACTTACAGGCAGCTTTTGGAAATCATTAGCACCTCTATCCAGCCAGCCCCAGCACACCACTAGCATCAGAGATTTCACACATACACTCTGAGACGTTATATCTGCAACTAATTGCTTTACAGATTTGGCATCTCATCCACAATCTGCCAGACTGGCCATGAATTAACATCTCAATCCGAATAGCCCAGCTTCAGCAGGATTTTTGCCCCAGTGTTATCCATGTACAATATGTCATCAGTGATATTCTGCCCAAGGAGGAAATTTGAGAAACGCCTATGAGGATTATGGGATAGGAGAGACCAGGCTTAGTGTTTTTCTAATTGTTTAGCATGAAGAAGTTGAGAGGAGAAAAAAAATCTGCAAAAATCTGAAACAGATTGTGGTATCTTCTCCTTTGCCTTGAAGTAACAGATGGATGATATTTACTAATCTTGAAATTTCAGAAGAATTTTTATTTCCTCTCCAAGCAAACTCTTAGACTCCCTAATAAAGAAAATATTTAGCAATTTTCTGGTGACCAGACACAAGGTATATTTTCTTTTTTTTTTTTTTTTTTTAAAGATTTTATTTATTTATTTGGCAGAAAGAGACACAGCGAGAGAGGGAACACAAGCAGGGGGAGTGGGAGAGGGAGAAACAGGTTTCCCGCAGAGCAGGGAGCCAGATGTGGGGCTCGATCCCAGGACCCTGGGATCATGACCTGAGCTGAAGGCAGACGCTTAACGACTGAGCCACCCAGGCGCCCCCAAGGTATATTTTCAAGGCCTGATTCTTCCAGTGTGATTATTTGCACTTGACTTGAGATCTTAGCTAGAGAATTGCCACATGCCCATTTCACCTAGGACTGTCTAGACAGTGTTAGCTGTTTCTCCTTCTATTCTAATATTCCCTAGCTGAACTTTCTTCCCCCAGTACTAATTAAGGTCACCTAGAAATTTTACTTAGCCTAGCCATTGCCTCTAGATAATTTAAATCAATTATAACTTATTCTCCCATTTTCTAATGATCCAGTGTATGGATTACTTATGCTGTTTTACTTGTTTTCTTTCGCCTTCCTCCTCCCTTTGGGTTGTTTATCTGTCAGAGCTCAAACCTGTCTATTCTTAACTATTTTTGCAAGGCATAGGAGGTTGGACCCACTGTTCAGGTGCAATTTGGGTATTGTCTACAGATAATCGTTCCCTTTTTCAAAAACATTACTGCATACTCACCATTTGTAAGGCACCATGCTAAGCACTGTGTGAGACTAAAGCGTGACTCATCTACTGCCCTAGTCTTCCAGAAGTTTACATTTGGGGGGATGGGGTATGGTAGGATGTTGAAATGTAGGTTAAAACAACTGAACAAGGCAGTCTGTGGTGAGTGCCACAAAGGTGGTATGGTGTGGTTGTACTAGATGAGGATCTGTTTTTAACAGGAGTAATTGGGTTTGGAAGATTTCAAGTTGTTGGTATCTGAACTGGGCTTTTAAAGAAAGAAAAGAATGCCAGTATATGGAATTTATTTACTTACACCATTCTACATTCTAGAGAGAACTTCAGAGATGTACATACAATACAATCCTATAATGTTTAAATTAAATGGGTAAGGAAATTGGGACAGAGGGGTAATAAGGGTAGAAAAGAATATATGTATCTAAGAATGAGGTTGATACTTACAATAAACACCGTGTGGCACAAGGTGACAGGTAAGATGGCAGAGATGAACAATTTAATTATCCAGAGCCTTCCTGTCCTCTCTCTAAGTGAGGTCAGAAGATAGCAAGGTCTGACCTAAGGACCCATCGGAGAAAGCAACAGCTCTGGGGAGGGTGCGAAGGCCGTTCATCTGTGTTCTTGTCCTGACTCCCCAGGTCCTGGGATGGATCCGCAATGGGGAGTCAATGCTCAACGCCAGCCTGGTCAATGCCAGCTCTTTGTCTGAAGCAGAACAGCTGCAGCGGGAACACGAGCAGTTCCAACTGGCAATCGAGGTAACACCCAAATCTGACTCCTCTGTCTTCCCTCCCCATTTCTGCTCTGCTCCTCAGACAGGTTGATTCCTCAAGATGTGAACATTCCTTTAGGTAGTGAAACCCTTATTCTTTCTAGTTAAATGGTCCAGGTAGCCTCCCTATTACCGAGGAATTGATGGGGAAGCAAATGCAGGGGTTCATCACCTAGTATGGAAGACAAGTGTTCACACGACAAATGTGCATCTTGGTCACTTATTGGTCCCTTTACCCGTAAGGCCTCTGGTACACTGAGTTTTTGTACATTATGGACTATACACCATGTGAGACATGTGAAGCCAAAAGGTTAGAAGTCACTTCCAGTTGAGGAGCCCTCAGAATTGAGGATAAACAAGTACAGAAGTCATTAGTACATTAGTATTCCATTTTAAAACATTTGATTTCTATGTAATATTTAGATTTCATTGTCAGATTCTGCCTTCTAACAAGAACAATGAGCATAGGAGTAGTTGCACTAGATAGTTTGCTTCGCTGAAAGTAGTTGTTTAGTACCACCACCGAAAGAAGCCATATTTCAAGAGTAAACGGAAACCAGAAGTTCACCAACTGACACTTGTTCTAAAGGCTATTTTAAAACAAAATTCCTCTTACAATAATCTAAGTTTTGTCATCTTGCTTTAAATAATACCTTTAATTATCCTTTCTACTAGAACATTCTCCTTCCCAAAGAGACTTGAGCTGATTGCTTTAGAGTGGTATGGGGAAAAGAGCAGGAAATGGGACATGGGAACTATATTAAAAATAAAGTAAGATCAGTACCAATGGGAACAGAGAGAAACCTTCAAAGACATTCATTACTTGTGGTTCCGTTTAAAACTCAACCCACTTTTGAATGTGTAAGAAATGCAAAGGTGTTATCTTCTACTAAAAGAATGATTGTTAAGGAGATTTTTCCACAACAATGATAAAGTTTTAACTGTTCGTGCCTATAAGTATATCTTTAATACAGTAATCAACTGATTACTAGCCATTTTTAAACTAGTACTGATTGATTTCAACCATTTAATTTTCTAGAAACCATCTTGTATGTGTAAACATAGCATTAACATAAATGACATGTTTCTATAAGATGCCTGCTGTCTTCTTAGGAAGCATTACTAATAGTAGTTTACTGTCTGGGATTTGAGATTTTAAAATAGACTATATATTGCCCATACAGTGTGGGCAATCATTTTCTAAGGAGGAACTCAGCAGAGGAGAGAGTCTTTATTATCATCAGCTGCCTCTGTCTCAGTTTACTGGCATACACAAATATCAAAGTGTTAAGATCTATTCACCATCAAGGAAATATCAAGATTGGGGTCACAATGGAGAATCAGATACAGAGCGGTGAAAGCCCCATAGAGAGGCAGCATAGAGAGCCAGCATGAACAGAGGTTGGGCAGACAGACTAGGAGTGAGGCATGAAGCTGTGAGGGTGAGAGGCAGAGAGAAGACCACTGTTGGCCACACCTCCTCCTTGTTTATCTCAAATGTGAAGATTAACCTGCCCTATCAGGTAATTAACTTTCCTGTCCCATAAGCAAATGTTGAGCCAATAAAACCAGGTATCATGACATGCTAGAGCATTTCAACGAGCTAGTGGAAAACAGTGGGTGAATGCATTAGCAGTGCTAGTGCAATGACCAGATTCCACCACTTGCATAAACAGTATATTAATTTGTAATAGTGCTGTTGCACCTGTACAGAATAGAAGCTTACTAAGCATGTATGTCTCTTAATTACATGGGTGCAACTTGATCAAATATTCTTGGAATTGATATTGAGATCCCATGAGGCCCCTGTGGAGTATATGTCTATGGTCTGAAGAGGAGATGGCAGAGCAGATAGGATTTCTGGAAGATCATGGGAATGGAGGGTAGGCAGGGTCTGCAGCGTAGCTAAAGTAATGAATTTCAAATATGCTCCTTCTCCAGGTAGCCTTGTGCTTCTTCCTAAAAGCATTGGTTTAGACCAGGTTCTGCATCAAGGGGAAGATATGCCAGGGAAGATTTATGCAATTTGAAAGGGGATCTAACTAGTCTAGTTTGACTTGGCCCATTTTGATGGTAATTACTTACTGGATTCCAGTGATTGCTGATAGAGAACATAATTTGTCTTCTTGGACCCTAAGAAAGAATCCTGGGTTCCATAAGGGAAAACAAAATAGCTATGGGTAGGGTGACTAGATAATTTATTGTTAAAACTGAGATACTTCTAAGAGGGAAGAAGGGAACTATTAATAACTCAGCTAGAAAAATAGGCATATACTAGAACTATCATGGGCAGACTAGGATGTCTGCTCACCCTAGCTTGGGTGGCCTTATTGGTTTAAAGATTTTAGTCTCCCCAAAGAAGGTCAGAATTTTTACCTAAAGTACTCTGAGTTTTAGCAAAACAGAACCATTCAAAACAGAGAACAGCACCCAGAAGCATAGCTTTATCAACAAACCCAAATTATTGTTTGTTAGTATGCAAAATGGTCTGGCTGATGTGTTTTCAAGAACGGTGACTATCATAGAGACAAGCTCAGTTTTGAAATCAATTTTATTTGAAATCCTCTTATGTAATTTAAGCATAAGCATTATGGCAGAATAAGTAGTTAAAACTGGATAATAAATTCAATTGATTTGGTTCAATTTTCTTCCATGTACTCCTATGTTAAAATCATATAGTAACATCCTTGGTAATCCATGTCTTAAAGATATAACACTCAATAGGATTAGATAATAGTAGAAATAAATGCGTAAGAATGACTCAAGCTTATCAAAGCAAAGATTATGTCATGTGCATAAGAGTTTGTCATTTGGAAATTAAAGGGGATGGAGTTCCAAGGACCATCAGATGATAATGAGTTTCAGAATAAGGAAGAGGATTTATTACATAGCCTAAATTATAGGACAATTAGAATTATTCCTTCACTCTCAGAGAAAAAGACATAATAATGGGGTTTTGATGACAATTATATGCTGGTTTCATATATTGAGGAGAAGCCAGTTAATTATCATAATCACTAATGTTCATTTGGTGAACCCTTCCTCTGCATGAAGCACTGTAGATACCATTCTAACTCTAGAGATAAAATAATGTGGTGTGATATGGTGGGAGTGAACATAGGAATAGTCAAACCTGAATCTTATTCCTAGTTTCATCACCTCGTTGGTTGTATGTTTTTGGGCAAGTCACTCAACCAGCCTGAGCCTCAGGTTTTTAATTTGTGAAGTGGGAATAATAATATCCACCTTGTCGTGATGTCATAAGAACTAGAAAAAATATGCCTAAGCACAGTGCCTAGCACAGAGTATGCCCTTGGATAAATGACAGTTATTAAAGTGATTTCTAAAACAGTGCTTGCCTTGAGAGTTTCACAGTCTAAGTATGGAGAAGCAGCCAAATATATTAGATGAGTGATATAGGAGTTCAAAAAAGTAGTTTTTAGTGAGTCTCCGGCTGTCCAAAAAGATTTTTTTTTTTTTTTTGTTCACTAAAAGGTAGGAAGAATGAAGGTAGCAAAAATAAGAAAGCACAGAGTGTGTTTTCAGAGGGTTTTTGTAAGGAAGTAGTAGATGATAGATAATGTTATGGAAGTAGTTCAAGACTACATTGGGAGGAGCTTTTAAGGACATCCTTCAAAGTTGGGACTTAATTTCATAGCAGTGGGAGAACCACTGAAGGCTTTTGCATTGAGAGAGGGGAATGATAATTATAGCATAAAATTAGAGTTTTAGAGCCAGAAGAACATTAGGAGTCACTTCATCTAAGCACTTGCTATTACAGAGAACCAAATTGATCTATTGGAAATGTAAGGGATGGGTTTGATGGATTAGAACTGGAAGGCAAGGAGGCTAACTATAGGACCACCGCGGCGGTCTAGGCATGCAGTGGGTTGGACTGGGACTTGGGGTGAGGAACAGCAGTCAGGAATGATGTCAAGATTATAAACCCAGGTGACAACAAGGAGGACACCATCAACACAAATGGTAGACTGCCGTGGGAAGATACTTCCAGAGGGAGGGATTTTGTTTTAGATGTGGAACGTGAGGAAATGTCCGGGAGGAAGCTGGAGGCTCTAATAGGGCAGTCAAGCCATTTGCATCCACTGACGAGCATTCCTCCTCTCCCCAGGAAGACGTTTCACTTCTTTTGCTAAGAATGCATCATTGTAAGTGGCTAACATGGGGCAGGCAGCTAGAGCAACCGAATCAGTGCTGCTGACCTCGAGTGGGAAGTATGGCAGGCAGCTCACCCTCACACCCAAAGACAATTAAAGATGAGGGTCCGCGATGTAGCATGAGAGACGAATCCTGGGCATCATCTACAAAAGGGAAGTAATAGCAGCCACGGGAATAGATAAGAGTTCTGCAGAAGTGAACACACACCAACGGTGCACCTTGGGGTACCCCTCTATTTAGGATACAGGAAAAGAAAATGGTGCCAATAAGTAAAACAGAGAAAGAAATCAGGGATTTGTAGAGGATCATTTCTGACCCTTAGTTTACTTTTTCTTGCCATGTTCAACATTTAGGAACTCAAATTCTGATACGGTCATCACGATTGAGGGCTAACTTAGTGGCCAAGCAAGGGAATAAAGGAGTCTAGGTTGCTAGAGGCTGTCATGCTAACAACGAACACTGAGTACAGATTCCAGAGACGGGGAAGGGAAGCCAGGAGATGGGTGATAGATGGGGGGAAATAAATAGGACTGTGCAGACTGTAGTCTGGGATGGGATGAAGGGGGCCAGGTGGTGTAGGGGTGAAAAGGAGGGAGGTTGTACTCACACAGGGAGTGCAGAATGGGTCAGCTCTTGGGAACTGTCCCGGCACCATATATATTTATATATATATATATATATATACATATGTATATAGTCCTAAAGGCAAACATAAGTAATGTAATAATGTAGGGATTACATGTTGAGCTGAATTATCTACTATACTGCTTTGTTCCCTTCGTGGGGTAGCTAAGGGATGGTGAGATGCTACTCTTAGGCTTCATTAATCTGCCAAATTTATTCCTTCTACTGGAATCCTTTTCAACTAATGTTTAAAATGATTGTGTTGTTGGCTGAGCCTTGTATTATGTGGAGATTTTTTTCTTATGTACTGTGTTTATTTAACCTGTCAAGTGGGACTCAGCAGTAACCTCCTTGAAAACTCACCACAGTGAACAATTTTATGATTAGATTTGAAAAGAAAAATTCGCTAACGTCTGAACCAGTCAGGGAGCAGATGTATACAGAAATGCGGTTTCTCTGCCACAGAAACTGAGATGTCTGTAGAACCAGGGATGCGAGTAGGGGAGTGGGGGCCGGAGTTAGGGTCCCGAGCATTCGGTTAATGAAAATGCATGACGTTCTTTTTTTTTAAATGTGCTTTAAGATCAATGATGTTTTAATCATCATGACAAAATGTTTGAATCCACCATTTAAAGCTCTTTAACTTTTCTGCATCTTTCCACTCACGCCTCACTCCACCCCCTCCCGTACCACGCCTGGGTCGTTCCCACGGACCTCTCTCTCCTCCCCTTGTGCCCAGTCCCTCTTTCATGCCACTTCCTTGCAGAAGACGCACCAGAGTGCCCTGCAGGTACAGCAGAAAGCTGAGGCACTGCTCCAGGCCGGCCACTATGACGCCGACGCCATCCGGGAATGTGCCGAGAAGGTGGCCCTCCACTGGCAGCAGCTCATGCTGAAGATGGAAGACCGGCTAAAACTAGTCAATGCCTCTGTGGCATTTTATAAAACTTCTGAACAGGTGAGGGAAGGGCTGTGGGATATGGGGGACTAATGTCAATGCAGGGTTGTTTTTTCCCTTCATCCTGCAAATCTGTAGTATCTCCCTCAAGGAGAAGCGAGTCCTCCCAATACTAGCCTTTGAAAGTAGAGTAATGATGTGGAAATAACTACAGTTAGCCTCCTTATAATATTTTCCATTAAAGAAGTGAACCATGTGATTTGTTTCTTGTAAAATCTCAAACTCATCAGATCTAGGTGTTGAAGGAGAAATTAGGTGTGTGCTGAATACTAGATTTGAGGGCTGTATCAGTCAGTTACTACCACAATAATGCTGTATAACAAACTACCCCACAACTCAGTGGCATAAAACAATAAGCATTTTGTTTTTAAGTATTCGAGTTCAGCTGATCTTGGCTGAGTTTGGTAGAACTGGGCTCCAAGCTGGAGATCTGGTCTAGATCTGCTTTCATGTCTCTCAGTCTCCTGGATCAGCAGCTACTTGAGGCAAATTTATGGTGAAAAGCAGGAGTGCAAGAGCCCAAAATCTACTGTGCCCCAAATCTCAAGTCTCTGCTTATGTCACATGCTCTAACATCCTTTTGGCCAAAACAAGTCACACGGCCAAGCCAACATCAGTGAGGTAGGGAAGTATATGCCTCCAGTGAAGGTCAGGAGAGTAGGGTGACAATCTGCTGGACATAATCTAATGTGCCACAGTTAGGCACTAGGCTTGGAAAACACGCAGCTCTTTTACTCATGGGGCTCTCCGTCTGGTGGAGGAAACACAGCTGTCTGTCCCTAGTAGACTAGGAGCCTAGCTGGTAGGATGGTGCAGCTGTGGGAGAAAAGGCAGGAGACACGTACAGCAGGATGACAAGGATTTAGACCCCTTACTTTCCCATCTGTACAGCAATATGCACAGGGGCTAAGAGGATTTCTAACTGATTTGGGTGCTTTCAGGGAATTCTTTCATGAAATAGAGGTTTAAGACAGAAGTAATTTTACTCAATGTAAAATACTTTCCTCCTTGGAATTGCTCCCTGGTAGAAATAGATCAGAGAAACATTCTCCTCTGGGTGACTTACAGGGGCCATGGGAAAGTCTATCTGAAAGTAAATAAAACATGCCTGTCAGAGGGCCCTGTGGCCTCCACACCTTCTCTCCGTTCTCCTTTCTGTTGTTTCAGAGTGATGGTGCCTTTGAGGGCCCCAGAGTTGGGAGCAGCAGACTAAGATGATTTATAGATTCAACGCAATCCCAGTCAAAACCCAGCAAACTTTTTTGTAAAAATTGATATGCTGATTGTAAGATATATATGGAAATACAAAGAATCAAGAATAGCCAAACAATCTTGAGAAGAAAAAACAAAGTTGGAGGAGTTACACTACCTGATTTTAAGACTTACTCTAAAGCTACAGTGATCAAGACAGAATGGTGTTGGTGTAAGAATAGACACAAGGAAAAAATAGAGATTCTAGAAGTAGACCCACAAATATGCAGTTGATTTTTTATTTATTTTTTTATTGTTATGTTAATCCCCATACATTACATCATTAGTTTTAGATATAGTGTTCCATGATTCATTGTTTGTGCATAACACCCAGTGCTCCATGCAGAACGTGCCCTCCTCAATACCCATCACCAGGCTAACCCATCTTCCCACCCCCCCTCCCCTCTAGAACCCTCAGTTTGTTTTTCAGAGTCCATCGTCTCTCATGGTTCTTCTCCCCCTCCGATTTCCCCCCCTTCATTCTTCCCCTCCAATATGCAGTTGATTTTTGACAAAACAATTCAAAAGTGAAGTCTTCAACAAATGATGCCAGACGACTAAATATAGGCTTCCCCTGCTATCTGAAAGTAGAGTGTTCCTATGAAAACTTTTGTAAGCTGAGATCAGATGTAAAGAAGCAATGACCACTGACTTATATGGAAAAAATTTTTGAATATTCCCAGATCCAAAAAGTAACCTCTTTCAGGCCTTTCTGAAATCTTAGGGACACATCTTGCTAACGGATGCACAGAATAAGTCGAGATAAAGCACGGATGGTCATAGACACAGTTCAGAGCTGAGGCAGCTGGATGCTGAGATGCTGGGTTTAGTTCCCGGGGACGGAGCTTGGGGGTCACTCTCACTGCTTAGGGTGCACGCTGCCTCTGGGACAGCTCCGCAGCTCACTGCAGAACAAACGCTAAACACTCTTTTCACTTTTTACCTTTTTTCATAAAGGTGAAAACCCTCCTCATATCTCTTTCAGTTAGCAAAAAACAGGTATTAATGTAGGTCTTTCAAAAAAGTGAGGTGCTTGTGAAAAGCAGGGAATACCTGTATCCAGATTTTTTTTTTAATGAGGTTTAATCCTTGTGTAGTATCATACACAAATTTTAGTTTTTGATGGGTCTAGAAGGGGACAAAGCACTACATTAAAGAATCAGGAAATTTGACCCCAAACTGACCTTACCAAAGGTCACCTCTCTGGATTTGTTTCTTTACCTGCTAAATTAAAGGATTTATGCTTGATAATCTTTTCATTTCTTCTAGTTCCCAAGTTGATTTTAGTCCAGCATTATCATGGGATATAATTATGTCTTTTCTTAAAGTTTTTGCTTGTCTATAATCCATTTTCTCTCAAGATGTGGGCCCTCCTACACATGTTCATGCCTTGCAGGAGGAGAGGTGTGTGGTGCTAGAGGAGTCAGAATTCAGGGACAGGCCTTCTCATGACATGGGGAGCATGTTGGCTGCAAGGGTATGCTGCTTGGGACATCTTTCAGCTCAGTTCATCACTCAGTAAACATCCTATCCAACACCACACTCTTCAGCAAAAGGGATGACTTTCTCAGGCAAAGGGGACCCAGGATATTGTAGCTGTCCCCCTCCCAACTGCCCCCCCCCACGGCTGCCATATCCAAGCATTCAAAGCCTATTGAAGGAAGGTATAGGGATATGAGTTTCTATTTTCTGCACCCTTCCCTAGGCCTTGACACAAGACTGCCCTGCGTCCCCTTCTGTTACACCCAACCTAACTTCCATCCAAGTCCCATTCAAAATGCTTTTGCTTTTAAAGCATGGCTTCTTAGCACTTGGAGAGCAACTATTTTTTAAGTTAACCCAAATTTATTATCCTCCGAAGAAAATGTCTGTTTTGTAATAGAAGGCCTGAAGATATCATTGCCTTATAACAATAGTTCTAGACAATCTTTGCTGGGATATTTTTGCCAAGGGAGGGGAAAGAAAACATGCACTGATGGCCCATGAGTCCCACAACGCAAGCCGCTTCCTCCTTCACTTCTGTTGAGGGCTACTTCCTATAGGGCAAGTGACGATGGTTGGGCAAGCCTAGTATCTTCTCTAAACTTCATTTTCCTGCTCTGCCACATTCACAGCATTATCATAAGGTTCCAGCGATAGAATATATAAAAATCACTTTGAAACCCCTGAAATTACTGGTCTTTCTTCCTTTCTTACTCTATATACTATCCCTAAGTGATGTCAGCCTTCAGCCAAGGACTGTCAGAAGATGATTCCAAAATCCATCTCTCAGTCCTAATCTGTCTCCCGAGCTCCACTGCATCGTGGACTTCCCTTCCATGTCCCAGGGGCACTGCATGTTCTAAATCTACAGACTGAGCTTCAAATGAAACGTGTCACCTGCGCAGGGTTCTGTCAGCTGAAGGTGCTCAGAAAACACTTCCCTGATCTATTAATTTACTGAGCCTTTCCTCTGTGGTTCATTAGGTCTGTAGTGTCCTGGAGAGTTTAGAGCAAGAATACCGGAGAGACGAGGACTGGTGTGGCGGACGAGATAAACTGGGGCCAGCAGCCGAGATCGACCATGTCATCCCACTCATCAGCAAACATTTGGAACAAAAGGAGGCCTTTCTTAAGGTCAGAGCACACTGTCAATCCAAGGTCACACACACACACACACACACACACACACACGCTTCATCATATGGGCTTTCCATCCGCCTGTTTTTCCTCATTTCTTATCTAAAGGGAGGCATTTATAGAGAAGATATTGGCTAGTTAATTTGAAAGGTTGAAAAGTTATGCTTCCAACATTATTTATTTCTCTCAGCACTTTCTATATAATTAAATAGTTATATACCATTACTGCAGGGGCCATGTTCAAATATCTTAATATCCCATTGATGTTGGTAATTGAGAAAAACACATAGTTTCACCCAGTTATATTTGGTTTATGAAAATATTTTCAATTGAAATATATAAGCCTTGGGGGCGCCTGGCTGGGTCAGTCAGTAGAGCATGCAAACTCTTGATCTCAGGGTCATGAATTCGAGCCCCCACGTTGGGTGTAGGGATAACTTAAAAGAAATAAATTATATATATATATATATATATAAGTCTAGATATAAAGCAGTATTAAAATAAATATTTTATAAATGGATGATGCAAAATTTAGGGCAAAAATTAAATAAATTTAGACACCTTATTTATTTGCCAATCTAACAATTATCAATAACCAATAGCTATAACACCATTTATTCTGTTGCATGAAGAGAAAAATACCTCATTTTGTTTCTTTTGTTCTTAATAGAGCCCCGGCTTCTCAGGGAGGAAGCACAGTCCTGCTCTGAGCAGGCTTTCAGCTAGTGTGGAAAGTCCTAGTAAGCCTCTTTCTGCCAGGCTTTGATCATCTCTCTGACAGATTCGTCTGTGTTAAAACTTATCTAAAGGCTCTGTTTACTCTCAAATTTCTTGCTTTCATGTTCTGCTTCCTTTCAGGTTTCTGAGAGTACAAAGAGAATTTTTATACCCTGACATGTTGCCACTGCTTTTCTATAACTCTGTAATTAACTGACTTTCTTTTATTAGGGATTTTCTCTACTTGACCACCCCTCTGAGTTTCACTTTTTTTCCCTCTCACCCTCTCTTTTTGAGATGGTTTCTCCCTACCCTCCTCCTATCTATCAGGTGTCTGCACCTGCACTCAATCAAAACCCTTAGTAATCAGCTCTTACCAATAAGATTAAATAAAAAGGCTTTATACCGGGCTTAAGAGATTTTAAAAGTCTTCAGTACCATAAAACAAAGTTTAAAACAGTGACTGAAAGAGAGCATATGAAAGACTTTTAAAAGACGTATAAAGATACTACTTCATAAACTTACATGTTTCTTTTGAAGAATGAAAGAAGAAAATGTTCTGGTCTAATGTTTTCTCTACATGCCTAAAATCATAGGTGAGAAACTCTCTGTTGCTGTGGGAATTAAATGCCCGAGGGATGGAACATTGAGTTCTCCATTTAAATGTATTAGTTGATCTATGTTGGATACCTTAGCTTTGGAGCACCATCCACGTGCTTGCTTCGGCAGCACATATACTAAAATTGGACCACCATCCAGCTGTTAAGTTCATTGATCTCATAATAGATGGACCCACCCAACAGTCTTTTACAAGAGCTCCCAGAAACCCCTATTGTTAATGCAAAATTTAAAATAATTTTTTACTATATAATTTATAGAATCAGTTGTTAAACATAAAAAGGTGTTAAAGTTTGACAGTTTGGTCTAGATAATATTGGAAACTGTAGATTAAAAATTATTGGACTAGGGTAAATAGCAGTCCCCCTTATCGATGAGGAATATGTTCCAAGACCCCCAGCGGATGCCTGAATCTGCGAATAGTGTTGAACTCTATATATACCATGCTTTTCCCTACTCATATACACCTATGATAAAGTTTAGTTTATAAATAAGTCGCAGTAAGAGATGAACAACTGATAATAGATAACTGATAAATAAAGAGAACAACTATGACAATATACTGTAATAACAGTTATGTGAGTATGGTCTGTCCCTCAAAATAACCTCACTGGACTGTCCTCATCCTTCCTGTGATGGTGTCAGATGATAAAATGCCTGCGTGGCGAGATGAAGTGAGGGGAATGGCGTAGGCACTGTGATGTAGCAATAAGCTACTTACTGGCCTGACAATACATCAGGAGGACCACCTGCTTCGGGACTGCAGTGGATTGTGGGTAACGGACGCTGCAGAGATGAAAACTGTGGATAAGGGGAGACTTATACTGTCTCCAGACTCATACAACAGAAAAAATTCTGCTCTTTAAAGAAATTCAGAAATTCTGTGGTCTTGAGAGAAACTAGAAATACTCTGTCCATAGTCCTAGATTCCAGCCCAGGTGTGCTTCATGATTGCTGCCCTTTCTGGGCCTGGGTCTCCTCCATGGGCACAAGGAGAGTGTGACCTGTCCTCTCTGCCACCCACAGCTAATGGGAGGCATAAAGAGGGTAGTGTAATGGCTCTTATTCCTGTGTGTGGATCCAATATTTCCCAGCAACAGGATATTAGTGTTATTGAGGTGGGGGTGAATTTTAAGGACAGATAAGTTTTTTAAATGTGGGTGACTTCCATTTAGATAGGGAATGTATGGTTAATAGGCTTGTTTACCAAATTTGCTTTCTCGAGTCTAAATTAAACAAATGTGAAAGTGGCTTACTCCTGTGGTCCTCTAAGAGGCATTCTGGTGACAGAGGAAAGCCAGCCTGAGACGTTAGTACCTATGACATTAGTCATACTGAATCAGCAGAGAGGTAGTCAAGGGATGGCTGAATTCTGATTTTTCTCTGGGATGGGAAGGGGAGAGGCCCAAGGAGTAATTCTTTAAGCCACAAAAGGGTGAGCCTCCCGCACTGAAATGGGAGTGTCTGTGAACCAGAAGTGGCCTCCGGGGCTCTGCTCACCCAGAGCTCCAGAAATTTCTCCACCAACACCCCTTCCACAGGGTCTCAGAGCCCACGGCCCTGCTGGGGTCCTCACACCTCGGTCTCTTTCAGGCCTGTACCCTGGCACGGCGGAACGCGGAGGTGTTCCTCAAGTACATCCACAGGAACAACGTTAGCATGCCCAGTGCCGCCGGCCACACCCGGGGACCTGAGCAGCAGGTGAAAGGTCAGTGCGGGCGTCCGGCCGCGAGCCGCGTCAGCAGCACAGACCCGATGCTGCACGCCTGGTCGCTATGCGCTCCCGCATCCCCTGCTTCTCCTCCAATAAGAAGACATTCGATGTGGGGTGGCATGGGCGGTGGGGATTCATGGGCAATGTTTAAACGTGCATCGGGATTGGGAAAAGGAAAATGAAGATAAAATTTCCCCAGCACTTTTTCGTTCATCTTGATCTTAGAGCAGCACTTAACAGGATTTTCTGGAGGAACAGACATGGTCTTATATCTACACGGTGCATATAGAAACCACTAGTCAAGTGGGCGCAGAGCACTTGACTCATGTGGCTAATGCAACTGAAGAACTGAATTTTTCCTTCTATTGGATATTAATTAGTTTAAATGTAAGTAGCCAGATGTGCTAACATATTAAGAAGCACAGACTAGGCTATCTTAGAGCCTGGAAACGAGACACAGACTGAGAATCATAAAACCAAGTTCTATTACATTTTTACTTACTGTGTGAGCTTTTAAAACTTCAGTTCTCTTACTTTAAAATGAAGGGCGTCTGAACTCTTGCTCATGAAAATGTGGCCCCCGGACTAGCAGCCCTGGCATCACCTGGGAGTGTGTACGAAACAGGACCTCAGGCCCTGCCTTAGACCTACTGAATTAGACTGCGTTTTGGCAAGAGCTCCTGCCAGCCCCAACCAGATGATTTGTGTGCACATAAAATTTAGCTAAGTACTGGTCTAGAAGTCTTTAATCTCTCTCTCAATTCTATAAAGTGTACAATTACATGAAAAAATCAGTAGCCTTTAATAATTGCTTATTAGATGACCACATTAAGCTTAAATTATCGGTGGTATCACTTATGCTGGACCATGCAGAAATTAGCCTTTGAGTGGGTGAAGAATTTAACAGATGTCATCTCGACACAGCAGAGGGCTCCCAGCCTGGAGACCGAGGCCAGGGAGGGAGCTGAAACTGACTTGGAGTGAGGGGTGGGGCAGGCCGAGGGCTGCAGAGCCGGTAGTGGGAGGCGCTGCTCAGGGAGCTCGGGAGGTGGCAAGATCAGAGGCCACTGGGAAGAATTAAATTTAGGAATAAAATTCTCTACAGAGAAGAGGGAGGCAGGGTTCCTCTCCCAGATGTGCTCCCCGTTTGAGGTCCAGGGACCCTGTGGCTGGCTGGCCCATCCTGCATGCTGCAACACTTGTGTTCTGACTTAGTGATGCAGGCAGCCGTGTGGGGGAGGCCAGCAGCCTGCTGAGCGAGCACATGCCCCCCCATACCTCAGCATGCCGCAAGCGTCAGGCTCCCAGAAAGAGCAGGATATGCTGCACCTTCATGGGGGTGAGGGCACGTTGTTGTCCTTGGGAAAGCTTTCCAGAAGGGGAGAAATGAAATCTGAAACTCGTCAGGATTTTTGCCTGATCAGGGTTGATTCTCTTAACCACCCTGTAAGATTCTGCAGTGAGCAAAGCTCTGATTAGGAGACAAAAAGATTAAACACTGGTTCTCACTTGTCTTTGCCCAATTGAGGCTTCCATCTGAGCAGGGACCTACAATCTCTCCTATACCCATTTTTTTTCTACCCGCTGCCTGGACCTAAGGCCAGTGCCACTTATTTTAAGTTTTTGTTAAAGGTGCAATTATTACGGCATAACAACCAAAAACACAGTGACACACGACTGTCAGCATTTATTGTGCATTGGCTGGGGATCAGCTGTCTTGGCCGGGCTCAGCAATGCGGTTCTGCAAGCCTGGCTGGCTTAGGGCCTCACTACAGGGTGGAGTCTTGTCTGCTCCACATGTATTAATTCTGGGACCTCAACTGAAGAAGTGGTTACCCAGGAAAACTCTTACAGTGATGAGGGCAAGGTCAAGTGCACAAGCACACTAAATTCCTGCTTGTATAATATCTGTTAACAACCCCTGTACCAGAGCAAGTCACGTGGCTGAGCCCTAGGGCGGGGGTGAGGAGACTCAATTTGTCTCTTTGGGGAGGATCTAAAAAGTTACATAATAAAGGCATGGATATAGGGATTGGTGGATAATTGAGACCTGTGAAAGTTCTCAGCCTAAGGGAAGAGAGACAGATTTTGTCCTTAGAGAATCAAACTTCCAAAAGGATGCATGAAAAGTTCTAAGTACAAGCACTGCAAATTGGTTGTACCCTTTCTTAAAAAAATTTTTTATTGAAATGCAATTTAGTTAACATATAGTGTATTACTAGTTTCAGGGGTAGAATCTAGTGATTCATCAGTGGCGTATAACACCCAGTGCTCATCACATTAGGTGCCCTCCTTAATGCCCATCACCTGGTTACCCCATCCCCCTACCCCCTTCCCCTCCAGCAACCCTCAATTTGTTCCCTTATAGTCAAGAGTCTCTTATGGTTTGTCTCTCTCTGTTTTTATCTTATTTTATTTTTTCCTTCTCTTCCCCTATTTATCTGTTTTATTTCTTAAATTCCACATATGAGTGAAATCATATGGTATTTGTCTTTCTCTGACTGACTGATTTCACTTAGCATAATACTCTCTAGTTCCATCCACATCATTGCAAATGGCAAGATTTCATTGTTTTTGATGGCTGAGTAAGATTCCATTGTAGATATATACCACATCTTCTTTATCCATCTGGGCTCTTTCCATAGTTTGGCTATTGTGGACATTGCTGCTATAAACATTGGGGTGCAGGTGCCCCTTTCTATAAAGCACAGTAGTCTGTGCTTCACAGCCCCTATAGCCCAGAGGACCAAGGCGGCTAAGGACTCAGGCTCTGAAGTCAAACATTCCTATCTGAATGACCCTGGGCAAGGTACCTATCCTCTCTGAACCTCACTTTCTTCATCTGTAAATGGAGGTAATAATGGCACGTGCATCACAGGGGAGTTGACGTGAGAATATGTGCCTGCCACAGAGTGAGTGCTTAATAAATACTGATTTTTCATACCATCGTTATCGTGTACTAGTATCTAACAGAGTTAGCAGGAAGCCGGAGGCAGACATAATACAGACTAAATGTGAGTGCTTCCAGCCTAGAGCACACTGTTAAAACACATAGGGAATCTGGGCACGTGGCCAGCTGCTGCTGCAGTGACAGGAGGAGGGAGAGACTGGACACGGATGGACACCTGCCGTGGCCCACCATCGGGCTACATGCCTTGTGCATGCCCTCTCACCTGATATCACTGGAGGTAACACGAGGAAAGCTCTCACCTTTTCTTATGATCAGATCGCAACAACACAGAAATTTGGACCTAGAGACATGATTCTAGGTGGACGCAATTCCAACACAGCTCCCCTTCGCTCGTGACTTAGGGGTCGTGCTCTTCCGGTGCCGTGTGCACCGCCTCCCGTACAGGGCACAGAGTGCGGCTCGTGAGCCGGGTTGCCCGTGCAGTTACGCTGGTCCTCACGCTCTCGTTCCTCTCCCACCCTCTCCCAGAACCCAAGAGGGGCTGGGATTCTTATCAAGTCCCCTTGCTGTCCATAGGCTCCAGGGGCCAAGTGAGTTAGTTGTTATTTTAAGAGCAGACACTTCCCAAGGTCTCTTACCATCAGGGATTGGTTTTGGGGTGAAGGGAATCAGGGTCACCTTTAAGTTCCCCGGGGGCATGCTCTTCCTCCCTTCACTGATAGAACCTCTTCAACAGGCTCCCGCCTCAGTCCCTCTGATGTTGCTCCCCTCTGGGAAATGCTTTCGGGTCCTCACTTTGGGTACCTGGATTAGTCCCCTGGGGAGGCAGGACAGTCACAGGCGTCTGGCAGCTGGGGTGTGCGGTGCAAGCAGCCAGCCAGACTTGTCTGGGGCCTTCCCGAGCCAGTGCTCCTCTCCTCTGCCTCACAGCCATCCTGAGCGAGCTCTTACAGAGGGAGAACCGTGTCCTGCACTTCTGGACCTTGAAGAAGCGGCGGTTAGACCAGTGCCAGCAATATGTGGTGTTTGAGCGCAGCGCGAAGCAGGTATGTCCACGGCTCTCCTGGCTGTGCCTCCGTTCGGGGCACTGTGCGGACACCCAGATGGCCACAGCATGGGACAGTCCGGAAGAGGGTCATGGAGGCAGGCAGAGTAGACACGGGAGGCGGTGCTGATGAAAGGAAGGAGAACGGACTGTCACTTACCTGTCAGTCAGCCTTTACCAAGCACGTTGTACCAGGAGTTGGGAGGAGATGCTGGGCTTAGATGGCCCCTAACCCGTGGACGATGCTGGGCCTGGACTAGAAGATGAGGGCTAGTGGATGAGATGCTGTCTTTACTGGTAGGCTATTCCGAGTCTAACGGGAGAGGGCTCAGTCAGCTATCTACTGAGCGAATGTGCCAGTATTTCCCGGGTCTGTCACACTGTCCCAAACAGTGTGGCAGTGCATGTTTTCCTAAGGATAACTGACTTTCGGGGGACTGGGTGGGCTGTCTCCTCCCACAGGCGCTGGACTGGATCCAAGAAACAGGTGAATATTACCTGTCAACACATACCTCCACTGGAGAGACCACAGAGGAGACTCAGGAACTGCTGAAGGAATATGGGGAATTCAGGGTGCCTGCCAAGGTAGGAAGCATTCGGGAGCCCACCCCGCATCCACCCAGCACTCCCCAGTCTGGCCAGGTTCATATTATGGAAGGGAGAGCAGCCTCTTCACACCGGAATGCTGACCACAGGACGGGTGGGGACGCACGGGTAGGGTGATCTCCTTTGAAACCTGAATACCCAGAGAATTGCAGCTGTTGGTTGGAGCATCTGTATGAGGGAAGTCAGCTCCTCTACACTGTGCTTCCAAATACTCATCTTCGTGCTCCAGGTCTAGACTCGGCTGTATTCTTTCAGAGCCAGTAAGGCAGAGGGATGTATTCATGTGAAATGCACACTGCATGTGTGAACATCTGCACCTATCTGCATATTCTTGATGTTTGAATGGTTTGGGAAGTCTGCCTTCTAGGCCGACGACTATGGATGGGTTCACAAAGCAGGTGAGTGTCTTACTTCCTGAGCTGACTACTTCCATCTGGCCTCAGACCTGCAAACGAGCCAGGCTGGGGTCTCTGGGGAGCAAAATGTGCACTGGCACACACACCCGCACCCTTACACCCCCACTCACACTGAGGCAGGAAATGCTAGGGTAGGAGGAAATGTGTTTTCACAGCCAGGATTTGATCTGAGGACCCTTGGGTTGGAATGAGAATCTGATCTGTCTCCGTGGGCTCTTTGTAGCGTCTTCGTCCCTCACACTGGGCTCCCTGCCATGGACGAGCCTGTCTTGGCCTCACTTCCTCACACGGCAGATGCTCTCCCCGGATGAGAGCTGCTTTTGTGGGGCATCACGGCACGGGCGGGGGGAATGTATTAGTGCCCATCCTCCCCCAGAGATCCCTCCAACACTAAAGGCAAGTTTCCTCTAGTTTGCTGTGACAAAATTAGGCCCTCAGCCTCATTCCTGAACGTATCCTTCAGAAGGGGATATTCACTTTATGACTCCTACACTATGAACTTTTGATAGTGGGAAACCTTCCCCGCATCCCTGTGAGCTTTGGGGCCTTTTCATCTGATGTGGAAGGCTGTCACTTTAGATAAGAGACTCATTTCAGTACCAGCTAGAACAGACAGCACTAGGAAGGTGACAGATACACGGAACTCTTTTCAAATCTAAATGAAAATAGCTTTTGAATTACCTACTTTGTGTCTATCTGCCCCTCTCCAAATAGTGTCAGTAATGAATCGTTAACAAGCTGAATAGTATCAGATCCACTGGTGTTCCTACCCACATAGGATGGATTGTAGTAGAACTTCTTAGGATCAGAATCTGTTCATAACCTAAGTGGAAATGTAGAGAATTATTTAGTCCATTTAAAAATCTTCCTTCCGTCTTTCTTCTCTTTTCCATTTGTGCTGTAACCACTGTAATAGGGTTCCATGCTTGTGGCCTTTCCTTCCTTCCCATCCATCCACCCTGCTCATCATTGCTGTTCATCTTTAAGACACTGGGTGGGTCATATTACCACCCAGTCCAAGAACTTCAGTGATTCGCCAGCGCCTTCAGGTGAACAACCTCCGCAACGGCATGACCTTACCTCCCCAGCTTTATCTTCATTATTCTTTCGTGTAAATGTTATGCTCCAGCTGAATGGATGTATTTTCCTACCCTCTGAGAGATACATCATATACTTTCTTGCTTCTGTACCTCCTCTATATGATTTTTCTGCCTAGAATATCATTTTCTTCCTTCTAGTTTATACTTTTTAAAAAGAGCGCACCTTTCTCCTGGACTGCCTCCTCCTTTGTTGATCCTGCTGACATGCCAGGATGTGATCTGGCCCATCCCTGCACTCTAGCCCTTGTTGTCTGTCTGGCCCTTAAGGGACCCGCCATGAACTGTCCGGTTCTCCAGTAATCTGTGTGAAGTGTTATCTCTGATATGAGCCAGCAAGATCCCAAAGGATAAGAACCACACTTTATTCACTTACGTGACTGAATCATGCATTGAAGAGAGGCTGCAAATATTTGTGAACCTGGGGAAAAAAGAAGTTTGAGTAGATTTCAACAACTTCCTTCCCCAAATCTATATTTAATATGATTCTATTACTTTGGCTCTCTCTGTTCTCTATGCCTCCTAACTTAACTCCGCAGTAGGGTTTCATTTTCCCCTCTAGCATGTTCCAGGCCTTGGGGCTATTTGTTATTACGATATCTACAGGGTAACAAATCCAGCTGAAGAGCTTCTGATAAAAGGTCAATAGCCTCCTGTTCCACTCCAGTCCCACTTCCCAGAGGCAAGCCTCCTTTAACCAGCCATCTTTAATTGTAATCCTTGTAACCAGTAAAGTGAATTTGAAATGGAAGCCAAATTGACCTTAAACCACAAGAGGATAAATATGGTGGCCTTCACAACTAAACAGGGCAATAGAGCATACTGAGTGTATTGAATTATTATACTCTGCTCCAAAGAAGCAGATTCAAGTAGAAGAAACACTGAATATAAAAAGGTACTTTCTGGGCGCCTGGGTGGCTCAGTCGTTAAGCGTCTGCCTTCGGCTCAGGTCATGATCCCAGGGTCCTGGGATCGAGTCCCACATCGGGCTCCCTGTTCTGCGGGAAGCCTGCTTCTCCCTCTCCCACTCCCCCGCTTGTGTTCCTGCTCTCGCTATCTCTCTCTCTGTCAAATAAATAAATAAAAAATCTTTAAAAAAAATAAAATAAAATAAAATAAAAATAAAAAGGTACTTTCTACATAGCAATCCACAAGTATAAGAATAAAAATAAGATAAAGAGAATTTGGGTGGGGATAAGAGGATAACAAAATTTTTCTTATTGTGGTAGGCTGTAGAAAATCCAGTTAGAAGAATACACAAGATATTTTCCTATTGTGGGTTTCAAAAATTTTATAAGGGGTCAAGGCACATGATGATAGGAAAGCTTAATCATCTTGACAGCTGGAAGAAATCTATTTCTTTCTAATAGCAAAACTTTTTTTTTTTTTTAGGTTCTTTGGTTTTTTGATTTTTTACAATTCAGTGGTTTTGGTGTATTCACAAGGTTGTGCAACCATTGCCACTAACTAGTTCTAGAGCATATTCATCACCCCCAAAACAAACCCCTCACTCCCCATTCCTTCCTCTCCTCAGGCCTGGAACTACTAGTCTATTTTCTGTCTTTTGTGAATTTGCCTATTCTGGAGATTTCATATAAACAGAATCATGGAATCATATAATATGTGGTCTTTTGTGTCTGGCTTTTTTCCCTTATCATAATGTTGTCAAGGTTCATCCATGGTGTTAGCATGTGTCAGTACTCCATTCCTTTGTATGACTGAATAATATTGCATTATAAAGATAGGCCACATGTTGTTTATCCATTCATCAGTTGATGGACATTTGGGTTGTTTTCAGTTTTTGGCTACCATGAACAATGTTGCTATGAATATTTGTAGACAAGCCTTTGTGTAAACATATTTTTTTCAGTTCTCTTAGCTATCTACCTAGGAGTGAAATGGCTGAGCCATATGGTGACTCTTTGTTTAACTTTTTGAGGAGCTGCTGACCTGTTTTCCAAAATGGCTATGCCATTTTCCATCCCCACTGGTGGTGTGTAAGAGTTCCAACTTCTCCACGTCCTCTCCAACACTTGTTATCATTCGTCTTTTTAATATAGCCATCCTGGAGGGTGTGAAGTGGTATCTCATCAGGGTTTTAACTTACATCTCATAATGAGGAATGATGTTGAGAAAAACACTTTTCTAAACTGGTCATTTTATCTCTGAAAGTGAAAGAAGCTTTGAGACAAATTGGACTTAATTCTTTTTTTCTATTTTATTTTATTATGTTATGTTAATCACCACACATTATTCTTCTTAACAAGAGAGAATTAAATGATAACAAAAGTGACTGGAGCCTGAGCTGAACTAAATTAGCTAATTCAGGACTTCAGGCCATGAGGAAAGGGGACACTGGGCTTGTCAGACAGGTGCGTTAGACTGAGAAAAGGAGAATAGAAACAGTTCAGGTAAAAGGTGGGCATTCTGTTTCTGAGACTCAAGAGGAATATAGCTCACATGTGATAGACATTTTTGAAAGATTTAGTTTCTCATATATAATGACAAACTCTCCCCTCTGGAATGAATATGAAGATATATCTCAAGAGAACTGTTTATCCACATCAGGAAGCTCAATAAGTTCCTAGCTACAAAGAATGTATCAGTAAATACAAGGAATATCAGCAATGAAAGGCAAATTGGAAGATGATAATGAGATTACAAGAATAACATCAAGAAGGCTAAATCTTAAAGACTTGTGAGATGTGCAAAAGACACCAAAAGGACTTTTTATAAACTGTATTCAGAGTAGGGTTCACTGATTAGGGAAAGATGGTATGATATTAACTGATCAAAGGAAGGAAGGAAGAGAAAGGGGGGGAAAAAGATGAAAAATAGAACTACTGACCCCTTCTTTTTCACCTCTGAGTTTTCTATCAGATTACATAGAATTCAAAACAGAAAGAGCAAAACATACATTATAGGGGACCCATGAAGCCCAAGATAAGTGGAGATGTCTGTTCTAGATTTCCAGGTCCAAATGAATTATATTCCCTAAAGACTCCCTTTTGTCCACTAGATCAGTCCCATACTTCTGACCCTACCATTCAGAGGCCTCTGCAATCTGACCCCCATTTTATCAGTCTAGATAAGTTACTCTGTTTTGGTGGCAAGATTTGAGTTTCAAACTGGTTTGAGTTATGAAAGGGAAAAGATATTGTGTGGCTATATGTGGACAAAGAGAGAAGCCATGGCTGGACCTCCCAGGAGTCCAAGAAAATCCGAGTGACTTTGGCCTCATGGGCAGAACAAGAAATGTGACATAGTCTCACCTCTGGACGTGAAAGCTACACCAAGGGCAGTTCCAGCAACCCCCCTGCCTGATCATGTCATGACAGGGGATCAGGAATACGTGATCACTGTTACTATGATTCAGCTTGCCCTTCTTGTCTCGTTTCTGCTGCCTGTGTTTTCACTTCTACCCTGCAGCCACCTACCGACTTCCCTATGCAGTTCAAATCCCCAGAAAAACAACCTTAACTGACCCAGCACATTGCCCTTGTCCCTGTTTAGATGGAGATTTTAGGCCAGGAAGCCACAGAAGTCAGTGGCTGCATCTTGACGGACTGCCCAAGTGAGACAGGCTTTTACCTCTGATCACATCAGCTGTGGCCAAGCATGTGGCAGCTCATGTGGTGCCCCCATGGTCACTCGTTTGTAAGAAATCACTTCAGACTACTCTCAGTAGGTGCTGTGGGCATGGTTGGGGTCCAGTGTATGGGTCGGATTTTTTCATCTCATTCTTCCCAGTATAAACCCTCAATTCTTGCTGGTCCAGCTTTACTTACCTCCAAACACAGTATTTACTCACTAATTCACTTACTCAGCATTTATAGTACACCTACTATTTTCTAGACTTTGGAGATACAAATGAATAAGATGTAACACTTCTAGAAGTGCATGGTCTGACGGAGACACATAAGTAACTCACGGTGTAGCAGTGTGGGGACACTGGAAAGGGCATTCCCCACTCAGCTTGTGCGGAGGAGAGGAGATGAAAGAGGGCCATTGGATAGAAAGTGAGGATGAGTAGGAACCACCCCTCACAGCGGGAAGAGCACATGAGGTTTGGCATGGCTGGTGTTTAGGGGCCATGGAGAGCATGGCAGCTAAGGTATGCCAAAGGTAGGTGAGGCCACATAGGGAGGGCTTGTCTACACTGCCCAATTTACTGTCCGTTTGCTCCCCCAGGTTCCACACATAGCTGCAATACACTTGATCACAAGGCATTCTCCTTGTTGCATCTGAATTACAGTTTCCATGTTTCAGGATATGATTTCTGGTGATGGAGCTGCCGGGAGGGCTGGGCTGCCACCAGCTGGATGTAAAACCCCTATTTCATGCCCAAGTCTCCTTACTGAGAGCAGAAAATACCTGTTTTCAAGAGTTTTATGTAAAGATTTCTTGATTATGGCTGCAAAAAAATTAATCTCTGCTTTAAATAAATAGCAAACCTTATAACAGTTTTTTTCAGAGGGAAAAAAAAAAACCCACCTAAATGCAGTAAGCTCTACAAGTCCTTAGGCTACCAGGGGTCTTTTCTTAACCAATTTCCAGTGCTGTTTTTCTTTGCCTTATCATGGTTGAGGAGCTACTTCTGCTATCCTCAGACCCACCTTCTTCCCTTCACGACAAAGCTCTTCCGGGCCCTTGTCTCCCAGCCTGGGGACCAGCCCGCTGTCCTGAGATAGGAGAGGCTCGAACGTGGGAGCTGCTGGAGAGCTGGAGCCCACACCTCCCGGGCCTTGCTTACATTTCCGGTCAGAAGCTGTCCCTCCCTGGCATTTCTTGAAGGTGCGGGGGAGGGGTCATTCTCTTGTGGGAGGTCTGTAGATGAGCCTAGAAAGAGAGGGAGGAGGGTAGAGTAAAGAAAGGCTCTTCTGTCTGTTCTACTGTTACTCCAGAGATTTTTCTGCCTCAGTTTCCCTCAGCTCTCTAGATTCTAGCATGATCCAAAACCTGAATCTCCGGGACACCTGGGTGGCTCAGTCGGTTAAGCGTCTCTCTGCCTTCAGCTCAGGTCATGATCCCAGGGTCCTGGGATGGAGTCCCGCATCAGGCTCCTTGCTCGGTGGGGAGTCTGCTTCTCCCTCTGCCCCTCCCCCCCCAGCTCATGCTCGTACTCTTTCTCTCTCTTTCAAATAAATAAGTAAAATCTTAAAAAACAAAAACAAAACAAAACAAAAAAACCTTGAATCTCCTCTCCTCCAATCCAAAAGGTAATAATTTTATTTCTCAGAATATCATTTAAATATTCTTTCCTTTTTCTTAAAATTAATCAAGCTTCCCTGATCTTGGAGTTTCAAAACGCAATCTTAGGATAAAAGATGAGCAAGTGTTTACTTCTTTGAACATCTCCTTTGTTTCCATATCTTACCCAACGTAAGTCCCTCCTCCCCACAGGACCTTTCCTGCCCATGACAACCCACCTTCCTTTTTTTCCTGTTTTAAAATTCCTGCAGTGTTAACTCCACATACTTCTCATGTTGACATTCAATTTCATAATGCCCTGAGTTATTTAACCACTCTGCATGACAATCTTGTCCCCTCTAGAGATATAGACTGTTTGGGGAAAATGAGTATCTTTTTCTCTTCTTTTATTTACCCCCCAAGCCTGTCCCCACAGCCCTCTGCACAATGGTGTAGACAGAGTAAGTGTTGAACAAACTCTTGCTGGAAATGAAATTAATCCAATACACATCAAAACTACACCTTACTCAGCCACATAATAGATACTAGCTTCATTAACTCCTCTCTCTCTTCTTATCTCTCTCTCTCTCTCTAATGGAAACTAAAGACAAGATCCTAGTGGTGAAAGGGACAGACTTTACTCTTAATCTGCTAATTGGATTTCTTTAGATCCTGGCATGTGCCACCTTAGCTGTTGACAAAGCCTACCTTCAGGCCAGTGCAGTGAAGGGAGAGAACGAGGTGCTGTGGTCCAGAAGCCAACAGGCTCTATCATTCACTTACAGGTGGTATGAACTTGGACAAGCCCTAAGCCTCTCTAAGCCTCAGCTTTTTTCATCTGTGGTTCAAAGAGATCCACACCACCTCCTTCCACCCACATTTTAGAGATGCTTTAAGACTCAAATAAGTCTCAGATGTTATGTTAACATATTCTGTGACCTGATAAAGGGCCGTATTAATGCACGAGATGCTTAACAGTAATCATGTTGGCTAACATATATTGCTTCCTGAGCTCTTAATGTGAGCACCACGTCCCGGGCACTGTTCTGAGCATTCTACATTGTCAACTCATGAGATGCTCACAACAACCCTATGATGGAGGATTATTATGATCCCTATTTTGCAGATAAAGGAACTGAGGCACAGAGGATTTAAGTAGTTTGTTCAGGACCTCCCAGCTAGTGACAGAGCTGGGCTATAAACCCAGGCAGGCAGTGAGGTATCTGTGGCTGCTGTGAAGAAAAGGGGATGGGAGTGAAAGGCCATGAGAGTAAATGGAATCTAGTAACATGAGACCATCTTTTGGGACAGCAAACAAAGGAGAAGGTGAAGCTTCTGATTCAACTGGCCGATAGCTTTGTGGAAAAAGGCCACATTCATGCCACGGAGATCAGAAAATGGGTGACCACGGTGGACAAGCATTACAGAGACTTCTCCTTGAGGATGGGAAAGTACCGGTACTCCCTGGAGAAAGCGCTAGGCGTCAACACAGAGGTAGGCATGGGCGCTGCCCACCTGGGACACCCTTCCTTCTCGTCTCTCTTGGCACTGCTGCTCTCATTACCATGGAAGAAAGTGGGCTCTCCAGAGCAGTCTTTCTGAGCTCTTGACCCCTAGAATGCTTGCCTTGTGTGATTTTTCTAGTGGAGGGGATGGATCTTGATGAGCCATTGGCCTCCAGCCCCTCATGATTAATGCTAGATAGCAAAACTGGCTGGCCGGGGATGGGGCCCATGGCTACAGAACAGAGTTTTTCTATGTGTAGAGTTAACTGTTGACTTTGAGGACTAAACCCTTTACCTTGGCTTCATCAGTACCATCTTCCACCCAATTATGTTAATCAGCAAATGTTAGGGTCCCCAGTATGTATTACAGTATTCTTTCAAGAGTAAGGGATGCAGTTGTGCAAAGGCTATTTGACATTTCAACTGAAAAGAGGTACTATTTGCCAAGAATCAAGGGAGACTGACTTTTAATCTCTTCTTTGTAATAGAGGTTAGTAACCTCTGAATTAAGAGCTAAATATAGGCTGGCAATTTAATCCTAGGATTTCTAATTCTTAAATCTTTAAATAGGCTGATGCTCTGAAGCAGAACAGACTAGAGAGTGAACTGCTTAAACCACTAAAATTGGGGGAAATAATAACACCTCCCCAAGGCTTTAAACCGTGAGATTTTTTTCTAAAGGTTTCCATCCTATATAAATACAAAACAGTGGTTAAAATAAGCAGAGATGGGCAAATTTAATAATTGTTCTATCATTTAGCTTTCTCTTTCCAAGGGAAGTTCTTGTTTAAATAAAAATATTGGCTTTTATTATTTTCCCTTGACAAATGAAAGTTTTCTTATGTCTATATGTGTTTCTGTTTCACATCTGTTTTAATGGTTAATAACCAATTTTAGACTAATTTTTGTATGTGTGTGTACATTTAGATTTAATCAGGACCAAAGTCCTTGGGGAAATATGACACTAATTATTAAATGTGTTTATTGTTTTTCCTTGCCATGGATTTTAGCCCTGACCATTTGACCTGAACATTTTATATCTTTCTTATTTGAAAAAAAAAAAAATTCCATGAAGAGGAGGACATGTAGGTGGCTGTTTGTGGGATTCCCTGTCTTTACAACCTGCTCCATTGTATCTTCCTCTCTTTTTGCCTTCTACCGCCTCCCCTGACTCTGATAAGTTCCTCTCCCAAGGCATCTCCAAGGTGACCTCTGCAATCTCTCTGTGTGTAGGACAATAAGGACCTGGAGCTGGACATCATCCCAGCAAGCCTTTCAGATCGTGAGGTCAAGCTACGGGACGCCAACCACGAAGTCAATGAAGAGAAGCGGAAGTCAGCCCGGAAGAAAGAGTATGTTCTGGGGAGTTCTACCCAATTAGCAAGCTCCTCATGACTATGCTTGGTTTTCACTGCTACATGCCCCTTTGGACAGCTTCATGTGTCCTCATGACCACCCACAGAGGTTGGAATGGACAGACATGATGCTTCCACCCACATTTCACACTAATCAAGAATTATAGAGCGTTGGATAGTGGAAACAATGAACCATGTCCACCTAACAAACCATTTCGTGATCGCTTTGCTTTCTTTGTATTGGTGTTAGAAAGTTACACATACCCAGAGATCTTTGCAAGGGCTTTATGAAGAATATTTTGACAGATTCCTTTTGGGTAGTACTGGAAAAAATAGTATGTTCTAAAATTAAGAAACCCAATGTAGTTGATCTTATCAAAATAAAGGAGGACCCCAGGATCCCTTGGAGCAGAAGAAACTGAAGCTGTTCTGCAAAGCCTGGAGCTTGTGTTTTATCTAAGGAGTGTATTAGTTTGTTTGGGCTGCTGTAACAAAGTATCACAAATTGGATGGTTTAAACAACAGAAATATAGTGTTTCACAGCTCTGGAGACTGGAAGTCTGAGATCAGAGTGTTGGCAGGGCTGGTTCCTTCTGAGGGCTGGGAGGGAAGGATGTGTTCCAGGCCTTTCTCCTTACCTTCTAGATGGCTGGCTACAGGTGCACATGGCATTCTCCCTGAATATGTACCTATATCCAGATTTCTCCTTTTAATGACACCAGTCACTTTGGAATAGGGGCCTACCCTTTTCCGGTATAACCCAATCTTAACTGTTTACATTTGCAATTGACTAAATAAGGTTACATTCTCAGGTACTAGGAGTTGGGACTTTAACATATGAATTGGGGGGGGGGCACGGGGCAACACAATTAGGCCTATAACAGGGAGGGAAATAAAGAGACCATACTTGGCCAAATCTTCCTGCTGCACTCTCTCTGGGACACCAAATAGCCAGAGGATGGAAAAGGACAGGTGGAAAAGAAAACAAAATGGGGTAGAGGGTAATGGAGCTGAATTATGAAGAAGGCAGGTTAAACTGCAGGAAGCAGATGGAGAAAAAAGGACAGGGTAGAAGAATACCAGAAACCCAAGGCAAGGAAGCCAAAGACAACTTTTCAAAGCACGTCAGATTATGTCCCTTCCAATCTTCCTTCTTTTCTTGTCTACCAAGCACCTGCAATGTGTCAGAAACTTTGCTTATGTGATCTTATTTAATCCTTGCAGCAACCCGTGTGGTCAGCTGTTTCATAAGTAAGGAGTCTGAGGTTTGGAAAAGCCAGTCATACTTCCAGTAAATGACAAAATAATAATTCAGCTCCTATTTGACTTCAAGGCTCACACCCTTTCCACTCTTCCAATAGAGTAAGAATAGTAAAAGAGTGGCTAATGAACTCCTGCAAAGGGGAATTTTTTTGAATCAGTACTTTAATATTAATGGAAAGGCCATTGCTAGAACAATGGATTGCTTTAAGGAAAATTCTACAAAGACAAAGGCCTGGGAAAAGATGCTGCCCATTTTCATATTTCTTGTGAAATTTCCAACAGAGGACGCTTTGGGGCTAATCATTCTCAAAATTTTCATGTGAAGTTGAAGACACCTGCAAGTAGGGGTTTTCATTATGAGCTGCCATGAAAAACTGACATAGCCTAAGATAAATGTATAAATCTATATGTTGGGTCAATTAGATATTACTGCATCACATGCCAGCTAAGAAGCACCATTTCTAAGAAAAATCTGTGAAAGAAAGCAAATGCAGTTGGTATGCCACAGTGAAGCCATGCATCATCAGTGTAATAACTGCCCGAGAACATCGTGTTGTTCAGGGGCCCAAGAGGAAGGGAGCCCTCTCCTTGCAGCCCTTTCCGTTAGGAGAGACTGAAGAGTAGTCACAGCATCGTTAACTTGTGCTCTGCTTGTGATCGCACGCTCCGCTTCCCGGGCACCGGTTTGGATTGTAAGCGAGCCTGGGTGGAAATAGTGCCAAAGCGCACAGGTGGTCTAGGCCAGGGGTCAGCAAACTATAGCCCACAGGCCAAATTGGACCCCCCTACCTGTTTCATAGAGTCTGTAAGGGAAAAATTATTTTTTATATTTTTCAATTTTTTTTCAATGGTTGAAAAAATACCAGAAGAAAAATATTTTGCGATGTAAAAATGAGATGAAACTCTTTTGTGTCCATAAATAAAGTTTTATTGGAACACAGCCACACTTTTTTTTTTTTTTTTACATATTGTCCATGGCTCCTTTCACATTACAACAGCAAAGTGGAGTGGTTGTGACAGAGACTTAATGGTCCACGAGTATTTACTGTCTAGCTCTTTACAGACAAAGTTTGCTACCCACCAGTCTCCGCAGTGGTGTCTTGAGTATCTGTGCCTAGCTTTTAAACCTGGCTTAACTGATGGTTCTGCAAAGCATTTTGGCAAAAGTCAGCAGTTCTGTTGAATAGAAATCATCATTCTGGGAGCTGCAAGAGAAAAGCAGGAAGCTGAGAGTCAAGCTATAAGGTATTATATCTCGAACCAACTAAAAGTCTGTTTGTTTTCTTCCTAGATTCATTATGGCTGAATTGCTGCAGACGGAGAAGGCTTATGTAAGGGACTTACATGAGTGCTTAGAGGTAAGTCTTGCAGTAATCAGTGCACAGCTGTATTAGAAAAATGACAGCCTTGCCAGCGTCAGTCCTTGAGAGAAGCTCAGTGCTCTTTGTCTTCTCCCAGAGCTTCACAAATAAAAGCCAACAGAGGAAATCTTTCTCCCAGAGTCAGTAGTAATTGCATGGGAGTTTAAAATGCTTTTGAAAAGAAACTTTTCTCAGACTGGAGCTGGACCCAGCAAAAATGTACAGAAGACTTGAATTCAAAATAAAAACCATGACATAGTCAATGAACTTAAGTTGAGTGTGCAAATCTACCCCCCTCCCCCACCTGACGCACTCAAACACACATATTTAATAAATAAGAGGAATGTGGAGTTTGTGCTTTGCTGAAGTTCAGGACGTGAGTTTCTCTGGCAACAGTTGAAGATAATGGAACATTTGGGTTTTCTTTCTTCCTGTTCTGTGTATTTACCATCTCATTTTTTACACTCCACATGCAAGCCCAGTCTGAGGCTTACCCCTCCAGCATGAAGACCTATTTATTTTGTCTGCATTTTGTAGTTCTTGCCCATGATGAAGCTGTTGCTGTCTTACAGACATACCTGTGGGAAATGACCAGCGGCGTGGAGGAGATCCCCCCTGGGATCCTTAATAAAGAGCACATCATCTTTGGCAACATCCAGGAGATCTACGATTTTCATAACAAGTAGGTTGGTGGAGGATTTCTCCAGAACATACTTAGGGCCATGAATACCCATCATCAGGGCTTCCCAACAAGTGGATCAAAGCTGATTGGTAAATCTACCTGGTAAATTTTCTAAGTCAGTTGCTCAGATTTTTTTCTCACTCATCCCTCTTTCTCCACAATTGTCCAAAGTCACTCATAGAGAGTGAGGTTGAGTATTCAGCAGTGTCTGTCCTCAGTTCTCCTTAGGGACCTAACTGGCAACACCTTCATATCCAATCAGAATGATAACCAAGCTCTGAGGAACTAAGAGTCTCTTCAGTAAAACTGTAGGAAATTCTGACACTAGAATTCATCTAAGGCTAATCATTCTGCCCTATGGGCCTTGGGTTTCAAATTCTATTGTTTTTGTTTTTGTTTGCAACCTAAATACTTCCCCTATTCCCCAGCTACTTCATCATCCCCACCCTCAACCAAAACAAAAACATATGTAAATATGTAGCTAGGTAATCAAAATACCTAATGGAACACATTTCTTGACAGCTTATAGAAAAAGAGAACATCAATCGGCCCTCTATGTTTTGTTGAGATGAGTAGAACCATAGAGCCCTAAAGCCTCACAATTCATTTTGTCCAGCTCCCAATTTAAGGATCTTTTCGACAGCATACTAAACATGTCCATTGTTAACAGAGTCAGCAAGAACACTGGTTGGTTAGTTACACAGCCAATTAATGGAAATAACTCAGTTTTCAAAATACAAAGAGAGGGAATCTGAAGACCCAGGAGTAGTGTTGATATAAAGTCCTAGAGTTCTCTCGGGACCCTGTCGCAGAAAGGGGCCAAGAGGTAGAGATTCAGTGTTGTAGGATACAGTTCAGGGGAAGTCCTACAGTCGGACCCATCGAGGCATTTACTGAGATAAAACTGCCAGCCCCAAGGGTTCCTGGTGAGACCCTGTGTATGGGGGAGGCAGAACTCTTAGAACAGCGCTCTCCGATAAGCTCTCTGCACTGATGGAAATGTTCCATGTCTGTGCTGCTCAGTCCAGGAGCCACAGGACATGCATGGCCATTCAACACTTGAAATGGGACCTGTGCTGCTAAGAACCGAATTTTTAATTTTATTCAATTTAATAAATTTAGATGGCAAGTGGCTACGAGAGTGGACAGCCCAGCTGTAGAAAATAAGACCTCAGTATGGCCCTTGGCTAGGAATGACTGAGAGCAAGCCAGAGTTTGGTGTAAAATGATCCTGGGCTCTAAAAGGTCTAAATAAGACGTGGAGACCCACTCTTCTCTTACCGACTCCTGATGATTAATACCCTCTTGTGTCATCAAATGGCATCAGTTTTAAAAGAACATAAAATGTGACAGCTTCCCTGACATCTTAACCTTGTCAGACGATGAAACCAGTAATTTCTAGGGGAGAAAAAAACCTTCTGATTTTCTGGAGTACTTAATAAAAGTTTCCAGTCCTTTTTTTTTTTTTTTTTTTTAATCACAGATTTTAGCACTCTCCATTTGGTTTGTCTGGAAATCTCCAGACATAGAAATAGTCTCTCCTCATGACTCTTTAATAAGATCCCAGTAAAGCCATTCTTCACCACTGATCCCCAGTTCTGTCCTCTGAGTCCCACTCAGCATCATCCCATCTCCCCCAGGGTATCTGAGAAGACATTGGATTGGTAAGCAGTAAGGCAGGGTGCTTTACTTTTTTGATTTATGATCTCTGGGATTTAGTCAACAAGTCTCACTTTCCCCGTATTCTTACCAAAATGAGTAAGTGTAGAAGTCTAGAGATCACAGCATGTACTTCCTGGGAGCCCTACTTTTGCCAAATCAATGTATAAGGGAAAAGAATATTTATTTCAAAATGGACCAATTGTAACAAAATATCTACCTCTTACACTCATTTCATGATATCACTCTAATAAGCCACAGTAAGCAGTTTGGTAGTTTTTAAACAGCTGAAATAGCTACCAGTTGCAAAGTATAGTTCTAAGAAGCCCTTACAAAAAAAAAAAAAAAGTCAAGTTAAACCATATGGAAGGCTACATTCTGTAGAGGAATAATTTAATTATCAAGAACACAGCTACCCAGCAAGTGTTACCTATTTATAACATTATAGAGAAACAAGAAGAAAATAAAAACCAGCCTCTGAACAGCCAAAAGAGATATCACAAAGATAAAGTTCTTATCTTTTCACAGAAGGACCTTTCTATCCTTCCTAACAGCTACCTTACCTCTAGTTAAATTGTTTAACAATCTTGTTAGATGATAAGATCATTTCTAAGACCATAGCAACTTAGATGCAGTAAATCAATGTCACGAACTTGAGCAAGTAGTTTGATATTACCAGCATAAAGTAAAAGAAGACAGATAAACTGAAAAAAAAAAAAAAAGGCAAAAGAACACCCGAAATCCCAGTGGTCAAGGGCTACTCAGTATCGATGCCAATGATCCTTTATCCCAAAATAGAGGCCCAACACAGCCACTGTTTTATGATATAGCATAATAACTGATATTAGTAATAACCTGAATAATTAGTATATTCTACATTAAAAAGAAAGGAGTTCTGCAATGCATACAGAAAGCTCTCCACCAAAAAAATTAATGTTTTAAATTATTCACAACCTTAGGGAACATCCAAGAAAATGAAGCTGTGTATTAATAATCTACAGGATCTAGAAGCTAAGACTTTTCTCATAGTATGTGCTTTCTCCTTATGCCGTTACAAATTTCGATTAATTGAAAAAAGCATAACACCTCTAAAATCTCTAATAAATAGGAGAGGAAAAGGCAATGAAGGCAACTCTGAAAATACAGCATATGGGAACTCCATGAAAGACTCATGTCTTTTACTGCATAACTCTGGCACCCAGTGCACTTCAAGTCAATATTTGTTGGGTGGATATTTGATGGATGGATGGACGAATGGACACACAGACTAAAAACAGAATTACAGTTTGCAGACTTAGGGGCTAGTGCCATTGAAGTCATAATTGAGTCTTCTGTTTGTGAAAGTCTCAAGATAGGGAAAACCATTAGGTATGATTTTTTTCCCCATCACTACCAGAACCTTAACAATTATAATTATAACCTTAATTGCAAAATAATATCTGAATGAAGGAGTTTCCTTGGGGCTTTTATATGAATTTTAGGTTTTTTTTTTTATTTGTGTGTAGTTGGCACATCGTGTTACATTAGTTTCAGGTGTGCAAATGCTGACTTGACGGGTTTATGTATTATGCTACGCTGACCACAAGCCTAGCTCCCATCTGTCACCACGCAACACAATTACAATGTCATTGACCCTATCTCTTATGCTGTGCCTTTCATGCCTATGATTTACGCATTCCACAACGGGAAGCCTATAGCTCCCCCTTCTCTTCACCCATTTTGCCCATGTCCCCATACCCCTCCATCTGGCAACCATCAGTTTGTTCTCTGTATTTACAGTTCTGATTCTGGTTTTTGTTGTTTATTCATTTTTTTTTCAGATTCCACATATGAGTAAAATCATATGGTATTTGTCTTTCTCCATCTAACTTATTTCATTTAGCATAATATCCTCTAGGTCTATCCATGTTGCCACAAAACAGTCTCATCCTTTTTTTTTACAGCTGTGTAATATTTCTCTGTGTGTGTGTGTGTGTGTGTGTGTTTGTGTGTGTGTATACACCACATCTTCCTTATCCATTCATCTACTGATAGACTCTTAGGTCACTTCCTGATCTTGGCTATTGTAAATAATGCTGTAATAAGCATAGGGGTGCATATATATTTTCCAACTAGTGTTTTCATTTTCTTTGGGTAAAGACTCAGTGGTGGAATTATTAGGTCATATGGTATTTCTATTTTTAATTTTTTGAGGAACCTCCATATGATTTTCCATATCGGCTGCACCAATTTATATTCCCACCAATAGTGCACAAGGGTTCCTTTTTCTCCAAATCCTCACCAACAATTGTTATTTCTCCTCTTTTTAAAAAAAAAAAATTTATTTATTTATTTGAGATAGAGAGTGAGAGAGAGAGCGTGAGCGGAGGGCAGAGGGAAAGGGAGAAGCAGGCTCCCCATTGAGCAGGGAGCTCGATGTGGGGCTTGATCCCAGGACCCTGGGACTGTGACCTGAGTTGAAGGCAAACGCTTAACCGACTGAGCCACCCAGGTGCCCCTCCTCTTTTTTTATCTTAGCCATTCTGACAGGTGTAAGGTGATATCTCATTGTGGTTTTGATTTGTATTTCCCTGATGATCAGTGATATTGAACACCTTATCATGTTGTCTGTTGGCCATCTCTATGTCTTCTTCAGAAAATATCTATTCAGGTCATCTGCCTATTTTTTTTATTGGATTGTTGGGGGGGTGTTGAGTTGTATAAATTCTTTATATGTTTTGGATACAAACTTCCTGGGAGCTTCTTAATGGGAGGACCATAAAAAGAGTCTAAACATCTGTTTGCTTTTCAGGAATACTTATGAAATAGTCACTTTTTAACCTGAAAATATCCAAAGGTTCTTTTTAACCCCAATTATTTGCATCTTTACAAAGTTACTGTTAAGTGCTACCTAACAGCAAACACACTTCTCTCATTTCTAGTGCACAGCTCGGTTTATCTGCTTATACTCCAGAGAGTGAGAGAAGGAGGAAGGGAGGGAGGGAAGAAGATTGTAAGGCTGAGAGATTGAGATTGACACTACCTGGATGACACAATTAGCTGAGTCACTAGGAAATTATTACCTAGACCGAGGGGGTTATGGTGAATATATTACATTTCTCAGCTAGTTAGCATTGATCTTTTAAATGGTGTCACTTTGAAAATTGACAACCAGGATTAGTTGTGTGTGTGTGTGAGAGAGAGAGAGAGAGAGATCTTTCTCAAGGACCCCTGTCTATACAGATATTGAACGGAGAAATTCTCAAGCACCAAAATTTCTATAAAGAAGAGCAATTCAACATGTAGAACTTACTACCTACAAGTGGTGGTTTTAACTGAAGTTGGAGGTTTGAGTGGAATGATACTCAGTTTTTACCCTCCGCTCTTCCCATTTTCATACTACGTCTCCTCTTTATAGAATCATAAAGATAATGAAACTTAGATACACAAGATCTAAATCCATTTCTGTTGTATTTTGCTAAGCATTCCAGGAGCACTCTGATAAGATGCATATTCCATAAATAGATCCCCCAAACAGTAATGGGTTTTTTTTAAATAGTCTCCCCACTTGGACCAATCTACAACTTGTGATTGAAAAAAAAATTTATTCACTTTCAGTTTGCCTTGATGATTAGATTTGCAGGTTCGGTAAGAACAGCTGTTTAAAATGCTTATCACCTTTTGTTAAATCTGAACTTTACTTTTTGCTTTTCAGTTATTTTTATATTATTTGTATGTGAGTCTGAGCAATAACATTTTTATAAAATCTCTGCTGTCAGGGCTCAGAGGGTCTCCCTCACCACCAAGTACAGCCATCTCCATTTACAGATAAGGACGTTGAGGCCCAGAGAGGAGCCAGTGACTTACCCAGGGGTGGGACACCCTCTCCCCCATTAAAGATTAGGCATAGATTCTGGCGGTTTTTGCTCTCTCCCCTTCCCCCACTCCATAGACCACCAACCGGGCCTGCCAATGCTGGTTGGTTTAATTCATATCTAACCAGTTTCTCTGTGGATCCCCAAGTTTGAGGCACACTTCAACCCATTTCTTCCACAGGTATGTCATCTAGGTCCCACACCCTTACAATAATTGCCTGAAATAGGTCATTTTTCAGCAGGGGTTGGAAAGGCAAGTCAAGGACCAAACACCAGAACCAGCTATCCCTCCTATACACTTCTTCCCTGCAGGCTTGGCCAGAAGCTTAGATTTGGCCTTGGCCACCCCACACTGCACTCCCAGCCTAGTGTTCCTGGGCTCGAAGCTGAGGGAGAAGGGCCAGAGCTGTGTGGGGCTAAGCTGGGCGCACCAACCAGACCAGGGTCAGCCTACCAGGATACGAGGTAGCCAGGGTCAGCCTACCAGGATACGAGGTAGCCAGGGTCAGCCTACCAGGATACGAGGTAGCCAGGGTCAGCCTACCAGGATACGAGGTAGCCAGGGTCAGCCTACCAGGATACGAGGTAGCCAGGGTCAGCCTACCAGGATACGAGGTAGCCAGGGTCAGCCTACCAGGATACGAGGTAGCCAGGGTCAGCCTACCAGGATACGAGGTAGCCAGGGTCAGCCTACCAGGATACGAGGTAGCCAGGGTCAGCCTACCAGGATACGAGGTAGCCAGGGTCAGCCTACCAGGATACGAGGTAGCCAGGGTCAGCCTACCAGGATACGAGGTAGCCAGGCTCAGCCTACCAGGATACGAGGTAGCCAGGCTCAGCCTACCAGGATACGAGGTAGCCAGGGTCAGCCTACCAGGATACGAGGTAGCCAGGGTCAGCCTACCAGGATACGAGGTAGCCAGGGTCAGCCTACCAGGATACGAGGTAGCCAGGGTCAGCCTACCAGGATACGAGGTAGCCAGGCTCAGCCTACCAGGATACGAGGTAGCCAGGGTCAGCCTACCAGGATACGAGGTAGCCAGGGTCAGCCTACCAGGATACGAGGTAGCCAGGGTCAGCCTACCAGGATACGAGGTAGCCAGGGTCAGCCTACCAGGATACGAGGTAGCCAGGGTCAGCCTACCAGGATACGAGGTAGCCAGGGTCAGCCTACCAGGATACGAGGTAGCCAGGCTCAGCCTACCAGGATACGAGGTAGCCAGGCTCAGCCTACCAGGATACGAGGTAGCCAGGGTCAGCCTACCAGGATATGAGGTAGCCAGGGTCAGCCTACCAGGATACGAGGTAGCCAGGGTCAGCCAGCAGCAGAGGGTGTGTGCAGCAGGGCAGGTAAGAGCTGGGGGAAGTGATGGGAAATGCCTGGGAACCACTGGACCAGGCCCACATTGCCAGCATCTTCCCAGAGTTCCTTCTTGGGCCAGCCCTGTGCTAGTGTGGAGGTGGGGCTGGTATCCAGTGATGAATCAAACCCAGGCTCTCTGCCCCCTGAGTCCTGGGGATTATCATTATAGGTACTTGTGTTCAGGGGGTGGAAAGCACAAATGCAGTTAAAAGCAGCAAAGAAAATGGCCTCAGTTGGAAAAATAGGGAAGGCTTCACAGAAGGGAGGGCATTTGAGATGGGATTTAAATAACTGGTAGGATTTCTATAGCCAGTGATGGCTCCCTTAATGATGGAGGGAAGTTTGAACAAAGGCCTTTCTGGGGAGGAGAGTGGCCAGGCCTAGCAAGGAGGCTGGGAGAGGCCACAGGGAGGAGTTTGTGAGTCAGTCTCAACCCTGGGTCAGGGGTGGGGCGAGGTCCGGCCATCACACCCCCCAGTTCAACGGTGTCTTGTCACCTGTGAGACTGATGCGGAGGAAGGGAGAGATGAAGGGTGGAGGTAGTTGGGGTCAGAAATGGTGGTGGGGGGAGGCACAGCAGAAGGGAGGGGAGAGAGTGAGGGGGGAGAGAAGGATCAAATACCTAGCTAGAGGAGAAGTGCGAGAGAACAGTGATGTAGGTGGATAACAAGGGGAAGAAGAGGGAGAGGGCAGAAGTAGTCAGGGAGGCTGGAGAGGAGGAGACAGAAGGGAAGTTAGGGGGCGGGGGCAGAGATGGATAGAGACCCAGACCTCTCTAGGGCTACCATCCTATTTTGTTTTGGGGTTTTTTTTAAGATTTTAATTTATTTGTCAGAGAGAGAGAGAGCACAAGCAGGGGGAGCATCAGGCAGAGGGAGAAGCAGGCTCCCTGCTGAGCAAGGAGCTTGATGTGGGGCTCAATCCCAGGACCCTGGGATCATCACCTGAGCCGAAGGTAGTTGCTTAACCGACTGCGCTACCCAGGCATCCCTACCATCCTATTTTGGATGGGAAAATCAGCAAGATGTTTGTTAAACATTTTTTTTATCATGAGCCAAAGAAAAAGATTATACAGTATGTTCTGAGATGCACATGCTAATATATAATCCTCACTATGTGTGATACATTCTGATGTTTTGGGTTAGGTTCTGTTTCTCTTTCTCCTTCGCCTTTTTTAAGGCTGGTTTCCACCCCCTAAATTAATACAAGCCCTAGAAACAGTTGGGTCGAGCTGCAGCTACAAGGAGAGGAGCTGGCACCACCCAGTGGTGAGAGAAGGGATTGCAGCCTACAGCTGGGTCTGCGGGACACACAGCCAGGCCACACTGCTTTCTCCTTTGCCTCTCCTCTCGCTTCCCAACACACACCCTTGCTTAAAATATGCCTGTCCTCTTCTCCCCTCCAAGTGCCCTTGGTATTAGTTTTATCCCATTTACAGAAATCACAGAATTACAAAATATAAAAGCCTGGAAAAAACCTTTAAAGATAATCTAGTTCTGTTCTCCTCCCTCGTATCATAGGCCCTGGAGCTTACAAAGGTTTGTGACCTGCCCAAGCCTGTTGGGAGCACAGCCAAAGATTGCAGGTCTTCATAACTCCCTATTACATCACACGGTCATTTTCTTAATATTCAAACGTCAGGGTAAGAGGAAGGGAAAGACCTGCTGTGGTTTTTCTTGGGCCCTAAACCCATACCTTCAGGGACAACTGCAGGTCTGAGCCAACCCATCGGAAGGGCCCTATAAAAATTGACCTGTGGCTTTGTTGGTGGTGGTGGTTTTTTCAGGAAGCTGCCAACACTGGTGCTGGTTACAGGTAGTGGAGTATACCCAAGACAAGACAAAGTCTAAATATTTATTTGGATGTAGCAAAGTCATGTTAATTTTGGCTGTACACACTAATGGCTTAGCATCCATGCCTAGTTGCTGAACAGCGCATTAATGGAAATGAATAACATTAAATGTGAGGCTAATTTCTTTATATTTTAACATTAAACCGGTTACATATCTATGCAGGTACTTTTTGGTTCATCAGATCACACAAGTTAAACACAATTAGGACGTATTAGCAAAACATATTCAACAGGTAGCAGTCCTGCAAGGTAAACTGCTTCTTGAGGCTGGGGCCTGAGGGTGGGAAATAGGCTGAGTAGGTGTCCGGCCCTGTACACATCTCCCCTCCACCTCTAATCTAGGCTGAAGTTCCTGGTGTGGATGAAGGGACAGAGAAATACGACTCTCAGGGCTCAGCCTAGGTGATCAAACTTGACTGCAACCCTTCCATGAACAATCCCACACCTTACCTGGAGTGCACATGACTCTCCTGGGTTTCATAGCTGTCCCAGCCCTTGCACTCTAGAGCCTCTTACGTGCTAGACTCTGAATCTGTCTGGTCACAAGTGGATTCTTTAGAAATGATGTTTAGCTCCACTTGTACGAAAACAGTAACCCAGCCCTGCTTTGATAAGGAGACAATGCCCTGGACTTACCTGCAAAGCAGTGAGCCCGAGAGCTCTCTCCTCACCCTACCTTCAGCTTTATTTACTCATGTATCCTCCTCATTGTGCTTTTCCTCCTCCTTGCCACAGCCCCTAACTTCATTTCCCTTCTCACCACCTCTGTCGTTCTAACAAATGCACACGCATGAGAGTCATGAATATGCACACACACACACACACACACACACACACAAGATCATCAAATACATTTCACTTTAAATACAGACCGCACCCTGATGTAAAGGGCCATCTGCTGGACCACATTGTGAGACCTTCCGTGAAGGATATGCTTCTCCAGAAGCAGTGAGACCATAGACCAAATTCACCTTTGTAGAAAATAACAAAATCAGAATGACTCAAGGTACATCTGGAATGGTGCTGTTTCCATAGTACTTAATCACAAACCTCAGAAAGCTTTTCTATCAGTGAATGCTAGAGGTTTCATTTCCCAAGATTCTGTACAAAGCCAGAGGGAGGCATTTTCCTCAGAAAGTAACCGCACAAAAATTGCATCATGGTAATTTAATAGAGTAATGACTTTGCTTAGATTTTGACATTTCTTTAAAAGTTTTATTCACTTCAAAAAGAACCCCAGACATTCACATAAACACTTAAACTACTTGCTCTGCTGCTTCTCTCATGATTCATTACATATAATTATTGAAATGGTGAGGACCAAGATGTTGCTATAGAAGAGCCGACGTGGAATATTCCATCATCTGTGGAGAGTGTTGTGACCTCTCGTGCTTTAATTTAAACTCATCATGTCTATTTGAAGTAGATGGAACGATATGGATCAGAGTTGCATAATCTGTCATCTTCATAAGCTTTAAATTAAAAAGCAAAATAGAGTTTAATATTGCCACTTGCCTTCAACAATCACATTGAGATGGTGCTGAATGTCTTACTCAAAGTCAGGAATTGATATGCCCAGCACAAGATAGTTTTTCTAAGTTTTAGATTTTTTTATTAAAAAATTAAATCATACAGAGCCATTATAGGATCTGCCAACTAGAAGCACAGTGGAATCTGAGGCACTTGCCTTCAAATGCTGGTCTATGGACCGGATGCAGTAGACTTACCCAGGGAGATTTTCTGATCAATGCAGAGACTCAGATCCAAACCTCAGAGGACAGTGCACAGCCAGGTGTGGGGACCACCCGCTAGGGTTTTCCAGGAGTGTTCCTTGAGACAAAGTCTGATACTGCCCCCCAAAACTTACAAAGAAGTTTGGGAAGCATTGCACACTGTATCTACTTCGGAGACTTATCATGCCCCTCATCATTTTATAGGATTTTAGGAGCCCTGCAGTAAAGAGACCAGCTCAGTCCAGCATTTCCCAAACTTAAAGTTTTGTAACTTTTCCAGGATATGTTCTAGGGGAAGGTAATCTACTATAGATTTTCCAACAGGGGCTCCCCTAGCGGAGAGTTCCCTAGGAATGAGTCTCCAGGAATGGAGGAAAGTGTGCAATATGTATGTTTATCAGAGTATGAGTTTATTAAGATTGGGAAGTATGGGTCCTAAAGAACTAATGTTTATTTAGAGTCTACTGTGTGCTAGGCACTGGGGTGGGCTCTTTACCCACATGGATTAATTAAATCCTCACAACCCCACGAGGTTGTTATTCAAAGGTGAGGAAAATGTGGCTTTGGAAGAGCCCCCTCACAACTGTAAGAGGGAACTCTGGTTCTTCAACTTCTGCTTGGCTGTGGGAGGAAAGGAAAGTGAGACACAGGATCAGTAGAAGGGTGAGCTAGTGGTTGTTGCTGCTAAAACCTTCATTTTCCAGAAAAGCATTCATTACAGAAATAATATTCTATCCATTTAATTCATTTTATGGTGCTTTTATTTCTTGAGAAACTGAGCATCCTCCCATAGGTTTTTTGATAGCTACTATCACAGAAAGTAATGGTATTGCTTTATTTAGATAGTCAAGATTTTAAAGAAAATTCCTAGCACTGTCTCTCATCATCTAGATCAATTATCAGTTCTATTGGGATAATTACCACTGTTTGTTTAAAGTTAACCTTAAACACTGACCATGGGTCCTAAGTCAAGGAAAGAGGGAAATGCTCCCTGAATTGTCTCCTCCTGTATGGAATGTCATGATCTGACTGTTTTATTGTTGATTTGATCACCCTAAAGTAGAAGGGCATAAATACCACAGGAGTCTGAGCTGAGCTGAGCTGGAGTGAGATCCTGAGATGGGGAAGCAGAGGTCTTCCACAAGCTGAGACGGTTTATCCCAACTGCCAGGGGCTTTTAGATTCTCCCATTTCTCCCCTCTGGCTCTGCTCTCTCCTAGGTCCTTCCTTCTTTAAAGCCTCTCATTTTCTTTCACCAATCCTTGTCCTAGAATAGCCCATCAGATTTTCTCCCCTGTCACCACGCTATTCCAGTCCCCACCCCAGGCCCTGTTCAGTCCATCATGGCATTCATTGTCTTCACTGAGATTTATATTGAGTGACCACATAAACACCTTCTGGAAAACTACTTCTGAAGATGTTGTATATTATATTATTTAGTGTTTCTCATGAAGAAGGACCACATAATGAATGTCTTTTAGAATTCAGTGATGAGGTGATATGGTGGAGAACCAGATTGCTTCTCTCTCTTTTTTTTTTTTTTTTAAGATTTTATTTATTTATTTGAGCAAGAGAGAGCATAAGCAGGGAGGGAGAGCCCGATGGAGAGGGAGAAGCAGACTCCCTGCTGAGCAGGGGGCCCAATATGGGGCTCAATCGCAAGACCCTGGGATCATGATCCAAGCCAAAGGCAGACACCTAACTGACTGGGCCACCCAGGGGCCCCCAGACTGCTTCTCTTGCAGCAAAAACAGGATGTTTCCTTTTGGGCCTGGGAAAAAGTTTGATCCTCAATCACAGCATTATATAATATTTTCTCCTATTTTATTTCTGTTTTAGAAGTCATATTAAATACATGTATGTCACCTGCAGTTCTTCTAAAAGTAGTAGGAAATAGGACACCTTATTGATTTTCGAGCACTGCATATTTGTATTTCGAAAGCCCAAATTGCATTATAATTACTTCCGTTCCATGATTTAAATCAGGATGCTCTAAAATTCACATGTTAGCGAAAGGATGATTATCATTAAATGGGTACTGCTATAAGAGTCCCCCAAAATTTTTAAGTGACTTTTTCTTTTTTTTTTTTTTTTTTTTTAAGATTTTATTTATTTGCGAGAGAGACAATGAGAGACAGAGAGCATGAGAGGGAGGAGGGTCAGAGGGAGAAGCAGACTCCCTGCTGAGCAGGGAGCCTGATGTGGGACTCGATCCCCGGACTCCAGGATCATGACCTGAGCCGAAGGCAGTCGCTTAACCAACTGAGCCACCCAGGCGCCCCAAGTGACTTTTTCTTATTACAACAGCAATGCTCATTTATTACAGAAAAATTTGCATTACAGGTGGACAAAAAATTATATCACTGTGATCCCACCAATCATTCGCATTATAGCCTTCCAAATATGACTAAAACTAAAAACAACATCTTCCTATGTCATTGATGGGGGGAACACAAGTAACACCTATGCAGAACCCATAACTAACTGTAATTATAAGATACTGCCAGAATGCTTAGACAATAGGAGCCCGGCAGAGTAGGTCAAATCAATAAAATTTATTTTTTTCAAAGATAGAAGTAAGTAATGCAGTGATTCAGAACTGCTTTGTATCTTTTAATTTAATTTTTGAATTAATTTTAAAAATCAAACTTAAATTTAAAAATATAGATTGAGAAGTCCAACCCACCACTATCTTTATCCACCCTATTCCTTTACTTGGTTTCCTATGGTAATGACCTTTTTTTTTAAAACCACCATATCAAAGTATGATTGGCATGTAAGAAGCTGTACGTATTAAATATATTAAAACTTGATGAGTTTAGGGATGAATGTATAACCATGAAGCTATCACCTTCATCAAGGCCATGGACATATCCATCACCTCCCAAAGTTTCCTCCCATTATTATTATTATTATTATTATTATTATTATTTAAGAACATCTAACGTAACATCTCGCCTCTAAGCAGACTTTAAGTGTACAACACAATATTGTTAGCTGTAGGTACTATGATGCTGTATAGTGGATCTCACAACTTACCTTTTATAACTGACATTGTACCCTTTGACCATTAGTTTCTTGGGGTGGAAATAAGAATACATATTCCGTACTTAGATAAAAGGCGGCATATTATATACATTCTTCCACACCTTGCGTTTTTTCACTTAACAGCCTGCCCTGGAGATCCTTCATATGAAAACACAGAAAGCCTTGTCATTTTTTTTTTATAGCTGTGTAATATCCAGTTCTGTGGATGTACCAGTTACTTTGTCACCTACAGACCACCATTTACTATTATGAACAGTACCACCATGAATGCACGTGTTTACATCATCTTATACATATGTAAATTAAAATATATAGGAAATTTTCCAGGATTAAAGTTGCAGAAACACAAGATAAGTACATTTTTAAAATTTTGGTAGATGTTGTCACATTGCACTTTGTAAAGATTACATCTTCCATTTCCATCAGTATGTTTCCCCGTAGCGTTGTAATTATTTTTTATTTTAAAACCTCTGCACGATTGTTAAAAAGCAAATTCCATTCCAGTGATGCTGGCTTTTTAGAGCTTGTATTCTCTGAGCTCAAACCAATTGCTTAACATATTAATTTGAAGTTGGTTTAGTCAACCCTTCATTATTTCTTCACACAGATAGGAGCCAAGGGCATGGATATCCACAATGGCAGATGATTCTGTAGTAATTCAATTCAGCTTTCAACTATATTGTGATGTTTTCCCCATTGAGTTTTCTTTCCTAATGATGTCTGCATTCAGAAACAGTTACTCAGAGTTTTTAGCACAGAGTAACTACTGGGAGAAGAAGGAGGCCAAGAATTGGAAAGAAGTGTTTGCAGGATTCAAAACATTTCCACTTCATCTCTGGGATCATAAATGATATTTGTTTCATTCTTTTTGATATCTATTCTATACATTTTTTAACTGTTACAATGTGTTCAGATTACTTGTATAAAAAATAGATTCATAGTTGCAGTTACAGTGAAAGCCCCAACACAAGTATAATATTTAATTGCTTTTCAGCCTGAGAAATATAAATTCCCTAAGGGAAACAATACAATTTTAAGTAGCACTAATTAATCAGTTAATATAAATTGTAATGAAATAAGTTCTAATATATTTAAAACCACTCCTCACCATGTATCACTTAGAGAGTGGAGAAGCCGTGTGTAAATAATGGAGAGTGTATGGGGTTGTGTTGGCCTCGGTATAATCTGGGTGGGGAGGGAGGCAGTATGCAGAGATGTCTGATCCAGCTTTTCTCTTCCCTTGCAGCATCTTCCTCAAAGAGTTGGAGAAGTATGAGCAGCTGCCTGAGGATGTGGGACACTGCTTTGTTACCTGGGTAACTGACCTGAAATCCCTCTTCTCCCACTGTGCCATGCTTTCCAGGAGTGCAGATGGTATCAGATGGCATCACTGTTCGGTGCCTGAGCTGAGGAATGGTGTCACTGACATTCTAACACAGGACCAGGGATTCTCGGGAGGCAGCAGAAGTAGATCTGAGAGAAGCAGTCCATCCCCAAGGAGCAGAGTCCTCCTTGGGAAAAGTCCTTAGACATTGTGTCCAAACTCCACGTTAAGTTCTCGGAGAACTTTCTAAAATTGAGACATCAGGAGAGTAGAATAATGCCACCACCCTTGATAGAGGTACTACTCCAGTTCTATGCACTGGTTTTGTTCTGGTTGTTTTTACAGGATAAGGATTGGGGAATTAGACCTTTAGGAATCTGCCAAATAATTGGTCACATTTTCTTCCTTAATAGAGAAGAACAGATTCCATAGGTATCCATCCCAGTTCTGACCTACAAAATTCGTGTCTAATCATTTTCTTTCCTGGTGCTGTTGTCATGGGCCAAGTAAATGGGCTGAATGTACCAGGTTCTGATTATATAAATGGAAACCTTAGTCTTTATTAGCATCTCCACGCCATGTTATTTTGAGCTCAGATTTGTGGTAGTACAAACATCTCCAGGGAGGTCCACCTGTGATACTAAATGCATCTAAACGTAGAACTCCTTCTAGGAGTTCTTTTTAATAATTATCATAATTTCCACTCAAAATGGGCTACTTTTCAAAATGTGTTCATGATTCAGAGAGTTTATGCTCTCAACAGCCTATGGACTAGGTAGGGCTATGGTTATGCTGTATATTTTATAGGGGAAAACAATTCAGCTGACCTAGAAGGTTGACTAGTCCACTGACATGTAGTAAATATCACAGCCAGTCCCACAACTTATGACCTAAGTTGTTTGTTTTTTTTACATGAAACCTTAACATTTTCTTCCTGGCATATTCTCATTTCTTAAGGAGTCTTAGATTGCCATCTTATTTGTGTTAATACATTTTTCTACCTCTAAATACATGAGCCCATGCACAGTTCATATTAATGCTGATAAACAATTTATGATACCTTGCATAGCCAATGTAGAGAAAAAACAAGTGAAGGGTTTTTTTTTGTTTCTTTTTTTTTACATCTTGTTTCATACAATTTGTGGATCTGCCTAACAATCAACTGTAAGTATGATTTATCAGCATGTCTTAGGGATGATAAATGCCTCCCACGTAGTATATGAACCCTAAAATTGGTTTCAGAAAACCTTCAATGATTGCATAAACTATGCACATTTTGCCAAGAATTATCCCAAGGTGACTTTCTTAAATCTCATAATCTTCACATAGGAGGGTAGAAGGAGTTGTTTTAGTGTATTGAAAGGCAATGGTTATGACCAGGAAGCCTGAAGTCAGCTGGCCTGGGCTCTGCCACTTTCTAGCCGTGGGAATTTAAGGTTACTTAACCGGCCTATGCCACAGTTTTCACATCTGTAAAATGGGGATGATAATAATAGAGCTCACTACATAGGGTTCTCAGGAGAACCAGGTGAGTTAATATATATGAAAAGCGGTTGGAAAAGTGCTGGCATGGATGAGACCTATGAGAATTAACACATATCTGGGCTGCTTCCTCAGAAGAGGACATCCCAAGTGTTCTGTGGGCACCAACACTGACAGCATTTCACAAATGGGAAAGGTACTTGGTGGCCAGAATATACACACCTTTCCCGGGAGTAAGGACACATAGCACTAACCCAGGGGGTCCCAAGAGAGACAAGAAATGAATTTTCACCAAGCTCAAGGTTCTTGGCTTGAAGTAACAATCTGCTTAGGACTCATCGTTCAGGCCCTTCCCCAGAGGGTCACCTTACTTTTCTTTCCCCGCATCGTTGCTTCTGGGAAGTTGGAGATGACAGCATCATCACTTGGCATGTCCTACAAACTACCCCCACGGAGACCTTTGGAATACAAGCAGATCTACCTCGGAGGGCACACTTCATTTTCATTCTCTGGGTTTTGTTTTTAGTGCAAATGCTGTCATTTCTCAAGAGGGGAAGCACAATTGTAGGTCATCCAAAAAAGGGGTAATGTCTAAATAAATTCCAGCCAGCTTCAAAACACATTATGCAAATTGGTTTTTCTAATTCTTTCTAACGCAGACTGGTATCAATAAGCTCACTTTCAGCAAGCTTTCTCCACCTGCACGTAGGAGAAAAGCATCCCAAAGTTTGGGAGGGGAACATGGGCCAGATAAGCCCAGAACATTTGCCACAGATAATCCTGGGCCGCAGGATATCTGAGAGCTTAACCGCACAGCCCTTGCTGGGCCTTTCATGCCCAGTCAACAGAAGGGAGCAGCGGATGGATGCTTACCTATGATTGCCTTTGTTCTTTTTAGGCAGACAAATTTCAGATGTACGTCACCTACTGTAAAAACAAGCCTGATTCCAATCAGCTGATCCTGGAGCACGCAGGCACCTTCTTTGATGTAAGCCATAGTTTTCCATTCTTGAGCCATGGATGAGCAGCTGGAAATGTTTCTCTACTTTGGGGAAAATGAGTTTTTATCCTTTATTGCTCACTGTTCTTTGGCCACCCAAACGTCTTTCTCATGGATAAAGCACGGAGCCAAACAAAAGCAGTGTTTGTCTTTTGGTTTTCCCCACCCCATCTCAAGTGCTGGGGTCTTAGACAAGGCACATTTGCCTTCCACGCCTCAACACCAAACTGAGCTAGCCATAAATCCCATGTGTAGAGGAGATCAGTGATAACACAGGGGTTAAGATGCTGCATTTCTGCTTCATGCACAGCTCCCTTGAACACAGGGGTTCTCAAAGTGTGGTCCCCAGACCAGCCACATCAACGTCACCTGAGAACTGGGTAGAAATTTGGACCCTCCCCACACCCAGGTCCTATTGAATCAGAATCTCCAGGGCTAAAGCCCAGCAATCTGAGTGTTAAGAAGCCTCCAGTGACTGGTGCCCACTCTGGTCTGAGAAGCACTACTCGACCGCAGTTGTCTCAACCTTGACTATACATTCGAATTCCCTGGGAAGCTTTGAAAAATGCTGACTCCTGGGTACTGCCCCTGTGATTCTGGTATGATTAGCTTGGGTTTGGCCTGGACTTTGAGAGTTTTAAAAGTTTCCAGGTGAGAGTAAGCACAGCCAGGGCTGAGCACTTTGTGCTGTAATGGAAGCCAAGCGAAGTGGGCACTGATGGGCCTTGCCATCTCCAGAGTGAACAGAATCAAGCGGGTCAATGCAGGATACAAGGGAAGAAAAAGGAGAAGAAACGAGGGGGGACAAGGAAGTTCAGGGAGAGAGAGACTGTAGCAGTGATGGTCACTATGCTAGTCCTATCAGAAACGACAACAGCATGAAATTCAGAACTTTTTCATGTTTATCGGTCCGTCTTTCTGCCTACCTGCTTTCATCTCTCCCATAAATATTTGAGTATTTCCTGTAGGGAAGATGGTGTACTGGGCACCTTGGGGAATGCAGACATTTAAATGTTATTCCCATATTCAAGTCTACAAAATAAACCTCTGAGCATCTTTCTAGCCTGGCACTGCCATAGCAGAAATGATTCCACGAGAGTCTTGTTGCTCCATGAAGGAATGACCCTTGAATGGGAGGGAGCCAGACAAGAAAAAACCTACATGACTTTTTAAAATGAAGCGTTAATAGAGAAATGGTCCTGAGTGTCCCAAATTGGAATTTTTTTGAGGTTAGATTTGACAGAAAATTCAAGAAAAGCACTTCTTTAACTTGGTATCAGAATTTATTGGATATCATATTGGATGTTCTATTACCACTGTTACCTTTGTTAATAATGTATTTTGCTTAAGATGTTATTCATCAACAGTAGCCAAAAAGGTCTTTGTGAAGTCTTAAATGCACTGCATCCTGTCTTCCACTTAGCATTTTTCTGAACATATTCGCCTTGTGCTCTGAGCATGCCTCAGACTCTTCCACTTCCTCACCTTTGTTCCCAGTGTTCTCTGTCTTACCCCTCTGTGTGTGTCCTCTGGGTATGTGTACACACACACACACACACACACACACACACACACACACACACAGAGCCAGTCTTCAGAATTCTTTCTATCCTTTAAAGGTCAAATATTTCCTGCATGAATCCTTCCCTCTCTCTAGGCATTGTTATACTTTGTATCTGTCTTATAGTATTTGTAACAATTTGCCTTTTGGCAGGTTAACAATGTACCCTTCTATTTCGCACACCTCCTCCCACCTATGGTCCCCTTGAGGTTGGCTGATGATTTGCCTGGCTCATTTTGTACACATCATAATGTACAGTCCTATATTCATTGTATCCCTGTTTCTAGCCAATTTCTAGACTTTGACTAGTTAGATATCCCCCAAATTTTGCACCCTATCCCACCCCACACACACACTTCCAATGTAGTGACGGATGAGCTGCTGGAAACCAGAGAAAACAGTCCACTAGGTAGGAGTCCCTAGAGCTCAGCATAGAGAGGTGGGAAGGGAGAGCAGTAAACCCTCCTGATTGTTCCCAGAGCTTTCCAGAACGCATAATGTTTGTACCTTTTCCCATTCCATCAGGAAGTGTTCCCTAAGTTCTACGTATAGAAAATATCTGCTCTAGGCCCTCGTTCTATGAAAGAGACAAGCCCTTCATTAGGCTGTCTTTTAGTATCCATTACTGTGAACAGTACACAGAAAGTGAAGCTCCAGAAAGGGGCGCACATTCCCATGATCCAGAATTTTCTAGCTCCGATGCGAGAGCTGTGAGGCATGGTGCTGGTTGCTCTGGTGACTAGTGAGCATGGGTCGGCTGCCCTAGCTGCCGGAGGCAGGGCCTTCCTCGCTGCCCCGCATGCAGCCTCTTCCCATGGCTGGCGGAGAGGGAGGGTCATCAGGTGTGTTACCGCCGGGGCTGTCTTGCCAGAGCCCCCAGGGAAACTCACCATGTTCTTTGCCCAGAGAGTCACGCTGCCCGCCGTATTGCCCGTCATCTGTGGACAAGTCCTGCTGTAACTGCACACCTCTAGCGAAGAGGCAGATGACGGAGAAAGTTGCTACTTTCTGGGATAGTTGGCAGGAATTCGATCATTGTTTTAATTCCTCTTCACCCTCCTCCATGGCCGCATAGCAAGTCCTATCTTGGGTGACTTTATGGGTGTATTCCTCCAGTGCTTTGTCCTCACTGACCCTAGCTCAGGGCAAGCCCGTGTTACACACCTAGAGATAGAGATAGATACAGCTATAGCTATTGATTATACGTGTATTTAAAGTAAACAAGCTCAGGGTTTTCATATATTCACAGATAGGCGCAACCATCTCCACAGTCAATTGTAGGACTTTTTCGTCACCTCAGAAAGCAACCCCACACCCTTTAGCTCTCACCCCCACCTCATCCTCCCATCTATTCCTTAGCCCGAAGCAACCAATGATCTATTTTCTATCTCTATAGATTTACCTATTTCAGATATGTCACAGAAATGGAATCATGTAATATGTGTTCTTTTGTGACTTTTTCACTCAGCATAATGCTCTCAGGCCCCATGGATGTTATAGCATGTATCAGCACTACACTCCTTTTTATGGCCCGATAATATTCCATCATGTAGGTGTACCACATCGTATATTTCCATTCATCAATTGGTGGACATTGGGTTGTATCCACTTTTTCATCATTATTAATAATACTGCTATAAACATTGTATCTAAGTTTTTGTAAGGTCATATGTTTTCATTTCTCTTGGGCATATACCTAGGAGTAGAATTGCTAGATCACATGGCAACTCTGTGTTTGCACCCTTGGGATTTTTCAATAACCTCCTAACGGGTGTCTCTGCCTCTATTTCCCAACCTCCACCCTTGCTATGAGGCTTATATGACTCTCTGAAAGAGTGCTTTCACCATGTTTTTCTTCTATTTAAGATCTACAATACTTTACCATTAAGAAGCTCACCACCAAAATCCTGATTTTTTTCATCTAGCTCAACCCCATCCATGACCTAAATACACTTTGCTTATCTAACTGTATTTTTCATTTTTTCTGGATTCTAGGTGTGCATCCTCTGTACCATTCTGCATGGTCCCCGTTATCATCTAAATCCACAAAGATTATTTCCTGTGGACTTTTTAAATATGTTTTCCATTTATAGAATGCCATTCAACCAGCTTTGATCTTCTCCACTTCCCCTCCTTCCCCACCTATCTTCTAAACCTCAGTGGAAGATTTTATCTCTCCTAAACCCTCCGCCACTCCTGGCCCAGCCATTTCTCTCTGTTCTCGCCGGGAATACCTTCCATCTCCTTTGTTGCTACTTTATGTGTGTGAGTGTTCTCAGCGGCCTGGGGTGGAAGGTTCTTGAGGCAGGGAACCACATGGACCCTTCACGACCCTTTCACAGCACCTACACCTTGGGGAGTGGAAGATCATTTTGGAGGTAGGATAGAGAATGGACTACAAAGAGGCCAGAGGCACAAACAGCAGCTGGAGGTCACGGCTGTAGTCTGAGTGTGAACAGACCTGTGGCCAGGGATAACACAAGTTAAACAACTAACAGTGACCCCATGGTTGCCAGCTCAAGAGACCTGAAGAACGAGGGACGTGCCATGGATCACCAGGAATAAGTTGTAGCGAATGCAGAGGTGATTCCATGTTGGGGTGGGTTTAAGTTGGAGAGAAGGGGGTGGAAAGGAGATACCCCTTGTGCTGTTGTAAGGGGATAAAGACTCAGGAGCCATCAGCGTAGACCTCCCAGCCCTGCTCTCTGCCTCCCCTTGTTCTCATCGTCCTGCTATCCCCCTGTGATTGCTTCTGCTCTGGGTTTATTCGCTCTTACTTGTGCTCCACCACCTCTCCTTTACCCTTCTGTCTGTTACTTAACTCCTCACTTCCTTTTCCCACTTTTATCCTTCCCCGGTTCTTCTCCATTTCCATTTCTGTCACACAAATCTACTTTCTCTCCCCTTTTGCCATCTCTTCTTTTCTCTATTTATACATCCATCTTGGTCTCTCTTGTTTCCCTCTCCAGCAAAGAACAGTTCCTCATAACTGTCTACCCTTTTTCTTCTTCTTTCTTCTCACCTTGCCTACTTCCTCCCCAAACACACGCACGCGCACGCACGCACGCACGCACACGCACGCACGCACGCACGCACGCCCGTGCCCCTCCGTGCGTAATGGCGCCTGTTGTCACCCCTGCAGGAGATACAGCAGCGGCACGGTCTGGCCAACTCCATCTCTTCCTACCTAATCAAACCCGTCCAGAGGATCACCAAGTACCAACTGCTCCTGAAGGTACCTCCCCTCCCCACGGTGTCACCCCCTCCCACACTACCGACCGGGTCCAGGGAGTCCCAGCTTTGCCCAAGGAGGGGACAGCTTCTACCTCGAGACCTCGCCTCCACCTGCAGCAAAGCTTCAGAGACGAACCCACACTGGCTTTGCGGGCTCCCAGACTGCATGACCTATCCGTGGAATTCGGGGTGCTTATTTGTTGTGGGGACAGAGGAGAATGAGAGCAGGAACTAGTTGTGACTGTCTCCACACCTGCCCACCGCTGCACAACTTGGAGCAGTTGCCACCCCAGGCCCTGGCTGACACGCGGGGCCTCACTTGCCCTTCCCCCCGCCCCCCCGGGGCAGGTTCCTCCCGGTGGCCCCTGCTTCAGATAGGGTCAGGGGTCAAGGTATTCAGGGCAAGGCCAGTCTACATAGGCAACAGAGGCCCAGGGTGGCACCTACCATTGCCTTAATCTCTGTTTGTCAAGACTATGAAGTTTCTGAGAGTGCAGATTAAAACAAAATGGCACTCTTGTGTCTGGAGGATCCCATCCATATGTTAGGTAGGGGTTCTTTTGGAGCCAAGCAAAAGATTTGGATTTTCTCCAAAATATTTTCTTTAAATTTCAAATAATCAAACTATATGAAATACTAAGTAACTTGGGCTGATTCTTCTTAAGAAAGGAGACACTGACCATCTGAAAATATGACATTTCCCCCACAGAAAGCCTGGAAAACAGATCCTATAAGCAGTTATGGAATCCCTATGCATATCAGTTCTCAAGGTATAAGGGTGAAGTTTTCCCTAAGTTTGAATACTTTGCTTGGTGGCTCCTCAAATGCAAAGGACATAGGGATAGTGGGAGGCGTGTTCTAAGTAGTATATTTCCAGAGAAAATCTGCTGAAATTCAACTCATGTGTAGAGATGCTTGCAGAATCTCACATATTCTAACTTCGCTAAACCTGAAAACCAGTCTAGTTTCAAACCTAGGTTTCTACTCACACTGGAGTGCCCCCCCCCCATCAAGCCCCTGGGGTCTCCCTGCATAGCAGCATGGTTCCATGATGAGAAGAGCGGGGCACCAGCCAGCCGGTGCCCTGGACCTCTTCCCCATTCTGGGTCAGAGCAAGGACGAGTTCACCCCATCCTCTGGCTCCACCTTCAAACATCTTCTTTCCTTGTCTCCAAGAAGAGACTTTTTGGGCTTCTGCTTCCAGGCACTCAAGTCATCCAGCCCTGGAAGGATGCCTTAGAGAATTACCACACGGCATCATGCCCTAGGCCTTTACTGAGGCCTTGTGTGAGAAGTAACAATGTGCAGAGCATCTTGGCTATTTTAGCAGAATTGCTTTTGAAGATGTCCTCTTTGTTTTTTGAAGTTCCTTGTATAAAGACTCACAGAAACTCTCATAAGATCTCAGAGTGGGGTATGGGTGTTCTCTCCGAAATCATTGGTGTGCCCTCTACCTGTAAATCACAAGAGCTCTAGCTCCTTCTTTGCCTTTGACTATCAGATAATTAGCATTGAGTCCTGTTACGACTACTACTGTATTGTTACTAGTTTCTCCTTGGCCCATTTTTCTGTGTATAATTATCCCCTCCTTCCCTAGCCCATTTAATGCTTGACCCATTACATGATTTTTCTTATACCAGAAGATTTTTTTTTTTTTAAGATTTTATTTATTTATTTATTTGAGAGAGAGAGCGAGAAACAGCATGAGAGGGGATAGGGTCAGAGGGAGAAGCAGGCTCCCCGCTGAGCCGGGAGCCCGATGCGGGACTCGATCCCAGGACTCCGGGATCATGACCTGAGCCGAAGGCAGTTGCTTAACCAACTGAGCCACCCAGGCGCCCTACCAGAAGATATTTTAAAATTCATTTTTGTGGTCATTACATTTAAGTTTCCCAGTGCCTTTTCAGGAATTAATGGGGTTGTAAATTAAAAAGCAAAACAAAATAGAAACTCGCCCATCCACACTGCCAGTACCTTAACCCAAGTAAGATCCAATTCCACTATAGCTTTTCACCTCTCCCTTTGAATCCCAGGGGGCTGAGGTTCCCAGGATAATTTTGTGACACGGATAGGGGAAGGACATGGAGGATGGAGAGGCTGCCCTGTGTTTTGGTTTAGGTGATGGAGGGGTGGGCGCTAGGCCTTCATTCTGTAATTGGGTGTCTTAGGAAGAGACGACTGTGCAGTTAACTGAGAAGGAAAAAAATGAAGTAGTGGGAATTGGATTGTGGCAAAGTTGTAAAATTTTTATTGGGGAAAAAAGACTTACTAAGGTGATTTGGAACTCATAAGGGCACTGGTAGCAGAGTACCTGCTGAGTAAAAGAAAAATAGTTTGCTGAGCTTTTACTATAAATAAATGATGTGGGATTTATTTTCTCATTAAAGACAGTTTTATTCCAAATATATTGATATTTAATTATTAGTATCCTCTGGGGTTCCTCACTTTGGGTGTTGCATGAAAATAAAAACTATATATGTCAGTTGGTGTTCAATATTCTCCATGTAAATCTGCTACAGCTGTCCTTTTGGAGTCTAAATTAAATGTGGAGCCTTCTCCTTAATATCAACTATAACAAGGGCCCAAAGAGAACTTACTGGCTTTGCTGGCTGATTGGTGGACTTGCCACACTGCTTTGGGGGGTCGAACCAATTGGTATTTTCTGTTGCACACTGAATCATATTTCATATTTGTCTCTTATGCTTCTGCCTAGCGATTCCTTTGAGGATATATGAGAACTAGGTCGGGAGGGTTAAAATTAGGAAAGGGATGGGAAGAATCAGAGAACTTCAGGTTGGTAGAAATAAATGCAACTTTCTGAACAATGACGCCGTTACACTGGCTGGAGCCAAGGACAGAGCTGAGAACTGATCACTTCTGCCTCCCAAACATGCTCAAGGTAGTTCACCTCTCCTTTGGACACTCAAAGCTCCCTTCTTCATATGGGAATGTATCTGAGATGACACAAAGGATTGGATGTTCATGTCAGATACTCACTAATCAGATATCTTACCAAGTATAAAGCTTTACTATTAATGTCAAGGATACAAATAATCCCAAGGCAGAGATAAAGCACAGAGAAGTCCAGGACTACCAACAGCTCCAAGTCCTTTCTTGGAGCCTCAGGATGTGCTGTGGCCCAGACTAACATACAGACCTTCTACATGGCATATGTTGTATCAGATCATTTACCCTAAAGAGAACCATTTTGGTATGAAATATACTAACTTTTTACTCAGATAGTGGCATAGCATCTGTGATATTTTACAGGGAACCATACCCCTAAAGCCATAGATTCAGGTTTTTGTTACCACAAGAAGTCTTAGGCCAGATATATCCTACTAGAAGCATTCCATAGATGAAGACTCTCCTGCTAGCTAGTACCATTAGTTTATTTGCCAGGAGGTCTGACATTAACATGTTTACAAGATTTGATCTGGTCAACTTCTTTCTTTCCTGGAAGTGCATCTTACCCATCACCCATCCCCTGCCTCCCCCTACCCCCTAGAAGGAGAGAGTATGGACTGCAGATCTGTTGCTTAACTGTTTCCTTCTCAGTATCAAAATGAGCAAAATTTACAATAACCTTCATAGGAAAAATGAAAGCCAACATTCCTCTGGCTTGGGGAAAATCATTTCAAATGGTCCTTATAATTTTTAAGATAGTTGAAAATTATCTTTTCTCCATCAAGCAGATACTGTATGTCTTTTATGGAGATAATAATGACCTAGTCTTCAACGAGGAAATAAGAGAAGGCATGCTCTGGGAAGTCTTAGTGTGGTGGAGGTCATGGGGGACATGGGTGGCATGGCAGATGGAGTACTGGACTTGGAGTCTAGATTTAAGATTCAAAAAGGACTAGTCCAGAATCCCATCTACTGGTCCCAGGCTAGGAACTCCTGATTTATACGATCTAAAAATATTTTATAACTCTGAGATGCTGTAAACCTATAATGTCTATAACCCCAGGTTGCTCCCAGTATGGTGGAAGGCAGGATTTAGGCAGCAGAGGTATGTAAATAAACATGGTGCCAGCAATAGGCGTGCAGGGATATATGAGTGCTACGCATTCTTTGCACACCTTCTCTTTGTGATTCCACAGTACTGACCTTCTGTTTGTGTGCTTTGCCAGGGGTACTTCCTTCTCCAGGAGAGTAATCAAGTGACAGAGAATGCCCTAGGTTACTGACTTACAGTGCCAGGCATTTGAGAGTTGGGTTGAATTGAGTTAGCTTAGGTTAGATTGAGCTGAGGAAGCTCAGTCTGGGAAAAAATTGTGGTTGAATTCTTTGGAGATAACATCCTACCCCACTTTCCTTATAGCTTAGAGGGAACCATTATAGAGAATGAAGCTGGTCTGTAATCACCTTGATGGGAAGCTGGGACAAATGGTTCTAATTGTGTCTGGACTTTTTCCCCCCAGGAACTTTTAACTTGCTGTGAAGAAGGGAAGGGGGAGCTCAAGGATGGCCTGGAGGTGATGCTCAGTGTCCCAAAGAAAGCCAATGATGCCATGCATGTCAGCATGCTGGAAGGTAGCTGTCTGTCCTCCCAGCCTCCCCGGGGGAGCCTCCTCCTTTTCTAAGACGAGGGAGCTTGTATCGTGGTCTAGAACTTGTATGAAGTCAGGCAAGGGGCAAGGCTGGAAGAGAGGAGAAGTGGCAAGTTGAGGATATAGGTCCTTAGGACATTGGTCCTTAGGAGGTATGAGAGGAGCTCCACAGGGGCCAGCTCAACCAATACCTGCCTCCAGGTAGGACCAGGTAGGACCAGGTCCAAGTTGGACTTTGCCCAAGCACATGTAGTCCACTGGAACCATGTTATTGGGGCCCAGAGACCCGGTAGAGTGAGACTCCAATAAAGTGCTCTTACCACTGCAGAACAGATGTGCAGTTCAGCCATGCCGGGGCAGGACTGTTAGAGGAGCTCAGACGCAGCATCCCAGTCTGGGCTGACAAACAGGTGTTGTGGGACAGAAATGTACTCTGTTGCAACTGTGCAAACCTGTGGGCTGTGTTTTCTCCTCCGGGCTCCATCCCCCGTCATCACCTCCCCTCCCCCGCTCCCCACCCTCCGTCTAGAAGACTTGGTCTGGTCTCACCACTTCCTGGGTCACCCTGAGCAGAGGAAGCCATAGTTCTCCATGCAATGGAGCCCTGGTGACCTTCTCCAGACTGAGCGCTGGCCGTCTGAACCTATTCCTCTTGCCACGGTTTCTCCACCCTTTTCTGTTTGCACCTGATCCTCATCCCCAGCCCTGGGTATTCTCCCCTGCAAGCAAACCTTCTCCTCCAGCTTGTCCCTGCCCTGTATTCTGAAGCCAGTTACTCCGAGTACAGTCTGCGGACCAGCAACAGCAACACCTGAGAGCTTGTCCCGAGAGCAGACTCCTGGGCTCCACCCCACAGCTACCGAATCCCAGTCTCTTGAGGGGCAGGGGTCGGTAGGAATCTGTGTGATTCTTACACATACTAAGTTTCAGAACCTCTGTTAAAATTTAAAGTGGAATAAATGTAACTGTTGAAGGTGTGTGCACCACACTGTACAGGAGCCGTCAAAGGGAAGAGTCCTAGGAATGGAATCTAAGAAATAAAGCAAGGACAAATAAAGTGGAGTCAAGGGCACTCCTCCATCCAGCAGTGCTTGTCCTCAGCCCCACTCAGCGCTCTGAGTTGGTGGGGAACTGTAGGAAGAAGGTGACATAGGGTTTGCCCTCGCAGGAGGTCCCAGGCCCTGGGGAGATGCCACTAATCCTGGTTATGCGTAGGAGACCTGGTGTGGGAAGGGGGATCTGCTTACTGTTCCCTAGAACTGTCTCCTCAAGTATTGAGGAGTCTCGGGAATCAGCCCAGAGAGCCAACGTTGTGGGAATGGGGGGCTCATGGTCAGGGAAGCCTTTCCAAGCGGGGAGTGGAATGTGGCACCCACGTGGCACCAGAGAAACTCCATGGGGTGGGAACGGGTGTCTTTCAGGGTTTGACGAGAACCTGGATGTGCAGGGAGAGCTGATTCTCCAGGATGCCTTCCAAGTGTGGGACCCAAAGTCGCTGATCCGGAAGGGGCGGGAGCGGCACCTGTTCCTCTTTGAAATCTCCTTGGTTTTTAGCAAGGAGATCAAAGACTCTTCAGGACACACGAAATATGTTTACAAGAACAAGCTACTGGTAGGTGGGGCAGGTGGGGTAAGACAAGTCCCCCTGTTGTCATAGAGCCCTCGGGCAGAAAGGGCTCTTGAACACTCAGCTCATCTCTCCCCTGGCACCACACCAAAACCGTCCTGGACAAATGAAAATGCCTCCTATTTGGAAAGCTGCCCCCCCTCGACTCCCACTTCTGCATCTTAGAGTTCACCGGTCTTCTTGCTGTCTGCTTTTAGTGCCTCCCTCTTCACCCTCCCTCCCTGCCACCTGCTAATCTGGCAGGCACCTGCAGGTCCTTTCATCCGGGTAGCTGAACAAGCATCCAGTCTATTGAAGTTTGATTGACAGAAGCCCCTCCCTCGGTCCTCTCCTCTTTGTTGCCTTTCCCTTTCCCACCCCAGCCCTAAGTTCCCCACTGCCCTCCCCTTCCCCGCCTCTCACAGGCATTTCCTGTCTACAGACCTCAGAGCTGGGTGTGACCGAGCACGTAGAAGGTGATCCCTGCAAATTCGCCTTGTGGTCTGGGCGCACCCCCTCCTCAGACAATAAAACAGTGCTGAAAGTAAGTACTGCTCTCCGCTGGGCACTTGCCCAGGGTTGCGGGTAGCAGGAGGAGGGCAGAGGGCTGCAGCATGTTCTTCCTGAAAGCTGGGGCCTGGAGACTCCATGGGGAGGGCAGTATCCCATGGGTATTAAAAAGCAAGTTCTTTCATGGAAGTAGACTTGAAATCTCAAAGACCAGGGGCGCCTGGGTGGCTCAGTCGGTTAAGCGTCTGCCTTCTGCTCAGGTCACGATCCCAGCGTCCTGGGATCGAGTCCCACATCCGGCTCCCTGCTCAGTGGGGAGCCCCCTTTTCCCTCTTCCTCTGCTTGCTTCTCCCTCTGCTTGTGCTCTCTCTGACAAATAAATAAATTAAATGTTAAAAAAAAAAAAAGAAATCTCAAAGACCAGTGGTCTCCTAAGTCCCTCCCCTCATGTGTACCTAGAGGGAGGGAGGCAGGGAGTAGCCTGCTGGGCTGTCTCAGCAGGGCCCACTTAAATATGTTCTGTCCATATGTCCTCTTCAAGGGCAAGGACAACTGACCTTTTGGCAAAAGCTACCTTGATTTGCTCCACATTCATTCAATACTTTTTCTTGAGCACCTTCTGCACAGAAGGTATTCTGCTCAGTGCTGCTTCTAGCTATGCATGAGAGATGGACCTCATCCTCCAGAAACTTACATTCTAGAGCTCTAGTAAATCACACTAACGTGGTGACTATGTTGATTGAACGGAGTGCTAAGAAAGGGCCTTTCACTAGATGACAGCCTTAAGGAGTCATTCCAGCTCTCCAGAGCACATGCAGCCTGGGGTTTGGGGCTTGTGGTAACATGCATCTAACCGGGAAGGGGTCCTGCAGATGGGGCTCCCACCAATCATTTGCTTATTGGGGTGGCTGCCACCAAGGAAGAGATGGTCCGACCCTGACAAATGCTTCACACTTGTTCCCTCTGAATTGCCAGCCTAGCTTTACCTGCCATGAGACAGAATTACCTGAAAACAATTCCACAAAGACAAACGGGATGTTCATGAAGTGGCAGAAGTGCCTTCAATGAACGTGTTTACAAGGCTAAAAACCCAGCCCTGACTTTGAGGCAGCACAAACCTATGTATGTAGCCATACCAGGAGTTGAACGTGCTGACATGGATCTGTACCACTTGGTAAATAGCCACTGCCTTCAGATATCCCTTGCTACCCCTCCCAGTACTCCCCAGACCTCCCCAGCATCTAGCAATTGATGTGTTCATCCCTGACCCAGCAGGGGACCTCGACATATGCTCCAGCCCCAAGGCAGATGGCAATATTTTTTTAAAGATATTTATTTACTTACTTACTTACTTACTTATTTACTTATTTATTTGAGAGAGAGAGAGCATAAGCAGCGGGGAGGGGCAGAAGGAGAGAGAGAAGCAGACTCCCGCTGAGCAGGGATCCTGACACGGGGCTTGATCCCAGGACCCCGGAATCATGACCCGAGCCAAAGGCAGACAGACACTCAACCAACTAAGCCACCCAGGTGCCCCAGGGCAGATGTCAGTATTGGTCAGTGCCACACAGAGTATTAAATACTTTGAAAATCACTTCTGTACAAGTCTACATTGAGTATTGAGGTCTTAGCCCCATTCTAGGAGTTGAAGGAGTGTGTCCCTGGGATCGAAGAGTCATGCGTGTAAAATGAGAAATGAGCTCCTCAAACATTTGGTGTCCTTGAAAATAATGGGTTAAGCCTGCAGGAGGAGGATTGAGAACTGTTTTGGCAGGGCAAAGGGAGATGGGGTGTTTACTCTTTCTTTCTGTGGCACCCCAGGCCTCCAACATAGAAACCAAGCAAGAGTGGATCAAGAACATTCGAGAGGTGATTCAAGAAAGGATCATTCACCTGAAAGGAGCTTTAAAGGAGCCAATTCAGCTCCCCAAAACACCAGCCAAACAGAGGAACAATAGTAAGAGGTAACCAGCATCTCTCCCCCCCAAGCACTGCCTCATGTGCTCCAGGAGCGGGAGTGGGGTCGCCCTCTGCTCCCACAGGAGCGGTGCACTCGGCAGTTGGCACCCCTCTCTATGAAGCCCTGTCTAAGATGAGGAATCTCCTCTCTGAGCATCTCACCATTCCTGCTAGTTACATTCAGCAGGGCTCCATCGAGCTCCTCTTATTTCACAGACGCTGCTAGGTGCTCTGAGAAGGGGAAGTGCACGATGAGCCCCTGCCCTCTAGAACCATCTAACAGTTGTATCTCACACTTGGAACAGTTAGACTAGAAGAACCAGTGCCACCCATGGGGACAGTAAATGCTGTAAAAATTCATTGAGAGGGGACTTTAGATGAGCACTAGAGAGGAATGTCCAGGGAAGGCTTTGAGAGGGAGGTAGGCCATGAGTGGACTGATGAGACAGTAAAGGAGTTTTGTATATGGTAATGGCAGGGGGATGGGGTGGTGGGGTTATCACTGCAGCTCTTCTGTAACCCCCGAGTCCTCACCTTCAGTTATCTGAGATAAGCAAGGTGATTGGGCAGAAGGGGACTGATTTTTTGTATCTTCACCTCTCTGGGCCCTTCCGAATCCCAGTTGCCCTACACCGATGGAAGGCTTCCTAACTGTTTCTCAAATCTCCATGTGACAGTCACCTACAATGACTCTCTTAGAGGGCACTTCAAATGAAAGCATATAAAAAACATCATGTTAACCTTGGGAAAAAAACAAAGTTCTGGGGGTGATGGTCGCTGGTGGTAATAGGCTCGCCTTTCCTCCACTATTCATGAATGGACTAAATCCCAAAGATCTAGTTGACCTTCTGGTGCCAACCAGGATACATGGACCTGAGGACCTGCAGAGTAGCAGCATTAGTACAAAGGGAGGTGATAGCCAGAAGAAGAGTGTGACTAAGGTAGGGAGAGATACCTCCACAGGCCAGAAGCCCCAAGACCTGCGTGGCCAGGATAAGGTCACCTCTCAGTGCTGGAAGGACAAATTAGAGCTGTATTGGAGGAGGGGTTATTTTGATTTCAGTTACCCATGTCCAGAGTCCAGGGAAGGGGCAGGCTTAGTTTAGCACCAGGGACCCACCCTGCTGCAGGAAGCCCCTACTCTAATAAAGGAGATAGAGTGGAAATGTTCTAAGAACTCAATGTCCAACAGCATGCAGGAAAGAATGGATATTCAGGTGAGGTTGGCTCAAGTGTCTCTGTGATAGAGCCCCTTTTTCCCTCAGTAGTAGAGTCTGGACATCTATAGAACATGAGATGGACCTTTCTTGGACATGCCTCCCACCGTTTTTCTGTCATTGTCCTGAAATAAGAGAGTGAAAACCCTGGGCAGAGTCTGCAGAGAATAGTAAGGCTGTCTGTCATTTCATTAGCTCGGCTCCCAGGAGGCGGGGACAGAGTTTACAGAGGAGTGAATTGGCTTGGAGAGCACCCCCGCTCCTGGATGGGCTCCCCACATTCCCCAGACCTGGCTTTATCTGCAGTGGGCCAGAAGGGCCCGCAATGGGCCAGAAGGGTGGGAAGCACAAAGTACAGCCAACCCTCAACTGTAGGCAAATGGTGGGGAGCAGCGGCCCAGATATCTAAAACAGCAGATGATCTAAGAGTCCTTTATTCTTGGTTTTGAAATGCATCACATAATTTCGTTTTACAGCAGATCTTCCTGCCTACGAATGTGTGGCTTATATTATTAAAATAAGTTGGCATTTCCCACCCCCGCAAGTGGTGGTAAGAAGGCAGTTGACCTAGAAGCATTCTAGGTAGGAGAAGACCCTCTGTAAGACTAGGAGATACTGTGTATATACCTGTGTATCACATGCATGCCCACCTGCACACACATGTCCACGTACACCAGACTGTAATTGTTGAGACTCTGTGAGGTGACTTTGTACATGGGGCATTTTGCCCACGTGGTGTCATCCTCGGGCAGCAAGTTCCCAATGCCATTACCTCTCCAGAAACAGCATCAGGGTGAGACTTTCATAAGCCTCCATGGGAAGAGCTGACACTCTTGGTGCTCATTTATCCAAGTCCTGGCCCACATCTCCTTCAGTTTTTCCTGACATGGACCATTCAGCCTTCACCAGTTCCCAGGCACCTAATCTCCCTTGGCCCTGGCTATGGGTTCAGTGCAGGATTGAGACCTAATTCTCACACTAGAGAATTGAAGGGACATGTGAGTGGGACAGCTATATGGTCCAGCGACCCAGGAAGGGCTCCAGATGTCAGGAGCGCACTCAGGAGATTACTTCACCAGATGCTCAGGAGCACAGATGACTCAGAAAGCTGCTGTGCAATCTGGGGTCTTTGAGATGGGGCCTTGGCCTTCTGTGTTGATATGAAGTCATCATAAACAGGCACGAGATCCACAAGACCCACCAAAATGAAGGAAATGCTCTCTTCCTCCATACCCAGACGTTGAGCATCCAACATCAGCAACTTCCCAAAGATAATCTCACCTGGAGGAAATATCTCACGTTATTTTCTTGAACAGAAGAAATACAAGTCAAAAAAAAAATATTCTTCTCAGTCCTGTTTTCTTTATAGGCCAGCTATAAACTAACCCCCATCCTCCCTCAGCATGCAGAAAAACTATTCGAATACCTTGAACTCTGGGATTGTTGGGGATCACCCAGTCAGCTGGGTAGACGCCTAGGTTCTAAGTAGGGTGGACCTCTTCTAACTGCCTATTGTAGACCCATTCCCAGTAAATAAATAAATAAATCATCACCTCCTCTGCACCGTGGGCCAGAGGAGTTATGGAGGGGCCATTTCATGCTCAGTTATCAGCATAGGGATTGTGTGCTTTTTAAGTACAAGAGGTGACATCTTTGAAAATCACATAGGGCTGCTCTCTTTAGTGGGATAATTTTAGACAAATCCCTGCTAGAAAGTACTGAGGCTCTGCTCTGCCAGACCAGCTGGAAATCCTTGTGTGCTCTAAACCCACAGTGGTTCCCCCCACCCCCACCCCTGTTTTTTTTTTTCTCTTCTGCCTGCAGGGATGGAGTGGAGGATGTTGACAGCCAGGGGGATGGGAGCAGCCAGCCAGACACCATCTCCATCGCCTCCAGGACCTCTCAGAATACAGTGGACAGTGACAAGGTAGGACAGTGTCCCAACCTTCCTTCCCCTAAGACTTCTTGTTGGCTTCACCACCCCTGGAGAATTAGCCCCAGAGGAATTTCTCCCACTATGGAACCCAACCTCAGGAGTCAGTTGTCTCTTTGTGCCAGCCAAAGTGGAAAGAGCAGGGCTGGAGGAGGTGTGTCACAGTGCGGAGATGTTGTCTGGGTGGATAGAAGACCAGGTGACCAGCCAGACCTCTCCTGTCGTGGGAGTTTAGCAGAAGTGATGAGGGTGTGGCAAGGGTGAAGGATGAGAGGGTCTGGGTCTCCTGTCCTCCGGAGATACCCCGCCTGGGCTGCTTGGGTGGCTCTGCCTCCTGGGAAGCTGGACCTCAGGGGCTGAGGCTGGGATGGTTTCCTGAGACCTTAGTGGCTGTGACTGGCTCATATTTATAATGATTGAATAGGCTCATCTAAAGTTAGACCAAGACCAATGATTTGGCAAATGGCCACAGAGATGCTGGTTGGTAGGGGCCTCTTCTCTGAAGGGGCTCCAGTGGAAAGGATGCCTTCCTCTGGCCAGAGTATCGGGGTTCAGTTCCTGAGGGGCAGAGGACCAAGAAGTGGTGTGGGAAGCAGCTTGGAGGGATGTAGTAGTCTTTTCGAGAAAGCCTGGTCACTTGGTCTATTATATTTTGGAGCAAGTAAGCAGAAGGTAGGAGTTCTGAAGGAGAGTACAAGAAAGGAGTAGCGAAGACCCAGTGTATTTGTTCAAGCCAGGGGAAGAATTCAGCTGTCTAAATTTGGCAGGAATGGGAAGATTTTTGTCTCCAGCTCTACTCTCATTTGCTTACCTCAGGGTCAACGAGTATGAGATGATCTTTTGCTGCATGTTAGTGATTTTATGAATGAAGGGATGGAATTCCAAAGATGATTTGGCCCTAGTCTATCAAGACCTAGTTGGTGTTGGTCTAGTCCTTCAGCCTTAGGCAACAGACTGTGTCCTTGCTTCATTTTTGTTTTCTATGTTATGGGGTTTTTTTGAAGATGATCTGAATTCATTAGGATTTTTCCTAATTTTTTTTTTCTTACTGGGATAAAAAAAAAAAAAAGACTGTGCCCCAGACCTTCCAAGATCACGGTGCTAAGTCACGCTCTAGACTAGTATTCAAGAACACTCAAGGTAATTCTGTCTGACATCCTGCCTTCAAGTTTCTAAGCCATTTTTGACTATCAGAGTGGATGGAAAATTGTTTTTTTCCACTTGTAAAAACATACAAAGAAAACTATTCCTGTACTTTCCTTTCTCCTCTGATCTGTTGTTTAGAAATGTAACCTAGAATATCCTATGAATGAGTGTTTCTTTTTAAACAGTCAGTGGGTGGGAAGCACAATGCAACATTTCCCACGTTCAGAGAGAGGCTCTTAGTTTCACGGTCCAGGGGACCCATCCCTTCCAGCTGCTACTGCATCTTCCCACAGCCCTGACTTAACACAGCCCCCGGTGCCAGAGCCATTTGTCTTGTCTTCGGCTCCAGCCGTTCCTTGTCTTCTGGCAAGGTAAGTGAGGCCAAATTAGAACACTTCCGATGGCAGGCATGTCACAATTCATGAAGAATCCTGGTGACTTACATATTATTCCATAAATAAGGAAACTGAGGCCTAGAAAGATTGAGTAACTCACCCAGGAAAATTCTAGTAGTTCGTGGAAAAGCAGGAACTAGCACCCAGATCATTCTGCTTCACTGTCATGTTTTTTCTCTCACTCCAAAGGTCAAGGCGTTGTACTCCCAATGCTAGGATGAACTCAGCTGGTCAGTCTTTCTGCACATTCCACAAAAACATTAATCACATATTCTTGAAAAAGCACCCACCACGTGCCAAGCTCTGTGCTGGATACTGTAGAGAGATGTGGGTTATTTGTTGAATGTGAATCCTTATTTGTGTAATTCTCGTTCGATGTGTGTCTCTCTAGCCAGGCTGTTAAGCCTTGATGAGGGCAAGGTTGTCTGTCTGCTTCACTGCTGTCCCTGGCCCGCAGCACACACAGATGCTCAGGAAAGGCTTGTGGGATCAATGAACAGAGGGAACACAGTCCCTGATCTCAGGAAATTCCAGTATCAGGAGGCAGCTAAAACAGCTGGTTGGAAAGCAGCCAGATACACAAACATTGTATTTTTAAATATGCTCAAGAAGCCTCGAAGTTTCCTTACCTCCAAGCAGAAAGCAATAGTCAGCTGGAGAACCTGGCTTGTTTGGGAACACGAACCCCCAACTCCCTTCTCAGGCCCTGGGAAACATGGGTAGTGGGTCTGGGGATGATGGGAGATTCTGTGTTCTATACAGGAACCCTGAAGAATCACCTAGAAGTAGTCACACTTTCAGAATAAAACAGAGGGCCTATCTGTGACCACGTACTATAATTTAGAATGTTCTTACTCTTCTGACACAGAACAGTAATAACAGGACAGCCATGTGCCCTCCTTCACCTACACTCCCCTTCCTCAGGCAAACCAGTAAGTGGTATCTTTGAGTTCAGAGATGTATCAACAGTGTTAAATTTTCCCCTAACTGTACCAGAAAACCAGGAGACTGGTCTCTGTTGCTTTCCAAGTGGTCAGGTGAACAGACTCTGAAGAAGAGCAAGATAACAAAAATGGACTGATTCAGGGAAACCGAACCACATTCAAGAGAAGGGCAAAGAGGGGCAGCTGTGGGGAGGGAATAGGGCAGAGTCCCTCCGCAGGGATCAGGGTCATCTTCACAATGGGTTCTAGAAAAGACCCCAGTCTTCGTCTTCTAATCCAGAAGAAGAGAACAGTGGCAGGGCTATGCTGGGTAGATGAGGAAAATGTAAGCATTAAAGAATCACAGCTTCGGGGCCCTCGGGTACCTCTCCAATCACCTTGTGTGTATTTTGTGTGCTGTGGTGGGGTGGAAGGAGTTTGGGCACACTCAGGTTCAAATCCCAGCTCTGGTGGTTACCCTCTGTGTCCTGTTGTGTGAGTTACTGCGCCTTAATTTCCCTATCTGTAAGACAAGCACATTTACTTGCCACCTGTTAGACATTCAGTAAGGGTTAATTTCCCACGACTATTGGAGGGAAAACGAAAGTTTAGACGCTCTGAATAAGAGTACACAATTATTTCACAACCTGTGAGGATCTACTTCTTGAGTAGAGTTCTGCCGTCTTCCTTCAGTGGCTAACTGACAGCAGATTCTTGTCCATACTACACCTAAAGGCAGGTAGCTTCAACTTACCTGTCTATAAACAGAGCAACTCTACTCCTCTTTCCATTTGCTAGCCCTTAGGATCTAAGGCTTAGATATTTATTGTTAGCATTGGCTCATGGGTTATTTTACTAGTTAATGGATTATAATCCATTACTGTCAGGTATTCATTTTAATCCTCAAGTTGTACCATCTTGGGCTAGTGGCAACTCCTGGGCTTGAGATATTTGAAGATGGTTGTCTTGTCTTCTCTCCTAATCTTCTGTCTAGAAGTCCTCAGTTTCTCCAGCTGTTCCTTATATTAATGTATTTTCATGCCCTACCGTATCCTGGCTGCCTTCCTCTGGATTTCCTTCAGTGTGGAATGATCGAAATAAAGTGGGGCCTCCAGAATGGTACCTGATCCTACAGATGTGATTAACTAATACACATTCAGCTTCTTGTTCCAGGGCTACTCTGCCTAGTTTCCTCCCTGGTACATGTGTCTAGTAGTGGTATTCAGTGTTGGCTCATAAGCTCTCCATGCCTGCTTTCACTGGCTGCCCTGGTTGCACAGCTCGTTTAATAACCTGAGTGTTGGCGTACTTTGTATCTATTAGATTTTCTCCTGTTTAGTTCCATCCCAGCATTCTAGCATATTTTGAATATAAATTATTTTTTTGTCCAGTATGTCAGCTGCATCTCCCAGCATTATCAGATAAACATACCTTCTATGGCTTCATCCAAATTCTTGCTAAAAGGACAGGATTGAGGGCAGAAGACCAATGCCCGGCCCCTTTTCTCTACAGCAGAGGATCTGGGGTTGCTTCCTTGCATTGTAAATCCTCCTATGATGAGGAATCAGTCTAATATTGCTAGTTCTTCACTAAATGCTGACAAAACCAGCAAGGGTGCTTCAGGAAATAGCATTAATCACTTTCTCCCAAATTGCTTTGGTTTAACCCTCAATGGTTCTGCATAGTTAAGTTCTAACTGTACCTGTCCCATGCAAAAATCTTATTGCTGTGAAGGCAGATGGTTGTGCTTGCTTTGTTTGATTGCGCTCTGAGCCCCTTTCTCTTCTTGTCCAAAAATATGCTCCTGCCCTTCTGGGCACTGTAGAGAGTGTTTTGCCTGTATGTGTATTATGAAGCGGTGGGACTTTGTAACCATACTTCAAAGAAATACAGAGTTACAGAATTCCAGTGAAGTGAGCCTGAGTAATGAGGTGGCAGTGAAGAAGTATCTTGTTTAACATGATGGATGTCTGCCGAATAATTTCCAGCTAATGGTACAGAAGCGGCCGCCTGCACTGTGCTGGTCCCTGTGCGTCTATTTACTGTTTAGGGTAGGCGTGCTGGGCCGCTCAATAAATGCTTATTGAATTGAATACTACAAACCCATCCTTGTAGATACTCTCCATCAAAACATCACTATGAATTTCTAGACATGTCCAGGCTGGAGACAGGGAAGTCGAAGTGAAATTGAGTTGCGAGATGCTCTTCTACGTAAAAATTCTAAAGGCAGAAAATGCTGCTGGAACATCCCAGGGCTGACTGTTTTAAATGAAGAATTTTAGTAACAAGCTAATGTGATCTAAGATACAAGGTGGGCTGGTAATGGCAATGTGCCAAATGGGGACAGGGAAATGTGTGAAGAAGCCTGGAGATTTCAGGATCTAACTTAATAGTTTTTCAGCCATATAGTCAAATCAGTGGGTCATGGCCAAAATTTTGTTTCACTGATTGATAAGGAAGGGTCAGCTTAGAGACAGTGAGGGCCCAACTAAGGGGAAAGTCAAAGGATGCCTACAGATGATACCTATAACAAGTGTGGGGCAGCCTGGCTGCAGGAGCCTTCTGAGAATAGACTTCCCTAGAGCCTCATCTGGTTTATCAGAATTTGGTAATCCTGACGCCTACATCTTGAGAGCACTTAGCAAGCTACTAGGTGTAAGGGCTGTAGTCAGAGAAGGTTCGGCACTTGAAGGTGCATTGGTGAGGGCCCAGCCCCTACCACTGGTGCATTGGTGAGGGCTCAGCCCCTGCCGTGATGCAATGATTCTGCATGAAAGAGTGTCTGGAGCAGAGGAGACATGTGATGGGTCCCCGTCTGGGTTACTGCCTGGCACTCCCATGCAAGAAAATGGACAACATGCTTCCTAGAGTGTTAAGGACCCACAGATCACTGGGTTTGGCACTGAAGAGATAACCAGACATCTGGAAATGTGGAGACTCAGCAGTGTCAGGACTAATAAACATCCTATCAGTTCCCACAAGGAACTGATTCTTTGCTTGACAAATTGTTAAAAACCATCAAGATGGTCCACCCAAGGCTGAGTGTCCAGAATGCAGTTGTGACAGCTCGTTAGATTTAGCTGTGGCGCCAGAGCTGATGAACCACCTGCTGGAGATCCAGCCCATTAAATGCATTCTACTAAAAGCAACAGAAAATGTGATGGGGAGATCCCTCAGCACTTCTGCTACTCTCCCCTTTGTCTCAGTGGGGCTAAGGGCCCTAAAATGGTTCTTTATAGGGAGAGATTCATGTTACATCCTATCTAGTAACAAAACACTTTCTAACCCCTGAACAAATGAGAAGAGTACATAATGGTACTTCCAGTTACCAGGGCTTGGAGAGGATGTATCAGAAATCTAAACTTGACTTTATCAGCGAAGCGGTCCTGAGACTCAGTCACACCCCACCTCAACAGTGCAGTGGGTCAGAATTGCCATGTGAATCCTAGGTAGAGGCATCCTGATTCTTCTCAAGGACTCGCTGGTCACTCCAATATGGGAAAAATGCCATCTCCACTTTCAAATTTTAAGTGCAAATTGTGGTTTCCCCCCGAGTGTTCAGAATAACCCAAGCCCAGGACTAGGTCTGAAAATAGCTTTTGTTCCTAGTTCAGTTCCTGTGGTGGGCAGAGGGGGGGACCTAGGGTGGGGGGGAGACAGGCACCGGTGGGCAAGGTCCAGCAGGGGATTTTCCTGCTTCCCCCCAGAAACACTGCTCCGTCCTCTTCTGAGCGGCGTTCAACACAGTACCAACGTGCTGGCTTTTCGGAACAAACTGATAAAGTGCGAGGAGTTGAGGTTGCAGGTTTTCCTCTAAATGAGAAGTTCCTCAAATGAGTGACTGGCTTCCAGCTATTGCCTATGACCAAAGGCTGTGAAATCCACTTTGCTGGAAAACTCAACCTGGGTTCACGGGGCAAAATCACGATGGCAGTATTTTACCTAATATTTTGAATTGATACTCCATAGCTTAAAAACCTCCCTTGAGAGACCCTCTTTTTAAAGTTGCCGATCATCTGGAAAAGCAAATGCATTTCATAAGCGACAGCAGCCCACGAGTCTCGTGCTGCACACGGGCCGATTGCAGAGAGGCCCAGAAGTGCTCTGAGGATGCTGGGAGCATGGCAGCCGCAAGGCATCTCCTCAGTTCTAGAGGCGCAGGGCCCAGGGATCGGTCACAGAAATCGGGAAACTGCAAACGGTGATTTGCCGGTAGATTAGATCTGTGTGTGGTAGCTGGTAGATTTGCCGGTAGATTAGATCTGTGTGTGGTAGCTGGTAGATTTGCCGGTAGATTAGATCTGTGTGTGGTAGCTGGTAGATTTGCCGGTAGATTAGATCTGTGTGTGGTAGCTGCGGGGGTGGCCACAGGCCAGAGCTGAGTAGGGGTGAGTTTGGACCTTGGAAACAGAAGCTCGGGGAAGAAAGGAACTGTACAGGTCATCTATCCCTCTGCCTTCATGGACACGTTTAAAAGAAACAAAGTGACTTGCTCAGAGTCACAAAGCCCGTTAGTTAATGGCAGACCCGGGCCTGAACCCCAGCTTAATCTCCTGCCTGTTAAATTGGGTTAAAAACATAGTACTTTTGTAGCAACCCTGATCGTGTAACTTTTAGAACCTTGGAAGCAAAACGAAACACTACTGTTACCCCCTTCTCAGACAGCCTCTGCACCCCCCTGCCCTGGCCCGTGCCAATCTGTGATGACCCAAGGAAATTACACGGTGGCTCCAGAGCCCAGTCGAGCACCTCTGGGCTGGCATGCAGCAGAGCAGGGAAAGATAACTTCCCAAGCACGAATGCCTGTCAGACTCTTTGATACCAAGAACTTGTGACTCATAGAGTGGCCTTGGTGGGAGAGGGATTCTGCCCTAGACAGAGTCTTCAGGCCTCTCAAGGCAACTTCTTGGTTGGGCTCTGCGAGTTTGGCAGCGAGCACTGAGTTGTGACAAGGCTGATCCCTGCCTCCAAGCTGCCTGGGAGCAGTGAGTCCTGCCGCAGCCCAGCATAAATATGAACTCTGTTTTTTAAAAAATCTCGGTGGAAGGAAAAAGCAAATTTGAGAGCAAGCCAAGATGTTAAAGTGGATTAGCTGGCGACAGTCCAAGGCAAACAAGACCCAAGTGAGTATGCCTCCCGCCGGACACATCCTGCTCGGGAGGAGGGGCATGAGTGGGGAGATGGCACAGGTTGGGGGGCCAAGGGCAGAGAGAGAAGTGGCGGCTCTCAGAGCAAGGATTTTACTGGCGTATTCTGCACAGACCTCTTGGCATACCACTTACCTTTTTTTCTCCTGTGTCAGTTAAAAGGTTCTTTTAGTGCAGAACAAAATGACTGTGAATGCCTTATTAAAGCTAATGGTAGGGGCGCCTGGGTGGCTCAGTTGTTTTAGTGTCTGCCTTCAGCTCAGGTTGTGATCTCGGGGTCCTGGGATCAAGCCCCAGGTTGGGCTCTCTGCTCAAGCGGGGAGCTTGCTTCTCCCTCTCTTTCTGCCCCTCCTCCCCCACTCGTGTGCTCTCTCTCTTGCTCTGCTCTCTCTCTCAAATAAATAAATAAAATCTTTAAGAAAATAAATAAAGCTAATGGTAGGGGAAACAGGCTATGAGAAATATTGCTCTTAGCAAGTTGAGCTCGTGGGCGACTAGAAGTGACACCAGGAGTATGGTGTCTGGTGGTGAGCCGTCCTGGCCGGTACGAAAATTAACTCTTTCAGAAAATCCAAGCAGAAATGTTGCTGGAAATGAATATTTGGAGCCACAGCAGTGAGACTAGAATGGATGGAGCAGAGGAAAGGGGCTTCGAAGTGGTGGTTGTGCTTAAAGCTGGAGCTACCTGGAGCCATGAAAACATGACATAGGTTCTCTGTGCCCACAGCCTGGGATTCTTGGGAAAGGTCTGTTGGGTAGCAAGTGGGTAACTATTACCCTGTTTCTTGATCTTGAGCTTAGATTGGAAATGCTTGCTTTGGGTTTACCCACCTGGCAGCTTAGTGTCACGTCCTCACAGCTGATGGCTACTGCCCACCCGTCTGCCACGACCAGTGTAATGTAGTAGATAGAGAACGGGCGCGTGTGGGTCTCAGGATTTGTGGCACTGGAGTGAGGTGATGTGATCCTTATGCTAGAAAACAGGGCCTTGTCAAGAGAAGCCAGTGTGAACGTCCTCCATGGTGGCCCTCTATAAGGAGCCACAGTGAGGACGGGACTTGGGCTCCACGTGTGTCCCCCGGCCAGTAGGTAGGAGATGCCTTCTGAGGGGCAGCAGCCTGATTCTGCCCTGATAGCTCTTCCTGTTGAGAGAAAACTGCTAGAAGAAGATGCAGAAGAACTATGCACAGGAGACCTGTGAGAGGTGTCCTTTCCCTAGCTTCAGGCAGACCCTCAGCCCTACCAGTCCCTCTTTGCATTCTTACCCGCCATGGGCCACGCAGACGTGGCCCTGGCCATGCCGTGTATCAGAGCCGGGGGGGCAGGGTTCAACCTCCCCAGATGTAAGGACAGCAAGAGGAGTCTTCCCTGTTCAGAATGTTCATCTCCTGTACTTTTCTTAACGCTCTATTTGGCTCCATTTGAAATTGGTAATTGCAGGGAGATGTATACACTGACTCCAAGCTCAGGCAAGCTGTTCCTCTAATCTGCGTGGCCTCTGCTGATGTTGGCCGTGGAATGCTTAGTGAGTGCTCCCTGAACACTGCTCTCAGCCTGTACCAATGGCAAGGGCTTCTCTCCTCTCGGAACTTGATGATGTCCTCAAAGGGAAAAAAACCTCTAGCTTTTACTATGTCTGTCTCCTGTCTCCTGCTAGCTCCTCTTTCAGCTACAGGAATGGGGTTTAAAAAGTTGCATTTACTATTTGTTGTCCCTGACTTACATATACATATGACTTACATACACATGATTTAGTGAGCACCAGAGGAGATGTAAAAGGCATTGTCTTTTCTTTTCCTCGGGATTTTGATGGATGCCACCTTTTTATCTCACAAATTCATCAGCCATTTATTGAGCTCAGCTATGCAGCAGGCGCTGGTCTGGACACACAGGTCGTGGCAGTGACCAAAACAGAACACCTTGCTTTCCTGCTGGTGTGAGCCTAAACGTGCTCCATTTTAAGGCATTTGGAATCACTGGAACTGACTTTTGTCTCTGTGACTGATACCATTGCGGCTTTTATCTAAAAAGAAGTCAGCATTTCTTTTAAAAAGATCATTTGGGAACACTTGAAGGTAGTCCTGCAATTTTTAATTCCCTGATTCATAACCATTTCAAATTAGAATGCCAGATTTCTCTCCCTCTCTCTCTGTCTTTCTCTCTCTCTCTCTCTCTCACACACACACACACACACACACACACACACACACACACTATATTTTGGCTCTGGTTGCAGTCAGCACACTCCTGATTAGAGAAGGTTTATGTTCATGGCAGGTGGACAGACATTCTAGACAAAGACAAAAGAGCAGGAAGTATTCAACATAACCCCCAAATGCTTTTAAATTTCATCTATCTCATAAAAGAGTTAGGAATATCAGAAGGAAGTTGTTTTAAAAAAAAAAAAACCTATTCTAATTTTTAAAAAAAGATGTGAAGGGATGAGGAGTAGGGGGGAATGGTTTGTTTAAAGGAGGTGCTTCAAATTGCGGAATCTGAAATCTGTAATGCAGAGTCCAGCTCTCCTCCCCACCCCCACTGCACCCACAACCCCCCAAAACAAGAGCAGTCACAATTTTTATGCCTTCTTCCATGGGGTATTAAGAACATTTATTGCATTCATGAAAAAATTTTTGAAAAATCCCCAAAGAGAAAGATTTCTAGGATATGTTCTCTAACATTTAAACTCAAGACAGTACTTCTAACAGGGGAACGTGAAGTCCAAACTACTAGGTTGGTTGTGTTATTTAAGGAGCAAACTAGTTGGCACAACCACTATCACATGACCAAGTAAAAAAGATCTGTGAGCAGAGAAGAATGCAATTAGAGGTAAAATAGAAAATTATTTCAAATGATTTCATTCTTTTACTCAGTGGAATTTTATTGAGTGTCCACCGATGGCAAGATACCTTGGAGATTCAGAATATGTAAGAGCAACCTCTGTCCTTGCACATCCCAAGTGTCTTATATGCGGCTGTGGACGCATTTCACGTATTTGTGAAAGGGGACAGTTGTACTTAGCACTTCCTTTATGCTAGCTGCTTTGCTAGGAACCCGAGAAATTACAAAGAGAAAGTGTCAGATGAGAGACATGCTGACCACACTGTCTGCTAGGTTTTGTAAAAGAAGCATACCCACTTTGTGCAACAAATTCAGCCTGGCAAATTGGATGGCGTCTACACCAAAAGTGAGATTTGAGCTTGGCCTTAAAGTCCATCTTCCTTTCTGTTTCCCCTCCTTTGTATCAGTTTTGATCCCAAAATAGTTACTCTGTCATGGACAATATGTAAAGGAGAAGTCCTACTGATACATCTGTATCAAAAGAATTGTTTTGTTTTGATGTAGAATTTGACTTTTTTTTTTTTTAAATGGGCTCTTTGCTCTGATGGGAACTGTTCAGAAAAATCATTAGACTCTTTACCCAAATCTTCTTTTACTTCCTCATAATAATTTAATTAAACCTGTTTTTCCTTAAGCATATGCATTCAAGATTCTTGAAATGAACTTTCAAAGTAGTGATATATGCATGGGTTTCAAAATGTAGGTATTCTTCCTGAGAGATTCTTTAAAAACATGAAAGCTCATATTTATTTATTCTTCTTAAAAATGTTTAAACAAGTAGAGCATACAGTAAGTACTGTTTTACACTTTTTCCGTGTAACAAATTTGGGTAATCATACAGTAGGTCATGTAGTGCTGCTTCATTCCTTTTGATGGCTACATGGCATTCCATTACCATAATTTATTTAACTCATTCTCGCTTGATGGGTGTATGGCATGTTTCCAATCTTTTGCCATTACAAACAAGGCTGTAATTAATAGCTTTGTACAGATATAGTTTCTCATACTTGTGAATCGTGAGTATATTAACAGAGTAACTTCCTGGAAGTACAACTGCCCCTTTTCAATTTTGATAGACAATGTCACATCACCCTGTGTGGGTGTTGTCCCAGTCTATACTCCCTCCAGTTGTGTGTAAGAGTGCCAGTTTCCCCACAGTCTTGCAACATAGGGTAGCATCGATATTTTTATCTTTTCCAATCTGATATCAGATACTCTAAAAATTAGCCTTATTCATTATTGCTCTGGTATGTTTTGTTTAACTGATAATATTGCCACTATATTATTTTCTTTTATTTTTATTGAAATGTACTTATTTTTATTGAAATGTACTTAAATACTTTAAATAGTATTTAATCTATACTATTACCCAAATGTGACTTGTGGGCTTGTCTGATTAATGTTAATTATACTTTTGTTTCTATGGATAGAGTACATTCCTAATTATAAACATCTGATATACGTTAAACTTTTTAGATTTTTTTAAAAAGTGAAATATGTATGCTGAAAATGCATACAAACTCCTAAACAATTGAATGGACAATTATAAAGTGAATATACAGGAAATAACCGCGCAGGTCACGGCTTTCCAGAAGCCCCCTGTGTGCCCCTCCCTGATCACAACCCTGTTCTTCTCCCCTAGAGGTAATCATTCTCTTAGCATTTGTAATAATACTGACCTTACTTTCCTTTATATTTTTACCCCTTTTGAATGTGTCTCCAAGCAATGTAGTTTCAATGTGGCTGTTCTTCAACTTTATATGACTAGAATTATACTGTGTGTGTGTGTGTGTCCTGCTCAACCCTTATTTTTATGGAATTCATCCATGCTGATGTGTATAGGTCATTAATTTTCATTGTTGTATAGTATTCCATTGCATGACTATACCAGAGTTTATCCATTCTCTACATGGGATGTTTGGGGCTATGGGAGCAATACTGCTGTAAATATTTTTGTATACGTATCCTTGTGTGCATGTGCTTGAGTTTCTCTAGGGTGTAAAGCAAGGAGTGGAATTTCTAGAGGAACAAAAAAAGAATTGCCAAGTAATAGGGTATATCTGTATCTATATCTTCAACTTTACTAGTTGGTGTAAACTATTTTTTGATATGCTGGTACCAAATTTCCACTCCTACCAGTATATCTGAGATTTTCTGTTGCTCTCCATCCTCGCCTATACTCGATACTGTCAGACTTCAAAATTTTTGCAGGTCTAGTGGGGATGTGGTAGTATCTGCTAATGGTTTTAATTTGCATTTTCCAAATCACGAATGAGGTTGAACATTTTGTCATGTCCTTATTGGGCCTTTGGACTTTCTTTTATGATGCCCCATTCAAGCCTTTTGCCCATGTATCTACTGAGTTAGCTAGGGGTTTCTTGTATGCATTTTTAAGAGTTCTTCATATTCTAGATACTAATATTCTAGACATTAGTCCTTTATTGGCTATACGTTTTGTAAATATCTGTTCTCACTTTGGGGCTCGTCTTTTTACTCTCTTTATTCTGTCTTGATAAACATAAATTTGACATTTTGAAATCAATATATTTGTAAGTTAGAGATTCATATGATGTCATGTATGAGACATTTCCTACATTTAGTATTTTAAAATATAATTCACCATTTATACCTCCTCAGAATAGTATAGCAACATGGAAACTTCATATATAATGCAGGTTTCTGGCAATCCCTAAACTTTCCTCCTCTGTTGTAATGAAAGAATAAGAACTACTTGACTTTTTGAAATGTATTTGTCTATTGTCATACATTATATAACAGGTTATACAGCTAAAGCAATGCAATGTGTTAGGAAAAAGGTGATAAATATATTGGATTTGGAACTCAGCTGTCCAACAAATAAATCCGAGACATAGGGAGGAAGTCTTCACATAGCAAAACTAAACATCTATGCTCACAGGAAAGCCTCTTGAATCTGATTTTATATGTAATTCTTACCTTCATGGCCATCTAGTTACTTAGCCCATAAGAAAATTAGAAGGGGAGACAGTTACTTCTGTCTAGACCCACTAATAGCCACAAAGGCTGAGCTACTGTCAGCAAGAGAGGAAGCAGAAAAGCCCTGAGAGCAAAAACTGATGGATGAATTAAAACTCTTAACAGTTTGGTTCTATTTAGTGAGGGTACCAAGAGAGCATCATGACTGGGCCTGTCTGAGGACTCCCTTGCATCCTGCACTACACCATAATTATTACTCATGTTGGTATTTGTAACTGTTAACAGAAGGGGAAATCATGTTCAATGTATTCTGCTTAAGAAGTCAGAGATTAAAAGGTACTTATAAAAATGGTTAAACTAGGGGCGCCTGGGTGGCTCAGTCGTTAAGCGTCTGCCTTCGGCTCAGGTCATGATCCCAGGGTCCTGGGATCGAGCCCCGCATCGGGCTCCCTGCTCGGCAGGAAACCTGCTTCTCCCTCTCCCACTCCCCCTGCTTGTGTTCCCTCTCTCGCTATGTATCTATCTGTCAAATAAATAAATAAAATCTTTAAAAAAAAAAAATGGTTAAACTGGGGAGATAAAGTGTTGGTGTTTACCTTTAGTTATCCAGAAAACTTGATGATCCTGACACGCACATTTCCCAAGGGGTTCTCAAGAACTGAGGTTATGTTGACTGGGGTTTACCTTACTGGAATGATCTGTAAAGATGAAACTCAACTTTTCTCTGTCCTAGTGATTGACTCCAAAAAGACCGATGACTACCTTGGCATTTACTGAGCATCTGTACAATCCACTCTAGTGCAAGCCACTGTCCTCTCACACATGGCTTATGAACCAAGCCTCCTAACTGGTCCCCGGATATTCACTTTTACCTCCCTCCACTCTCTTCTCCATTCTGCAGCCAGCGTGATCTTTTTAAAATGCAAGCTGTCCACATCACTTTGCGGCTTCCAGTCCTTCACTAGCGTCCCTTGTTTTTAGGATAAAGATCAAAATCTTCAACATGACTGATGCGACGGCATGATCTGGGCCTCAGCCCACTTCTCTGGCCTCATGGGGGCCATTTTTCTTCCTGTGTCCTGCCTTGCAGGCTGCCTGGCCTTCCTTGAATGTGCCAGGGTTCTTCCCAGCCCAGGGCCTGTGTTTTCTCTGCCTGGAAGCTTCTCTCTCTTCCCATGCCTAAGTCCACCCCTTTGACCCTCTCTTCTTTCCGATTTTAGTCTGTCCTGACCCACTGCCGAAGTCCCTTCCCCAAGTCACATCTCTCACGACACTGTGTACTGTTATTTCTCCGTTCCTGTCACCATGACCATAAGCATTTGTGTGGTTATATGATTGCCTCCCCCGCCAGACTGAGGACAGCAGGATGTCTGTTTTATGTCCCCACTGCATCACCGAATCTAGCAAAGTACTGACTCATAGAAGGTGCTCAGTAAATATTTGTGAAAGGAATAACTGCAGAACAAATAAACACATGGTAACATGTTTGGCAGTGTGGGTAAGAGAGAGATCTAGAAACTGGGACCAAATGTAATTAAGAAAATCAAAATCCTAGTTTGGGAGGATCAGAGAAGTTTCAGCATTAGACTCTACAAAGTGGGTAGAATTTATCCAGGCAGCATTGGGGAGGGAGGGCAGAGGAAGGTCATTCTACATGGATGAAACGGTAAGAGCCAGTAAGGGAGAAAGGGAAAAATAGGTTGAGTTTGGGTTGTGCAGAGTAGATGTGCCTGGTTGAAATTCTGGGTTTGTGAGGTGAGCTATGAAAAATAAGACCAGAAGATTTGCTTGGGTCAGATTACGGCAGATCCTGCACACCATTCAAAGGAATTTAGACTTTATTGATTAACATCCAAGAAACACTGAGGGTTTGGGTTTTTTTTTTAATTTTTTGCATGATAGTCACTTTTATCTTCACCTAGATGTACCACGGTCATCTTACTCTCTCATCTTTTCTCAAGACTCAGAAAGAATCTAATGTTAACCCATCCACAACCCTCTGAATCTCATCCTTTGTCCCCACTTGGGTATATCACTCCAACACCTCTTTTCCTGCATGTTGTCAACTAGCTCCCGTCCATCTGCCATCCAATACATGTTGTTAGCTCATGCTCCGGTGAGGGCTGCACGTGAACTTCTACTCCTGATTCTTCTTTCTCTACATCCTCCCCACCTCCAACCATAGTTTTTGTTGCTTCAGTTCTGATGTCCATGACAAAGATGCCAAGATTATAGCTCTGAAGTGACTTGACTCCTCATGGCAGTTTTCATATGAGTTTATTCACTCACCCCCCATGTGCCAGGCTCTGTGCCAGGATGGAGAGGTAGCAGTGAAACAAAACAGGCCAGTCCCCACCTGTATGAAGGCTAAGTTCTACTGAGGAACCAGAAAACCAACAAGCAAATTCAAGACCAAGTGGCCACATAGTGAGCAGGGTTGGTGCTGGGCGCAGTTCTTACAGCTGCTTGCCTCAGTGTTTCCAGTTGGATGTCTGACTTTTCCTCAGTCTCAGCCTCAAAAAGAGATTTCCTTCTTCTCTCAAACTAGTAACCCGGTTGACTTCCCTACTTGGAGCAGAATTCTCTCATAGCCAGTCTGTTGCCAAGTCCTGAGAATGAGTCCCTCAAAATCTCTGTCACACCACCCTGTCAGTTCTTGGTTACCCTGCACACCAAAGTAATTCAAATACCCTTTGCTGAAATTCTTTCAGTAACCTCTTAAATGGCCTCCCTGCTTTCTAGGATCTTGCTCCTGCGTCTTACCTTCTCTCCTAAAACACCAGATTCATCCTCCTAAGGCTTTTCTTAGGATGTCTCACTTGTCAGTTAAAAGCTGTCAGTAGCACATTCACTAGGGATAAAGTACAGGCCCAACTCCAAAATGTTTATATAGTTTTCCCTCTGACACCTGATCCTTTAGAGACCTTTATCTGTTCTACATACTATAATGCACCTACTTTCAATTGAATCAGATGAAACTGCCATTTTTGTGTGTCTAAAAAATGGGTGAATATTGGCAGTTTATATGTTTCAACCTAATTTCACTTATCAAATAAATGGTTGCCTGCGTATCTTTCTCCCACGTTACATTGTGAGTTCCTTGACGATCGTATCTTGATCTTCATGATGCTCATAGCTCTCCTGTCTACTACAGCATCTAGCACGTAGTAAATAATGGTAACTGAATGCCCCCAGTCACAGCATGCTTCGCTCCTGCTTATGCCCATCTCCTGTGATGCTTACTGACTTGTAGAATCACATCTGGCCCGCCCTTCACTGCCAGCCGGACTCATGCCTCCTTCATGCAAATGCTCACTACTTCTCCCACCACACCTCTCAGCCACTAGTTGTGCCCCCTCCTCTGCCTGCACACATACAAGCAAGTCAAATATCATTCTTTAACATTCAGGGCATACGTTGTGTGTTTTACTCGGCATCTGCCACATTGTGGAGCATAACGGCACACTCTCAACAACGAGTTGAGAAATCTCTGTTTCTGGCCCTTCTCCCTCACGCTGGGACCCAGCCCCCCGTCTCCATTGTCTGTGGCATTACTGCGCTCAGATGGCTCGCCTTGCGCTCCTCAGCAGACCTGAAACTGGACTCCTCACCTACCATCTCCCAGATATCTTTTCTTAACCCCCATCCACTGCTTTACCTCTCAGCCACCTTGGCTCTCCATTCTTGAGCCTTTTCCTGAAATCGTGTTGCAGTGGATCATCATCACAGTGATTGCATATTCTTCATCCTGGCTCTGGATTTTCATGGGACGTGTAAAGTCCCTTCCTGGGAGCTTCAAGAGGAGAAACATGGCTCCCAAATCACAGTAGCATTCTCTAGGACCTATAGGCTCCTGGTACACAGGCCCCTTCCCCCTGGTCCTGCCCCTCTTCTGGCTCCCTTGCTGTCTGCAGACCTTTCCTCTAATGTTTTCTGGTAGATTATCTGTGTGATTATCTTCATTAAATATGATGATCTTTTAAATAAGAATTGCCTTTGTCTACCAGCCTATCACAGACATCACCGTGTCTCCCAAATTATTTCTCTGTACTGACAGATATGTTTCTGACCTCAGGAAGAGTGTTGTTGAAACAAGCTTTCTTTGTTATTAGAATGATTTCTGGAGTCCCTTCCCTCAGCACCTTGTGAGATAGCATCTTCTTCCAGTTCGCTGGTGTTTCCTGTGGGTTAGCTTTTATCTCAGCAGCTGAGTCCCAGGATCCGTGAAGACAAGGCTCACATATGATAGCTTGTTATCTGCAGTGCATTGACATACAGTTAGACATTCACAGACATGCTCAGAAAAGACTTGTTCAAATAATATGTTTTATGTGTATAACTTCCGTTTTTGTATATTTATGGGTTGTGTGTCTCTGAATGTGTCTCCCATACACTCTCTGAGAAATATTCATCTACGTGGTTTGGGAGGCAGGGATCTCTTGGACATATCCCCTGGCCATCAGGCCATCAGGCCCATGACATTAAAGCTATTATTAAGTCATGGGCTCCAAAAGCTCCTGGCTGTGGCTGGCCAGGTGAAGGGCCTACCTACAGTGTACAGTTCCTTTTCTTCCCACCTGCTTGGGAGGCTTCCTTTTCCTTCTAAATAGGAAAGACTAATTTTTCTGTTTTAAACATAAAAAAGCAATGTGTATGTGTATATATGTTTGGGTATTTGTGCTTATGTATGCATATGTACATATATATATGTGTATACATATATGTGTGCATATATGTATATATATATGAAGGAAATACACCAAAATGTAAATAGTGGTTATTTCTGGATGGTGGCTTTTTCCAAATTCTCTATGACAAGAAAATCACTTTTATTAACAAAGAAAACCCTAATTGATGTCATTTTTAAAAGACAGGAAGGAACACAATTATTAGATGGTTGCTGAGGTCCACCCTCAGCATGAATCAAGGACAAGGGGACAAGCAGGTACCTCGTAGGAAACAGGGGGATTGACTTCTCAGTATGTCAAGAGGAGGGAAAGTGACCAGAGAGTGAATTTGGACTGATGTGTAGGATGGGCCAAGGTTGTGAGCTGAGGAACTGAAAACTGTGTTTGGTTGTATAGGTCAGGAGCCTTGGACAGTGAAAGGAAAGAGAAGGAAAATTCAGGGTGTGGCCGGTTGGGGGTGACAAGGAGATGAGGAGTTCCATCAGGGTTTTCCCCCAAATGTAGCTATTTAGCAAAAGTATGGAAAGGGTGAGGAAAAGCTGAAAATAAGTTCATGAAGAGATTCCATGGAGAGATATGCAGAGGGAGAGACAGAAAGCAGACATATTTCAAGTTCGGTTTTAAGCCCCTGTGATTCCGAGGGGGAGGTTTCCAGAGTGACTCAGCATGGGGATGCTGGGACCCAGGTGAGGAGGACACAGAGAGCCTCCGTGAGGAAATGGGTTACCCTGCATGGGCAGCAGGTTTCGAATAGGAGGTTCATCATCAGGTCAACACCCAGCTCTCCCCCAGCCCCTCACCTCCCTCTCTCCCTTCAGCTCCCACAGTCTGAGGGCAGAGGGAATGTTTTCTGATAAGAATTCTTGGTAAAGAGGCAATTTTTAACCTTTCTGAATTTGAAACAAAACAAAAAAATTACATGAAACCAATATTTTCAAGGTTGTTTCTCCCACACTGCCTAGTTCTGTGGTTCTCTCAGAGGATTCCCTGAGCAGAGGGAGAAACAGAAAGAGGAAAAACAGGGAGATGGACTCTTTCCTGCTGTAGCTGATTGCTTTTCGCTGGGGTGGTCCTCCAGAGGTGGGGGGTGCCTGGCCTGTCACTTGGGAGGGAGCGCACTCCGCACCACCTGCCAGGCCTTCCTGCTCATCACTAAGCTGCTAGGCTGCCTGGTCTTCCTCAGTAAGCTCCTGACAGCATTCTGGATGAGGAAGCCTGGGGTCAGCATGAGCAACAAGCAGACATCTAAAAACCAAAAGGAGACCCTTCAGGCAGAGTAGAAAGCAAGAAAGAACACATAAGAAGGTCACCAGATCAGTCCTTAAAAAAGAACTAAACTAAAGATACACTTCACGGTGCTTATGTCTTTCCTGTGTTCACGATTCAGTATTTTTACTACTCTGTATCTCCGTGTTTAATTCTGATGGCTACATCAGGGAAAATTTCCAGTCCAGGCTCTAGTCTGACATTTGGGGTGGAGAAAAGCTCTTTTAAACCAGTTAATATAGTATTTGCAGAGTTCCCTGTATATCATGGAAACAAACAGAGCACTTAAAGTCCCCATCAAGGGTAATACCCCACGCCTCCTACCGCCCCATCTAATAGGAAAGGCCTAGTCCTTCTCTTAGAAAGCCCTGCTATAATTGGGCAGACCAAGGAAAGCACAAAGGCTGCCTGCAAGGAAGCCATCCAGAGCATGAACAGCTGACAGTAACAACCACCTCTCTTGCTGAACTCCTTATAGGAGCCTGGCAGCTTATGTATATACTCTTTCATTCTGTCCTCACAACAGTTCTTCAAGGTAAGTACCATTATCCTCATTTTGCAGATGAGGAAAATGGCACTCAGAGAGGTTCAATAACTTGCCCAAGGTCACACAACCAGAAAGCGGCAGAACCATGATGTGAACCCAGGGCTCTCTGATGTCCACTATGCACACTGCCTTCCCCTGGACAAGCTCACTAAAGAAAACAATTGGATAATTCAGGCCAAAACACACAAAGTAACATTATGGCCCAAATGGTCTAAGTCCTATCATTACTGCCCCCCATCATTTGAATGAAACACACCTGAATTAAAATACCAAGAGCATTCCATGCTCCATGGATCCCATGGGTCAGTCGCTCACTGACTTGTGTGCCTAGCAGAGCAAGGCACGAATCAGGAGCGTAGAGGAAGCTGTTTATTATGTCTTAACCACGGGAGTGGTAATTTGGGCACACTCCTGCCTCACTGGTTTCCCGCTCCATCAAAAACATCCAGAACATATAGTCAACTGAAGATGCATTTAAAAATATAATGGAAAATAATTGCCTCAAATTCTTTATGGATCGAGAAAGGGTACACATCTATAACATATAAATATGTTCCCCATTTGTGGCTATTTTTATACCACTGGATGTCCAATACTGTCTCTTGTGCACCCAGGGTCTGCAGAACATGTCTCTATTGCTCAGAAAGCTTACATTCTGGGTGTCTAGTATTAGAATGGAGCCTACATTATATTATATAAAGTATTGATATAAAGGGATCTGTACCTGAATAGTGGGAGGTGGAGGAAATCTCAGCACAGGCCCCTCCCCACCTAAAATAAAAGAATACAGGGGAGGTCTGGTTAATAAAAGCCACCGTCCTACGAAGTGGATCTCACTGATTCTCGCCCCTCATGGAAAATGCCCAAGAGAAGTACTTTTGGACAGTGTGTGCTGACAGATGTGAAAATGCAGTTGAAATACTGCAAAACTCAGGTTTTCCAGCGATGGAGTGATTGGGACATAGAGAAGGTCTCTGTGCTAAGGATTCCAAACCAGGCAACCCACAGAGTTATGAGGGAAGTATTTCTAAAAGCCAACTTCAAGCCCTACCCTGGCCTACTGAATCAAAATGCCAAAGGTATATGGTGACTAGACATGGAACATATATGAATTCCACACTGGGAGTTATTTTCTAAATAACAGAAATCATTCACATCTCAAAAAAAAAAATGTGATGGCCTTCTCTCTCTCTCTCTCTCTCTCTCTCTCTCTCACACACACACACACACACACACACACTTCCACTTCCACTTCCACTTAAACTTTTCCCACTAATCCTTTCTTTAGGCCAGATTTTTAGAAAATCATCTCAATGAGATTATGAATGGCTGTCATTTTTAAAGTTAAGAGCTATGCATTGGCATTCACTACTCTTTCATGTTACCAACTGGACTATATAAAATAATGGCTTCCTATATTAATGTGTCTATATTTTCTCAGGGTTTTAGAGAAGAGCATTCAGTTTGCCTACGTGTCTCACATATCAAACCATCAGACAGATTTGCAGGTGCACAGAGACCATCACAACTTAGGTTTAAAAGGGGATAAACATTTTTCTGCACAACCTAATGAGTATGTAGAACGAAGTGACCCAAACCACTTCTACTTAGGTCCTTGAGGATAAGATGGATCCTCAAAATATATGAGATGCTTTCCCAGACCTTTGAAATCCACAAACATACAAATGTACAAATATCACTTAGGAGGTAGATTCTGCTTTACAAGAGGCAACATAGCACAGTGGTTAAGGATAGCCTCAGAATCAAACCAACCACAGTGCAGATCTCACTTCCTTCACTTGCCAGTTGTTTGATCCTGGGCAGGGCCTCTCAGGGCTCCAGTCTGCAAAATGGAGGTAATGGTATTACCCACCCCATAACGTTGTAGTGCAAATTACGAGAAATGATGCATGCCGGACACTCAACCTTTGGCTTGGCGCATGCTAAAGACTCAACAAATATTAGTTGTTAATAATAGTGATAATAAAAATGATGAAGAACATTAGCTATTTTAATAAATGACAATAAAATATTTTTTAAAACTGTCTCCCCCTTCAGAATTTTAAGAACCGTGTAAAGAACAAAATGTCAAATTCAGCATTTATAAAACTGTTAAATTCTACCACTGCAGTAAATTCTACAAATCTTATAGCACATCTATAAACTAAACTGGTAATGACGGTGAATTATGGTGTGAGCTAAGCAGGACAGTGGACACCACCCCTCCACCACCCCCCTCACCCCACCTCCCCATTAATGTAATGCGATATAAAATTCCTAAGGCCCTTTTGCCCTGGCCAAGGTGAGCTCAGTGGTCAGCAGGACCTTCCATGAGTTACTTCACAGATGTATGTGTATAGCTCCTGGCTTTCTTCAGAATCTCCTCTCCCTTCTGAATTCTAAGTATCCCCAATCTTCCTCACAGCTCAGGGTAACTACCATTTTAACTTGATGCTGAAGTGTTTTCTCTCCCTTAATGAACAGTTTTTGCCTGGCTGGAGTTCTTACTAAGGGAGTTTGTAAGACTGCTGAATCACAGACCTGTACCATTTTTCTCATTTCTGTGTGGCAGATATGATGAGCTGAGCCACAGTCAGATAAGAGATCATACTCTTTAACTTATCTTGAATTTTTCTCTTGGTTGAGCCATTGCTCTTTAGAATACTTCAGGCCTCCAATAGCACTAGAAGTTGACTTTCTTTGAGGGGCCATTGTTAAGGACACATTCCATTGTTCCGGTGGCCAAGTAGAGTCAGCGTGGCCACACTGGAATATGGAAGCCGGGTCTCTGGCAGGCTCCCTCACTCACTCAGTAATCCACTCCCTCCGCCAGCCCTGCGGCCTCACAAACCAACCACATGCCTCGGAAAAATTGCAGATTACCACATGTCATAGGCCCTGGAAACACTTGAAATCAGGAATTTTAAGTCACTCACTGCCAAAGATCTGCTACATAAATGGGTAAACTTTTCTCAGTTTCTTTCCCCCAAATGAATGTCATAGTGAGACTTGCTGGCAGGCACAGGGATCCTAAAAGAGTTGAAACAAACAAAACAAAAAGGATATGAAATAAACACTGAGGATCACTCATAGGACCTCATATTGAATGCAGCCCTCTTTATATTCTTCCTGGCTCTCCTCCTGCTTTTATGTGTGGGGGAAACCACCGCAGGACCGCTGAACCAGGAGCTATTGCAGAGAAAAATATATGCATTGGAACCCTGAAAAAGTCAGTGAAAGTGGCCAGTCAGCGATCCTCATCTGGATCCTGGACTTGGTTGGCTTCTTCTGAACCTTCAGACCAAGGAATGTCCCACACAGCACTCTGCTCACTCCATTTCCTCTTCTCAGAAAATGATTGTGTATTTGCCAGGTTGCACTCTGTGCCTTGGGTTGCTAGAAATACAGTAGGTTGCACTGATGATTTAACTCTGTTTTCTATAAAGGGCTACGGGATCTCATGCAGATTTTTGCAAAGTCATATGCAAATCACAGAGCCCCGGCCCTTTTCTTAACAGGATGGCAACCTTGCTCCTCGGTGGCACCTGGGACCTGGAGATCCTTTCTCCACTTACGTTTAGCGCGCAGCCTGGGACTTGTCCCTGCAGCTCACCGGGTTAGCCGTGCCGCCGTTGGGACCTCCCACCTGGACTCCCATCACCCACCTCTCTTGAGACTGCTCTGGCAGGGCTGGTGTGGGGTACAGCCTTTGCTCAGAGAGCAACATGTTCCAAGCAAAATCTGCCCACCTGGGCCATGGGCTTGCCCCTCGGGCTCCCTGCTTCTCTACTGGGTGCGATTCGAGGTTGCTGAGCTTCCCTCCAAAGTTGAAAATGGTGGGACAGTAGGGACCTGTGAGAGGCCCCATGACCCAAGCTACTTCCCGTGGCTCCCAATCCAAACACCAGGCACCCCAGGCCCTCACTGCCCTTGGGGTCTGCAGTGTGAGTGGGCACGTTCGTCAGAGGGACATACTTATCTCTGGAGTTTTTCTCCAGATTGAATATCTCTGTTGTCAGTGGCCCCCAATCTAGAAAACCCATCACTCTAATCTAGCCTACCTCCCCCACATCCTGAGAAAGAGGGAGGAGGAACAAGGGATAGTTTCTGGTAGAGAAGAGGATGGTTAACTCTAGCTGTTCCCAAACATTGGCCCAACCACATCCCCAACAAATGTTCTATCTGCGTCAGCCTGCCCAGGTTTTGTCAGAATTTTCCGGCTCCTCTAACCTCACTCACCCCTGAGGTCTCTGGTTCAAAGACCACCCTCCTAGCCTTCGTGTGCTTCGAGATTACCCTGCTGGTGGTGGGTGGGAAGTGGGAAAAGAAATAAAGGAAACAAACTGGCTCCATGTTGGTTAACTGTTGAGACTAGAAGGTCGGGGACGTGGCCATTCATTATACCATTCTCTCCACTTTTGTATGTGTTTGCAATTTTTCATAATAAAAAGTTAAAAGTTTAAAAAGTCCTCCAGCTTCCAAGACACTCAAGAGAGCCCCAACCCCTAACAGAGTTTCTGGAAACCCCACACCAAGTCAAGAGGCAAAGATGATTCCATTACATATATATATATATGTATATATATACACTCATTTTCTAATTTTTTAAGGCCCACTGCTTTATTTTCAGTAGACTAAACCTTATTTCTAAAAGGTCCCGACGTTGGGCTCACTTCCCCCAGCTGGGTTATGGGGGAGGACTGGGTAAAGGGGTCCTTAAGATCCTGAAAGTTTACACTTCCATGTACCTCACAGTCTTGTGAGGATGGGACTTGTTCAGTGTTCTGAACTTTGTGGAGGAAACACGCTCTCAATTCACAGTGTCATTCCCTGGAATTGCACCTGGCTCAGGAAAGGACTGTCTTTGTACTTGAATTTAAATCCAATGGAGAACCTTAACATGGGCATTTGCATGACTGAGAATTGCTGCTGTCTTTTTTCCGTATGTCACTTTCTTGAATGTGTTCTAATAAAATGATTCTAAAGCAGGCTGTGATATACAGTGATTTATAAATACTTTCTGTTGAGCACTGAGGCCCTTAATTTCCTACCAAGAATCCACCCCATTCCACTTTCTGGAAAGATCTGTCTAGCTGGGGACAGACGCAGGAGCGTACGTATGGCATGCCGTGATGGCAGCACGTCTGCAATTGCGGTCATTAATAAGAATCATGTCAACCACAGGAATTTTGTGTTCTGGTTGCCTAGCAGCAGAATTTGTTTTCCAGAATAAAGATGGCCATATGTAGTGGCGGAGTGCAGGGGTGAAGGGGGGGCGGCGAGTGGAGGAGGCAGGGCAGGAGCAGGAGTATAATTCACTCTACCAGGGAGGGAACAAGGTGGAAGGAGAGACAAAGGCAGCTGAAAAGAGAGACAAGCAAGGTTCAGTCGTGTTCTGTTCAGTGATAACTCTCAGCACATTCAAAAGATAATGAGTTGTTAAATTTTATTTACAAAATTGCACCTTTTGCTCTCATGACGTAGAAAGTTAGAAATCTCAAAATCTCATTAAGCAAACTGGAAGGAAAAGAGGAAAATACAGATCTCCAAAGGTAGATACTTTGAGAAACACTTTTTATCTCAATCTTTACCCCCCTCAGCCAGACAGGCCAGGGCACTGCCATGAGCTGGTAACCAACTGAGGCTGGTTCTCTATTGAAGGAAGCATTGTTAGAAACCTCCTAACGGGCCAGGAGGGCAGAACCAGACAAGGAGGCTTCTGTTTGCTGAGCACCTTTCTCATACAGGTGATGGGAAGGCTCCTGATATACATCATCCCCTCTAATCTTCACAGCCATCCTGAGAGGCAGGCAGTTCTGTTTTCATTTTTCAGATAAAGAGGCTAAAGCTATGGGAAGTAAATAACTTGTACAAAGTCATAAAGCTGAAAGATAGCAGATCTGTGATTCAGATTTAGGTCTGTGATCTCCAGGTCCATGCTTTTGCAAACCACAGGGCTGATGCTCCAGTGCCCAGCTTGGGCTCTCTCCTCTGCACTGCTGTGGTCTTCATCTTAATGAACTGGGCACCTTCTGTATGCCCTGGGAGTGGGGGGGTGGGCACAGCCAGTGTCCTGCTCTTCCTTGTGTGATTGGAGGTCTCTTCCCAGTCCAGGTCTTTGTAGCCCACATCCATGTCCCTGTGACATACTTGTGCAGAGCACAGGCTGATGAGGCTGAGATCACCATCTGGCTTTCATAGGGATTGGCTCACTTAGCAAATACCTGGTGCCTACAAGTGCTGGGCATATGAACTAGGTGGGCAAATATAGACTCACCCTGTTCTCATGGAGTTTGCCAGTAGAGGATACCTACATTAATCAAGTAACACATGAATAGATTTATAATAACAACTGCTGAAAGGGGCCTTGAAGATCACTGAGATCAACAAATGAAATGAGACCCAGAAATGCTAAGCAGTTTGCCCAAGACCACACAGCAAGTTAGGGGCAGAGGACTAGAACTCCTGGTTTTCATTCTTAGACTGCTATTTTCCCTGCCATGTCACCCTCTAGTCTGTCACACACCCATAGACTGCCCCTAGCCCCAAACAGCCAGATAAACATGTTGATCAATCAGTACACTTGCCCCATGCCTAGGAAAAACCAGATAGCACATTTTGTAATGATAAACAGTATCGTGAACCAAATCCCCAAGGATGACATATACCCAAGCCTTGTTCGTAGACTTTTTTTCAGAGCCCAAAGCAGGAACAGAGAGGCAAGGCTCACATGCCATAACAACTGCCTAATAAGGATGTTTGCAGGTGTTTCAGTGTTTTGGTCTGACCCCGATATTTTCACATCTCCCAGGTTCAGCAGCTATTCATTCACCCATTAATTCAACGAATATTTACTGAGTGCCCTCTAGTACTGCTAGGCATAGTTCTCAGAGCTGGGGACACAACACTGAACAAAATGGACTGTCCTTATAGGGCCTATATTCTAGCCCAGGGAGACAGTCAATAAACAAAATAGAAAGCAAGTAATACAGCATATTAGAAGGTGATAAGTGCTACAAAGAAAAGTAAATCAGGAAAGGGGGTAGGGAGTCTCCAAGGTGGGGATGAATTGTTAGGGTGGTGGGGAAAGGGACCTACCTGAAAAAATGATGTTCCAGATCATCATTTTACACACATACACACACACTCACACACACATACACACACACTCACACACACACACACAGCTATGCAGTGTGATGTGAAGAGTCCCGTAAGCCTTCCCCTGCCTCCCTCAGAAAAGTAAAAGTTTGTCATTGGCATGTCCCAGAGCACAATTCCTAGCTTGCTTTTTTTCTCCTTTGGCCAAACTAGGGATTCTTAAATCTGAGTGTTTATCAGACTCATCTAGAGGACTTTTTAAAACAGATTGCTGGGCCCCACTCCCAGAGTTTGTGAATCAGTACATGGGGGTAGATCCAAGAATTTGCATTTCTAACAAACTCCCAAGAAGTGCTGATGCTACGCACCCAGGGACCACACTTTGAGAGCCACCAGGTTAATCTATTATAGCTGCAAGGTCCCTGTTAAAATGAAACTATTACCCAAAAAAGGATGCGTCCATTCACTAGGGTGCATGGATGTTATCAAAGTAGCTATCCTTGAAGAGCAGGGCCCTCAAGAAAGGGGACTACTTTTAATTGGGGAAAGTTTCAGAAACCACAGCCCAAGACCCTAAGCATTGAGGAGTTAGGGCAAGGGACAGTTCCTTAAAAAGTGGCAACAACAATATTTCATTGCCTATCAGTGCTTTGCATTTTCTTAGCATTTAATACATTTACAAGTCCTTTAGCCCACTGTTCTCTTCTGGCACAGTTAGCTTGTTAGGTCATTATTACATTTATGGATAAGAAAATTGAGACACAAAGAGATTATATGGCCTCCCTTGGGCATCAAGGAACCCCAGTGGCCTTATGCCTCATCCAGTGTTCTTTCTCCTTTAACACTCTTCATAACGCTAGCTACGGCTTTCTCCTGGGGCCTCCACCTCTGGGTCATTGAAATCCAGGACATAGAGTCACTCTTTGCCTTTTGCTCTGTTTAAAATCCCACTTGCTGCAAGTAGATTATCCACATGGGCGATTAACTGTGGCAAATACTAAACCCTGCGAGAGTTTCCTCTGCCATAAACACATCTCTTCTCTTCTACTACCAGATATTATACAGAGAAAATGCTAACTCATTTAATATTAGCCTAAGCTAGAACTAATCATTATGAAAGCAAACCTGCTGGGGGAAAAGCACACATCATACTTCCAAAGGCAAATAGAAATGGCATTTTGATTATATGTACCATTGCTTCCATTCCATTAGCAGAGATAATTGAAAGTTTTCTGTATCACTAAAGCACACAGCAGAATGAGAGTGGGTTTTGTTAAATCTGATGGCTGGTGAATCACATTCTTAGGTATTTAAATATAAAAAAAATCATGGGCATGGGGCATGAAAGATAAAAATTCTCCCTTCCAGTACATGTTCTTCTGGTTATTTTCTCCAGTCCTGCACTGATTCCTCACAGTGAGAGAGTGACCTGTCCCACTGAATCTCACAGACAGTGCTCCATGGGTTACAAGGAGGTGTCTCTCTTCAGCTTCCATACTGTTTCTGACCATGCAGGAGCCCAAGGTTTAAAAAATTTTATTTCTAAAACTGCCCTCATCTGTCTCTCAACCCATTGATATTCTGACATCTTCCTTCAGTTACTGCCATTGGAATTGGGACCACTCATTTATTCTATAAGCATTTATTAAGCACTTACTATGTACCAGACTCTGTAAGCGCCACTGAACAGGCTACAAAACTGAGTTAGAAATAATCCTATCCTCAAAGAACATGGCATATAATAGAATCACTCTGTAAATTATATAAAATAATTAACATTCGAGTATATTCTAGATGCAGATTATAAACCATGTGAACTTCTCCCATTTCATTCTCTACTCACTGTATACTCAGTTAAAGCTAACTGATGAGTTATTTTAGCTTCAACATAAAATAGGCATCATTGGCAAAGAAGATGTACCTGGAAAGGAGAAGAGTGGGGTATGGAATGAGCACTGCTCCCTCTTCTGAGCACACGTGGAGATATGCATAAGCAGCCCAAGAATATGGTAATGGGGGGCAGTATAGGATCTAAACTCTGCTGTCGATTTCCACTAGTGGACTGTCACAAATTGAATATATGAGGGTCATAAAGCTTGCATGATTAGGAATTCCATATCGATGCAAGATCCAGTGTGGAGGTGTTTTTTCTGAGTTTTAGACTCCAAAGTATGCTATAAAAATGACTATTCCTTAAAAAAAAAGTTCATGCCCACTGTGACACATGGACTGAGCATGTAAGAAAATAGGTGGGTTTGGGGGAGATAGGGTGGGAGGCAGAGGATTCAATTAGTTGAGTCAGAGAGAATCTGTGAGACAAAGAGATGCAGACCATAATCAGACAATGTATGTGTATGCGCATGTGTGTGTGCATATGTATGCACAAATATATATGCATAGAAAGGTGTTGGAAGCCAGTAAAGAGGATTTTGTGAGGATGTGAGCCCTTTAAATAAATTCTAAATTCATAATCCAAAAAGGAAGACAAGTTTAGAAAACCAGAAGTACAGCGGAAAGAGGATAAGATTGTAATTCTGCTGACCAAGTAACTCCAGGAATACCACTAACACACCTTCCCCCTATATATTGGGCCACTTGAATGTGCTGCACCTTTCACTCCCTCAGCACCTTCAAGTAGCTGCTCAGGCTCTGCTCCCATTCTGCTTTAGGTTGGGCTTTGTGAATAGTAGAATCCCAAGAGAGAGGGGGTTCAGGGCAGATAGGCAGCTGGATCTCAGATCTGTCTTATGAACTTCTGCCAGCTCTGCAAGCATCTCCTGGCCCTAGAGGGCATTTTCACACCCCAGGTGCTATATCCAGTCTTAACAGCGACCATCCAGGGTGCTAGTGGCCTGATAATGGAGCCAGGCCGACTGTGGGTGGGTATGGTCATGGATAGTGATAGCCACAGGGAGAATTTAGAGGATTCAGAAATAGGAGTGATGGGGGGAAGGGGGTGTCTGTATGTATCTGCCTTTGAGTTTCTGGGATGGTGGAATAAGGAGTGTCATTCAATTTGTAAGGATGTCCAGGGATTCTGTTGCCTTCAGTGGTGACCTTTTAACCGGCCTTACACCCAAGCATAGCCTGGAGTTTTTAGATTTGGCCGTGCCAAGTTTTACTGAGTTGTTGTTATGGCACCCATCAGGGTAAAAGGAAGTACCAGGGTGGGAGCGGGGACTGAAATACAGGTGATGTAAAAGCAGGATTTAGATTTCATTGGTGTGGCACTCTTACTCAGAGAGTGACCCAGAACTGTGGCACTCCAAGTATTGCTCTGGTGTTGCATGGATTCATGAGGACCTTGCATGGGTATCTTGGCCCTGGGAAGAGCAAGTCACTAATAAAACTGATTTACACGGTTCAGTTCCTCCAAGGCCAGCTGGAAGCTAGTGATGGAAATAGGAGGCTTTGTACTTTCCAGACTCTTCCTACATTCTCATTTGATGTTGAAGATTCTACATGTTGCTTTATTTTTTGGTGTTTCTGGGACTGTCCAGCCAACAAATTTGTTGGAGAGCCATAGATGTAGACCTCCAAGCCAAGTCACCATAAATAATGTAAGTACTCTCTGTCCACTCTGCAAGGCCACACGGGCAGGCTTAGAGATGGAATAGGTCATTAAAGAGGGAGGCCCTTTGCAGGGCACAACTGATTGGTTAGCGTTGCAGAATATAAGTGGTGACATTCCAGCTTCATGGCACAGTGCAAGATTGCTGATAGGGCCAGACAGGTGCATGGCCTTCTACGAGAGGCCATGAACCAGCATTCCTAGCTTCTAAGGAATGAATGATTCAGAAATTAAAGTGAGAAGGTAATTAACCCAGTGAGTCTGATGGTGTTACAAAGATGATTGCTTAGACCATCCCACAGGCCTATTTCCTGTTATTATGGCCTCAAAATTGGCTATAGTACTCAGAAATCTGGCTGTCTTCTCCTGGATTAAATGTCTTATAAAAGAATGAATATGTGAGCAGAGGTGGAGGACGTAGAGGATTGAGTTGGGATAGTATCAATAGTTACATTGGACATACTGGTTGCTTTGGCAAATGTTTGACATGGAGGAGGGGTGTCAAGGATTATGCCTAAAGTGATGATTCTGGAGGGTCCCCTTAACTATCAGAGACTATGGAAAAGGCTAATACATCCAAGGGTCAATGAGGGGGTCATTCATCAAAAAAACAAGAAAATGGATATTGTCAATAATTAGTGACTCTCAATAAATACTTAGATATCCATCACATCATTTATTCATTCAACAAATATTTACTGAATACCTACTATGCCAAGCACTATTTTAGACAAGGACAACAACAAAACAGAGAAGAATTCCTACCATCATGGAACTGACATTCTGGTGGGAATACAGACAAATAAATAAGTAAAATATATAAAGTGCCAGGTGATGATACATGTCATACAGAAAAATACAGCTTCAGAGGGATGTAAGAAGTGCAGGGCATGAGGGAAGAAGTGAGGGGAGGATCTGAGTTCTGGTGATTGACATAAACAGGGATATAAAGTATAATGAAATTAGTCCAGATGCTCCCAAGTCACATAGTGGTGACGAGGCTGTGAGTGTTGGAGCAGGCGGTGGTGTTGAGGGTTCTAGTAGGAATATACACGAGGTTTTAGAAATCTCTCTCCATTACTTCCCAGTCAAACATGACATGGTGAGGAGTGGTCTTACCTAGGAACAGATAGCCGCTCTCAGGTAAGGTGGCCTCTTCCCAGCCTTCATGCCTCCATTGGAGCCAAGAGGATGTCCAAGAGTGTGCCCTAGAAGTCAAGTGGGACCCCAGACTACTCCCCCAGTCTCCACCAGTCCAGGGGAGCCTTTCTGATGTGGTATTGGGCTTGGTTAGGGAACCTGGATTCCATTCAGACCGTTAAGGACCTCACCTGTAGTGTGACCAAACATCCTTCCAAGTTCATATAGTGAGATCCTTGAAAATAAATCCATGTGTGGTCTAAATATAAAATGCATCTAGGAACCAAGATTTCATGGAAAACAGTACACATAAGTATCTGGAAACTCAAAGGGGCATTGCAGATTCTGAGATGTGTGGTACAGTATTTTTGTCCTTAACAGATTTAAAATATGAATTCCCTTTTGTTACCTCCCCCAATTCCCAGTAGACCACAGGGCCCCACAAGTCTAGCTTGATAAAGGTTTAGCAGCAGCAGGAAGAATAGTTTCTAACCATGCCTGTTTAGGGACAAACCCCAGTCACCAGTACAAAGACAGAGAGAGTCCTGGCTCTCTCTATCACAAACAGCACGGGGCCGCAGGAGATCCAGTGAAGAGGCCTGGGAATTCATGCTAGAGTCTTGGGATAGGAATCTGTTTCTTGGGCTCAAGGAATGGATATGTTCAACCTCGATATGAGTCTCTGACAGCAGGAAGATGGCCTAGTTCCAGTTGTGGTATAAATGTAGCTTCTCCATTTCCTCTCCCCAAACCCCACTGAGGACTCATTAAACATAGGCAGCAGACTTGGGGGTTAAGGAGAAGCTGGTTCTTTCCTCCCAGCTATGAGTTTGCCCTCAAGAGACAAGCTTTTGAAGTTGAAGCCAAATAAGAGGGGAGCTCAGAGTACTAGCATGAATATGCGAACATGCACACACGTTCATCATGTGATAGCTCCTATCGAATGCAAAGCCTTATCTAGAGAGATACACTGTATGACCAAGTCCAGAGAGTTGTCTGCCAGAGCTATTTATAAAATTAGTCTCAAATGGCATTGGTTAGGCCCTCTGGAAAAGGGCTGTATGGAACAAGTTCACTGTAGCTCAGCTCTTGGTCCAGGAGCCAACTGGTGGCAAATAAAATGGCAAACAAAATCACATTCTCCATGTGGCTATGAGAAATCAAATGTGGCATTTGGTTATTTTCCACTTTCCTGGAGCAACATGTGTTGCATGTGTTGCGGGGGGCTTCTAACCATACCTGGTATGGATCAACTGCTTTTTGGCCTATTTTGATGAAAATGTAGTTGTGAACTAAAATTAAAAGTAAAAAAAGATGCAAAGACGTTTGAACTTCCATGTAGATGTAGGTCATTAGCTGAACAAAGAATCAGTGTAGTTCGATAGGTTCCATGTCGAATCATACTGGTAATTGGATTTCTCATGGCTACAGGGTAAGTTCTGTGAGGGCAAGTACTCTTACATGCTTTCTCACTGTTGTATCTCTACTGCCTATATGAGTGCCAGACACAGAGTAAGCACTGCAAGTACAATTGCATAATGGAGAGCATTAGTGTGCAGAAATACAGAGAGAAATATTCTACATCTGTAATCCACCCAGACTGGTAGGCAAATACTTGCATTGCACCACCAGGGAGTAGGAAGGAGTTCTACAGTATAATGTCATACTTGGCACAAACAAGGAGCATGCTGCTTGAGTTGCATCCAGATAATGCAAGAGTAGAAGGTTTGGTGCATGATCGTATAGACAAAGTTAAAATCTAGGTTTGAAGGCCAGGATTGATAGAGAAAGCAATAGAAAATTTAGCAAAGAAACTGCAAGGTCATAATCAAAGGAACAAAGGGAAACCCAGGTGCACAGCCAGGTGTGGGAAACTTCCATGAGGTTGGTCACTGACAATTCATAGGATTCTGATAAATGCCAACTCCTTTCTCAACAGTTTTTATTGCATTACCCACCCATGAGTTTTTAAATGTATCACTTGACTTTTGGAGCTCTATAGAGCATTTTTAGTTAAGAATGGCAAATGGGACGATTAAAAAAGGAAAAACACCAAGAGCCACGAGCAATAGAGGAGACTAAACCCAACAGAACACATGTCCAAGAAAAATGAAACAGTTGCTCTGAGAAGTCAATTTGGAAAATGTCAGTAAAAATGGCAGTAGAGATACAACAGTGAGAAAGCAGGTAAGAGTACTTGCCCTCACAGAACTTACCCTGTAGCAATGACAAATCCAATTACCAGTATGATTCGACATGGAACCTATCGAACTACACTGATTCTTTGTTCAGCTAATGACCCACATCTACATGGAAGTTCAGTTCTTCACTGAGTTGGTCGCCAATGAGGACTAAAGTTCTAAATATAGGGCTGTAAGGTTCTTGATAAAGTTCTAAAAATAGGGTTCTCCTCTCTGCTCTGCCCCACCCCCCATGCCCATGACTCTTATTAAGCATTCCTAAAACTCCAGGAAATGAAAATGTGAGAATTGATGCATCTGTTGTGAGTCAGCCCAAGAGATGGTCAACAGTGGGATGTGATGCCAATTCCCTCATCAAGTGAAGGCGGCCTTCAGCTTGATTTTATTGATTTTTAAGACTGTTTCAAAAGTACACACAAGGAATATAAAATGTGGTCCTTAACTAGAATAATTATATAGTCCAATTGTGTCAGAAAATATAAATACTCAACAAAATTCACACTGTGTATGATGAATACTTATTGCATTAGCCTGAGGGATCCAAAAACTAGAAGGATCTGTCCTCCCTCTATATCCTTATTCAACACCAAGAATGAGTCATAGCATGTAATGGCAGTAATCTTCAGGTTGTTTTAAAAAGCTAATAATAGAACTAATGATAATCATCATGGTAGTAGTAGTAACAACAATAATAAAAGCCAGTAGGTCTGCACAAATTGCATTCAATTTGTACATGTCCATATTTGTCTCAGAATGGCCCCATTGCAACTCTCTCTGTTCCTTAACTTTATCTTTCCTACCATTCTCTCAGTGTTCCTGGAGTCCTACCAATATCCATCGCTAAGACAGTACCATTTCTTGCTAACACTGTATGTTCAGAATGGGGTGGCAAGGGGGTCTGTCATCATAGAGGAATTGGGCTCTGGCTGATAGGCCAGCTTCTAAAGTTGCCAATTACCATCCCAGACAGAAAGAGAATTCTTAAGGATCTTAACCCACAACTAAATGATCCAGGGTGGAAATGACTCAGCATCAATGGCCAGAATTAGTCATGTGGCCCTGCAAAACCATCAGGAGCCAGGAAAAACAGCTGAGCTATATGTCCAGAAGGCAGAGGGCTAAAAATATTTGGAGAACATCAGAATGACTACATTATCAGTTAACATCAAGTCATATTTGCAAATAATTTACATTTTGGCTCTTAACTCAATATTTAGATTTTGGCTCTAACTCAGAGTCTCAAATTTTGGGTCTGCTCAGCAGATGGGTGTGTGTATGAGAGTGAGAGAGAGAGAGAGTTTCAAATGTATGCAGCCCTACCTTGAAGATACTGCAGGTTTTCCAGACCACTGCAAAATAAAGCAAATATGGCAAGAAAGCGAGTCAGATGAACTTTTTTGTTTCCCAGTGCATATAAAAGTTGCGTTTACACTATCCTGTAGTCTGTTAAGTGTGCGATAGCATTATTCCTTAAAAACATTGTATATATCTTAGTTTAAAAATACTTTATTGTTAAAAAATGGTACCCATAATCAGAACTTTCAGCAAGCTGTAATCTTTTTGCTGGTGAAGGGTCTTGCCTCGATGTTGATCAGGGTGGTGGTTGCTGAAGGTCGGGAGGCTGTGGCAATTCTTAAAACAACAGTGAGGTATGTGCATTGATGAAGTCTTCCGTTCACAAACAATTTCTCTGTAGCATGCGACGTTGTTTGATAGCATTTTATCCACAGTAGAGCTTCTTTCAAAATGGGAGTCAATCCTCTCAAACCCTGCCACTGCTTTATCAGCTAAGCCTAGGTACTATTCTGAATCCTTTGCTGTCATTTCAACAATCTTCACAACATCTTGAAGTAGTTTCCACCTCAAGAAACCGGTTTCTTTGCTCATCCATAAAAGCAACTCTTCATCTCTTAAAATTTTATCATGAGATTGCAGCAGTTCAGTCCCATCATCAGGCTGTACTTCTAATTCTAGTTCTCCTGTTATTTCCACCACATCTGCAGTTACTTCCTCCCCTGGAGTCTTGCACTTCACAAGTGCAAGAACCAACTTCTTCCAAACTCCTGTTAATGTTGCTATTTTGACCTCTTTCCATGAGTCACAAATGTTCTTAATGGCAGCTAGAATGGTGAATCCTTTCCAGAAGGTTTTCAGTGTACTTTGCCCAGATCCATCAGAGGAATCACTATCTATGGCAGTTAGAGTCTTACAAAATGTATTTCTTAAATAATAAGACTTGAAAGCTGAAATTACTTCTTGATCCATGGGCTGCAGAATGGATGTTGTGTTAGCAGGTATGAAAACAACATTAATCTTGTCCATCTCCATCAGAGCTCTTGGGTGACCAGGTGCATTGTCAATGAGCAGTAATATTTGGAAAGGAATCTTTTTTTCTGAGTGTATGTCTCAACAGGGGGATTAAAATTTTTGGTAAATCATGTTGTAAACAGATGTGCTGTCATCCAGGCTTTGTTGTTCCATTCATAGAGCACAGGCAGAGTAGATTTAGCATAATTCTTAAGGGCCCTGGGATTTTCAGAATGGTAAATGAGCACTGACTTCAACTTCAAGTTACCAGCTGCATTAGCCCCTAACAGGAGAGGCGGCCTGTCCTTTGAAGCTTTCAAGCCAGGCACTGACTTCTCCTCTCTAGCTATGGCATCTCTTCCAACAGAAGGTGGTTTTGTCTATACTGAAAGCCTATTGTCTAATGTAATCACCATCATGAATTACATAAGCTAGATTCTTGCTGCAGCTTCTCTATCAGCACCTGCTGCTTCCCCTTGCCCTTTCATGTTAGAGACAGTTTCTTTCCTTAAACCTCATGAACCAACCTCTGCTAGCTTTCAGCTTTTCTTCTGCAATTGCCTCACCTCTCTCAGCCTTCCTAGAATTGAAGAGAGTTAGGGTCCTACTCCGGATTAGGCTTTGGCTTAAGGGAATGTTGTGTCTGGTTTGATCTTCTATCCAGACCACTGAAACTTTCTCCAAATCAGCAATAAGGCTGTTTCACTTTCTTACCATTTTTGTGTTCACCAGAATAGCACTTTTAATTTCCTTCAAGAACTCTTCTTTTGCATTCACAACTTGGCTAACTGTTTGGTGCAAGAGTCCTAGTTTTGGCCTATCTTGGTTTTTCAACATGCCTTCTTCACGAAGCTTAATTATTTCTAGCTTTTGATTTAAAGTAAGAGGCACACAGACTCTTTCTTTCACTTGAACACTTAGAGGCCTTTGTAGGGTTATTAGTTGGCCCGATTTCAATATTGCTGTGTCTCAGGGAATAGGGAGGCCCAAGGAGAAGGGGAGATATGGGGGGATAGCCCATCAATGGAGCAGTCAGAACACACCACATTTATTGATTAAGTTTGCTTAATTTTACATGGATGCAGTTCATGGCAAACAATTACCATAGTAACATCAAAGATTGCTGATTACAGATCACCATAACAAATATAATAATAATGAAAAAGTTTGAAATACTGTGAGAATTACCAAAATGTGACATAGAAACACAAAGTAAGCAAATGCTGTTGGAAAATGGTACCAGTAGACTTGCTCAGTGTAGGGTTTCCACAAACTTTCAATTTATAAAAGCACAGTCCATGCAAAGCAGAATAAAGCAAAGCATAGTAAAACAAGGTATGCTTGTACATTGAAATAATGTTATTCATGTAAACTAATTGTTTGTTGTCTGTTACTCCCACTGCCTAACTTCCACTAGGCTTTGTCCATGACTATCAGCCCCTATATGTATTAATGTTAATGTATAGTCAGAGTATAGAGATGAGAAGTCTTCTTGTTCTTCTTGAAACTTTTTCCAGACTTAGGGAACAAATTTTTGAGGGTACAATGTCCTGATCAGTCTAGAGGGCCATGAGCCCTTCTATATCTTAGGGCTTAATTTATTATATTATATATTAGCCTGTAGAGTTCTCTATTGGCATCTGGCTTTGGATTCTACACAGTAGGGTGTTACAAAGGAGGAATGTGAATTTATTGAATCCCCTATGGAAGAGTCACTAACTAATGTTTGAAAGGATGTTCTACCCAAGTGTAAGGACATGACATATGTGCCACAGTGCTCCTATTATAAGTTGTGTTATAAGATTGCATGACTTTATTCTAGAAATCTTGTGGTCACCCCAACATTAAGTAGTTTATGGTATCACTGGTAAGCCAGGACAAGCTCTACTATAAACCACATCCAAATTGTCTGCAAACATGGAGTATTGGATACAAGCAGACCTGAGCAAGAAAATACAGTGCTGCTGTGAGATGGAAAGAACCCTAGGTTGGAGTCAAGAAGTTTGGTTTGGGTCCTAATTTTGCTGTTAAGCAGCTATATGAGCTTTGAAAAACATTTTAGCCAAATCATCTATCTTCTGAAAACTTCAGTTTTGTCATTTGTAAAACTGGAAAATAATAGGAAGTTACCTCTAAATTTCATTCATGCTTAAACATTATGTTTTTCTATTACTGACTTAATTATTAACCAGAAGTCCATGACTTTTAGTTAGAAAAATCAACAAGCAAACATCCTAAGTAATGTAGACTTGGGTAAATGACAGTTATATATAAAGGACAACCTAATTTTATATATAGTTGTCATCTGCACTGATAAAAGAGATATAGTACTATAAAGCAATAATGTTTAAAAAAATGTTTAGTTTTGAAATATAGGCAAAGAGGTTGTCAGAAATTAACATATATGCTCTGTTTTCTCATTTATTTATCAATTCATTTCAAAATATATTGATTTTCTACCTTGTAAACAGCTGAGCTAAATGAGCAGAGAGGGGCGAGGAAATTGAGGACATTGGTAAGAGCATTCCTGAAATAATGGATCATGAAAACCAAGCTGCATGAGAAGGAAAGTGATGAAGGAAGAGTATTAGTGGATTGGGAGAAAGTAGAGGGCTCCATGAACTAGAGGTCCCAATAGGGTTAAAGAAAAATCATAGTAAGAGTAATTAAATAAGCATGTTGGAAGGAGAATAAGTTGCATTCAGGAAGGAAGATGTGAGACTCCTGCTTCTGACCAAGATAGAGAAGCAAGGACTAGATATACACTCTCTGCCCAAAACAACCAGAAAACCAGGTAAAATATAAGAAACAACAATTTTCAAGACACTGGACGTCAGACAACAAAGAACAGACTAATCACTGAGAGATAGGAAACAAACAGAGTGAGCCCTATGAATACCCTAGCTTGCTGCCCTGAGTTTCCAGGTTTAGTGCAGGGTGTCTCTTGAGTTAAAAGACAGAGCTGAAAGTCCAGTGAGACCAAGGCAGCCAGACTTCATGGAACAGAAGAATGGAGAGAAGAAAGCTGCACAGAAAGAGAACTCTGGAGATCTTCAGAGGGCCCCTCGAGTATTCATCAAAGTATTGATCAGCATATGAGGGCCCCTCGAGTATTCATCAAAGTATTGATCAGCATATGAGGAAACTTGCCCAGGATGGGGAAGAATTAACCTGAAATAGAGTAAAGGGTACCCAATGCCCACAAAGGGCCTGGAATAGTGCCTGTTCCCACCAGCCAGACTAGAACATCTGAAATTCACAGGGCATCAGGTAGAGTACTGAGAAGGGTCTTACCTTCATACTGAGGAATAGTAAGCCCTCAACAAACTAGGCTCTGGTTCAGCCTAACAAGTCTTAAAAGGATCAGTCTGTCAAAGTAACTTACCAGCATGTCAAGACAAAGCTTATGAATAGGTAGGGATATAAAATAGTAGGAATACAAAAATATTGAGCATCCAATAAGGTAAAATCCACAATGTCTGGCATCTAATCCAAAATTACCAGGCATGCAAAGAAACAGGAAAATATGACCCATAATGGGGGGAAGGGGGATTAATTGAAACTTAGCCAGAATTGACACAGATGTTCAAATTAGCAGAGATAGACCTAAAAACAGTTATTATTTAAAGTATTCCATACATTCAAATTAAGTAGAGACATGGAAAACATAAAGAAAAATCCATGTTTGAACTTCTAGGTGAAAACTACAGTGGCTGAGGTGAAAAATAGCAGGATGGGATTAACAGTAGATTAGACACTGCAGGAGAGAACTTAAGTGTACTTGAAAGCACAATAATAGAAACTATCCAAAATGAGACACATGGAAAAAAATAATTTTTTAAAAAGAGCAAAGTGTCTGGTGGCTCAGTTGGTTAAACGTCTGCCTTCAGCTCAGGTCCTGATCTCAGGGTCCTGGGATTGAGCTCCACGTTGGGCTCCCTGCTCAGTGGGGAGCCTGTTTCTCCCTCTCATCCCTGGCTTATGCTCTCTGTCACTATCTCTGTCGCTTAAATAAATAAATAAAATCATTTTTTAAAAAGCAGCAAAGTGTAAGTGAACTGTGGAACAACTAAGCCACCTAATATTCATATAATTGGAGTTTCCCATAGGGGAAGAGGGACAGAAAAATATTTAACATAATAATGGCTGAAAATTTTTCAAATTTGATAAAGTCTATAAACCATAGATCCAGGAATCCCTATAAACCTCAGGCACAAGAACTATGAAGAAAACTATACCAAGATCTATCATAATCAAATTGCTCAAAACCAGTGATAAAAGAGAAAATCCTGAAAGCAACCAGAGAAAAACAAATATGCTATATACAGAGGCACAAGTATGTGGATGAGGCGTATTTCTCATTGAAAACAAGGCAAGCAAGAAGACAGTGGAGCCCCTGAATGGAGTACTGAAAGTAAAAAGAAAACTGTCAGTCTAGAATTCTATACCCAGTGAAAATACCTCTCAAAAATGAAGACAAAAATGAAGATTTTTTTTCTGACATACAAAAGCTGAGGAAAAAATTCTTTGCCAGCAGATCCACACTACAGAAAATGTTAAGGGGAGACCCTTACATAGAAGGAAATGATACCAAAAGGGAAATATGGATCCACACAAAGAAATGAAAAGCACTAAAAATAGCAAATGCCGTGGTAAAGAAACAAGATTTATACATAAAGTGCAGTATGAAAGAGACAAAGTGGTAAAAGAAGAATACTA